>NC_090333.1:14350462-14661503 GCF_035084215.1 Heptranchias perlo | reverse complement strand
TCCCTCAAAGCCCAGCCAACCCAATCCTATTCCTGCTTATATTTCTGGTTTATGCTGTCTGAATTTTTTGGACCAGGAGGTTTTGAAAGGGCTGTTATCACAATGTTACCTTATTGGTGGATAAATCCTAAGCCAGACAACAGATTTGTTAGCATCACCAACAGATTGGCGGCCGTGCCTTCACCTGCCTAGGCCCTAAGCTCTGGAATTTCCTCCCTAAACCTCTCCGCCTCTCCTCCTTTTAGACGCTCCATAAAACCTACCCCGTCCTAATATTTCTTTATGTGGCTCAGTGTCGAATTTTATTTGATAACGCTCCTGTGAAGCACTTTGGGACGTTTTACTACGTTATAAATGCAAGTTGTTGTTGACATACATTCAAATCAATGGAACTTAAATGCGATATGTGGTCACCGAAGTTCTGTCTTGCACACCTATGTAGTGCAGACACACACCTGCTTTCTATTCGCTATCATTTGTTTCTAAAATACACAATTGTTTAAACAATACAACATCAAAGGCAGGTCATCTGTAGCACTTCACACATGAGATCAATCATCCGGGTGTGCTCTTCTCCTTCTTGGAACAGGTTTATCTATGCCCTTGCTGTTTAAGGTGGAATGACATATGGAAGGTGTGACCTGTGATCCTAGTTCCACCTTGAGTTTTTTGGCATTTGGTTGGTTGAAAAAACTGGCTTTTGGAGCAATTTTTTTCAACATGGCACCAGTTTCCAAAATGGACAAAAGGAGCAGGGAGCAATGAAAGGAAAAGGTAAGTAAACTTCAAGAACATAGAACATAAAACTTAAGTAATGTAGAATAGAGCATACTAGTTAGAAAAAGAGTAAAATCGAAGTAGAACAGACCCAGAAGAGGGAAACAAAAAGGGGGTGAGCACAACTAAACTTAACATTGTATTTTAGTGTTTAAGTTAATATTACAGTAATAAAGTTAATCCTAACATTCGAGTAGCTTTATTACTGAATTATCCATGTTTCAACATCACAGTGAGTGAGCTGAGAAGGTACGAAACCATTTGGTTCAGGGAGTCAGAAGTTTCTATTGACCTGAAAGCAAGGCTACATGAGGCCCATAAATGTAGTACTGGATTAGCACTGGCAGAAGCTACAATGCCATCACTGGAGGGTAATATCCTCACAAGTTCACAGGAAGGTACTTTCAGAGAATTATTTTGTAAAACTGTAAGAGAATTAAGGCATTTCTTTTCTGGGTGGCAATTTTCTACTTGGTTTTTGAGAGGGTTTTATTAATTGGCAATAGGTATCAGTTGGTAGACGTCTTCTGCCACTGGTAATTAACAATGGCAGTAATTTCTTATCATTGAAGTGCAGAACATTCCGGCCTATTGAAACCCAGCTTAATAGTTGCTTTTCTGGCTTATGCACTAGCTGGGATGGTCGTATATGGATATCCTAATCTGGGGATACTATGAATAGCAGAAAACAGTTCTGATAATAACTAGAATCATAGAATCTCACAGCACAGGAGGCCATTCGATCCATCGTGCCCATGTCAGCTCTTTGAAAGAGCTATCCAATTAGTCCTAAACCCCTACTCTTTCCCCATAAGCCCTGCAAATTTTTCCTTTTTGTAAGTTACTATTGAATCTGCTTCCACCACTCTTTCAGGCAGTGCCTTCCAGATCATAACAACTCGCTGCCTAAAATAATTTCTCCTCACCTCCCCTCTGGTTCTTTTGCCAATTATTTTAAATCTGTGTCCTCTGGTTATTGATCTATCTGCCAGTGGAAACATTTTTTCCTTATTTACTCTATTGAAACCCTTCATTATTTTGAACACCTCTATTAAATCTCCCCTTAACCTTCTCTGCTCTAAGGAGAACAAAAAAGAAAGAAAAGACTTGCATTTAAATACGCCTTTCACGACCTCAGGATATCGCAACGCGCTTTGCAGCCAATGAAGTACTTTGAAGTGTTGTAATGTAGGAAACGCAGCAACCAATTTGCGCACAGCAAGATCCCACAAACAGCAATATGATAATGACCAGATAATCTGTTTTAATGATGTTGGTTGAGGGATAAATATAGGCCAGGACACTGGGGAGAACTCCCCTGCTCTTCTTCGAAATAGTGCTATGGGATCTTTTACATCCACCAGAGAGTTCAACACCTCATTCAAAAGACGGCACCTCCGACAGTGCAGCACTCCCTCAGTACTGCGCTGGAGTGCCAGCCTAGATTTTGTGCTCAAGTCCCTGAAGTAGGACTTAAACCCACAGCCTTCTGACTCAGAGGCAAGAGTGCTACCCACTGAGCCACGGCTGACAATCCCAACTATGGTGAATTTATTGGTGTAAAATTCAGGCCCAAGGTTTTAGTGAACAATATCGTGACATAAAACTTCAGAGGAAGAATATGGTGCAGTGCACAGTATGTTAGGGCACAGCTCTTTCATTGTGACATTTGGGTTTGAATTCAGCCTTGACACACAGCATGAAGGACATGAATGACCTCCCTTATGATGGCTTTTATGAGTAAGGTCACAGGGGAATGGCATTGTGATCTGCCTCAATCTACAACACAGAGCTAGCCTGAATCAAACACTAATTGGATAAACCCCACTTCTGTGAGTCTACTGAAGTAGTGGTTGTGAAGAATGGAAATGTTACTGAGACAACAGAGAGTACTCTTTTGGAGCTGGCACTGAAACTCTGTGTTGGACGTGACCTGTACCGTATCAGACTTATACTCCTGGATGCTGTAACTAGGTACAATTTGGAAAAAGAAATAGTTCTAGTTGCTGACAATGTCATCCCACACCTTGATAGGAACACAAAGACAGTTATTAAAATTAATAATAAGAGAGACCTACATGATCCACTTTGTCAAATCAAAGTCTTCCATCCTAGTTAGGGTTTTTTTGGCATTCTCAGTAGGACACTCACAACACCACTGCACTTATTGCCTTTTTTGTTTCCCCAGGTACCATATGTGGATGCAAAATTGATTCTCAGGGGACACCAGGAACTGTAATCCAGCTGCATGTCCTCCTGATTAAGGGTAGGTTCATACTTTGTCAACATGTTGAACTTTTATCTGGTCAGGCCACTTTATTAGTCAAATAAATTAAATCCCCATGGTCGAATTTGATAGTAAAGGTTCCTAAAATGGGCCTCTGACTGAAGATTGCAGTTATTCAGATTTCTGGGACACATTCGTTCTTGATTCTCTTCTTTCTTGGTTTCTTACAAAATATTCTGTTTGGCGAAGTGTCTTAATAGCAGTTTAATCTTGCTTCAGTGAAAGCTGCAAAAATGTCTGGACTTAATGAAAGTACTCTATTATTGCCGTCAAGACTAATGCTGGGTTCAGAAGGTTTTCTCCTTTTCTTTAACCAACATTTATGTTGGTTGTAATGTCGTTACATGTTTTCTACAGGTACAATGTTTGTATCTCTGCATCGTACTTTGGAACTGAGCCCAAAGAAGCACAGTCACAGTTCTTGTAATTTGAAGATTTCAACTATTCCACTGGTGCATCTTTCCATTTTATGATTTTTTGCTAATGTTTCTCTGTAGTGGATTAACCAAATGGAACATCCTTTGACCGACCAGCAATTGAACAACTTTATGTTGCCTTATTCTGACCCAATGAATGAATGATAGGAATTGTCCAGTTATAATATGATAGGGTAGATTAAGAGAAACTATTTCCTTTGGTGGGGGATTCCAGAACAAGTGCGACTAACCGTAAAATTAGAGCTAGGCCAGAAAGGAGTGATGTCAGGAAGCACTTCTTCTCGCAAAGGGTAGTGGAAATCTGGAACTCTCTCCCCAACAAAGCTGTTGAGGCTGGGGGTCAAATGAAAATTTAAAAACTGAGATTGCTAGATTTTTGTTAGGTAAGGGAATTAAGGGATATGGAACCAAGGCGGGTAAATGAAGTTAAGATACAGATCAGCTGTGGTCGAATTGAATGGCAGAGCAGGGTGAAGGGACTGAATGGACTCCTGTTCCTATAATCATACAATTATTTCCACGGCATTTGACCCAAAAAGATCTTGAATATAGTTCCAAAAGGATGGGTTGGGGTTTATGCAGGAGAAGGCACAGGATCTCAAATTCATGCAATTATATGTAAAAGGTTGCGATTTAACCTTCAGTAATTAATATTATCAGGTGAGAATCTCCTTTAATCATTATCAAGAAGAGATATTTCTGACCAGGACACAGCTGCTCTTTGTAAAAGCAGAACTCGCGTATGAAGTACTTCAGCTGCTTTTTAAGCATCGTGTGTGAATTCATAACTTCACGTTGAGGATTTTTTTTGCCATGTGACCGGATCATTTTTGTGACTCAAATTTTTGCCATATATTTTCTGTTTTAGTTTGATTTGGAAATGTTAGCTTTGCAGGGTTGGAAAGGACCTGTATCATTTATGTTCAGGCACGAAATATGATAAAATCATAGGGATGGGCAATAAATGCTGGTCTTTCCAGCGACGCCCACATCCCATGAATGAATTTTTAAAAAATCACTTGTCTCTGATCCCAATCATGAGACAGGCATGACAAATCTATTATGACAATTTATACCCAGTAGAAATACTGCCAGAAAGCCCAATGGGATTATTGCTGTTGAGTTTACTGGGGGGCAGTCTTCCACCACTCTCCCTAGTAGTCAGTGCCTGTGCGAAGTGCTCAGAGACTTGGAAAAAATGTATAATAATGGTGCATTGCCAACACTGATGATATATTGGAGAAAAAGAAGACAAGAAAAGGAGAAATTTGCAGGGCTATGGGGAAAGAGTAGGGGAGTGGGACTAATTGGATAGCTCTTTCAAAGAGCTGACAGATACAATGGGCCAAATGGCTTCCTTCTGTGCTGTATGATTCTATGATATTGATTTTACACTATTGTTTTTAACATGCACGATTCATGGGGGTTAAAAGGGGTCCATGGCGATTGCGTGGGAGAGAGAGAAAACTTGTGTGACTCTCTTCCTTATATTCCAACACCAACAAAAAAAACTTGCATTTATATAGTACCTTTAACGTAGTAAAACGTCACAAGGCGTTTCACAGGAGCGCTATTAAACAAAATATGACACCAAGCCACGTAAGGAGGTATTAGAACAGGTGACCAAAAGCTTAGTTGAAGAGGTAGGTTTTAAGAAACGCCCTAAAGGAGAGGAGAGAGGAGAGAGGTGGAGAGGCAGAGAGGTTTAGGGAGGGAATTCAAGAGCTAAAACAAATATTCGCATGTACTAAAACAATGGCATAAAATCAATAATGGCTAAAATATTGAGAGTGAGCACAGTGCTGATAATATCAAAGGGCCGTTAAGATGCTCCATCTGCAACTTTCTGACGTGCACAACTCAGGTTTTGAATAATTACCATTTATGGGTTCATTTCCTCTGGCCGCAGCTTTCAAAAGTGTATCGCAAGTGTGCCAGAAATAGCGCGCTTGCAATCTTTTGTGAAATAGACTGATTCGCCCACGTGAACTGGACCTGTGATGGAATGTTTAGAAGGATCCTTGAAAGCCAGGCTCAATTTTGCACAATAAATACTGTTTGGGCAGTCGCTTTGTGAAATGTGTTACGTGTTTGACAACGCAATCTTAAAACAAAATTCTGTCACTTGGGGTAAGTCCAAGGTCCTGCTGCAAATTAGTCTTTAGGGATGAGTTGGGTTTTGTGAACTACCCAGTGGTTAAGATGAAATTTGAACTCTACATTACAAGTAGGTTAGAAATCTAGATTAGAAATGTGAAATATATTTGTTAAAAATATAAACAGGACCAATGATTCTGCAAATCAATTTTTAAGAAACAATTCTGAATTGTAAGATTTTTTTTGCCTTTTAAGTTTAAATGCTCCAGGAACCGAAGGTTTGTGTTTGGTGTTTTTAAGGGCTGTGTTTTGAGCTGATCCTGAAGTTGCTGTAGCTGTGATGATCTCATTTGAAAATAAGTTGCTAAGTAAAATGGTCAAAAAACAAATTCTGGTTGCCCACACAGATCCTCAGTAGCAAACAGAAAAGTCTCTCCCACCAAGAATAGCTGTATGCTGCTGACTCAATGGGCCCAATAATAACTCGGAGCCAGGGAGAGAGTGGGTGGGAGCAGAGGATTCGTGGACAGGAGACCCAGAAATAAGGGTTTCCCACAGGCCCTGCCGAATTTAATGGCAAGACCTGTTTTAAATGATCTCAACAGGTTTCCCACCCGACGACCAGCCAGATTCACAGGCAGGCTGTCTGTCGGGCTGGAAAGCAACCGGGGAGGGGAGCAGACGGTAGGTAAGTCCGAAGTGGGGGGGGGGGGGGTGGAAATCGAACATTGCGGGAGGAATGGGGAGATCGGACATCGCGGGGGGAGGGGGGGCGGACATCGCGGGGGGAGGGGGGGCGGACATCGCGGGGGGAGGGGGGGCGGACATCGCGGGGGGAGGGGGGGCGGACATCGCGGGGGGAGGGGGGGCGGACATCGCGGGGGGAGGGGGGCGGACATCGCGGGGGGGGGGGCGGACATTGCGGGGGCAGGGGGGGAGGACATCGCAGGAGGGGAGGGGGTCGGACATCGCGGGAGTGGAGGGGGGTTCGGACATCGCGGGGGGGTGGTTCGGACATCGCGGGAGGGGAGTGGGGTTTGGACATCGCGGGGGGAGGGGAAAGGGGGTTGAACATCGTGGGGGAGGGGAGATCGGACATTGTGGGGAAAAGGGAGATCGGACATTGCCTGGGGGAATCAGACATCGCGGGGGGGGGGGGGGGGGGCAGTGGTGAGGGGGATTGAATATCGCGGTGGGGGGGGGTGTGTGGGGATCAGCCGATCGCGGGGTGTTTAAGAGGTTAGCTTGGTGGGCGGGGCGGAGGAAGCACTCCTGCTCCTCTTGGCCCACAAGCAGTGCTGTAAAGGCACTTACCTGATGGATCCGGCCAAAAGATGTGATTGCACTAGAGAGGGTATGGAGGAGATTTACGAAGATGCTGCCAGGATTGGAGAATTTTAGCTATGAGGAAAGATTGGATAGGCTGGGGTTGTTATCTTTGGAACAGAGGAGGCTGAGGGGTGAATTAATTGAGGTGTACAAAATTATGAGGGGCCTAGATAGAGTGGACAGGAAGGACCTAGTTCCCTTAGCAGAGAGGTCAATAACCAGGGGGCATAGATTTAAATGTCAGGAGTCACACAACACCAGGTTATAGTCCAACAGCTTTATTTGTTATATATATATATATATATAGATGCTGACTATATATGCTGTGCCTTTATGTAACTCTTCACTTCACCTGACGAAGGAGCAAAGCTCCGAAAGCTTGTGATTTCAAATAAAGCTGTTGGACTATAACCTGGTGCTGGGCGACTCCTTACATTTGTCCACCGCAGTCCATCACTGGCATCTCCACCTTATAGATTTAAAGTGATTGATAGAAGGATTAGGGGGGAGCTGAGGAAAATCTTTTTCACCGCGGGTGGTGGGGGTGTGGAACTCACTGCCTGGAAGGGTGATAGAGGCAGAAACCCTCAACTCATTTCAAAAGTACCTGGTTGTGCACCTGAAGTGCTGTAATCTACAGGGCTACAGACCAAGTGTTGGAAAGTGGGATTGGGCTGGATGGCTCATTTTTGGCCAATGCGGACACAATCAGTCGAATGGCCTCCTTCTGAGCCGTATATTTTCTATGATTCTCACCTCCCTTCATCTGTTGGGTTTCCCAAGGCCTGGGAAACCCAGCCTACAGAAGTTGAAAATAAAACTTTACTTAAAATGGAGGCACGCCATATTTTAGTGACTGACCCGCCTCCTCAGAGTGGATTGGTTGCCCGTTCCACCTCCACTAAAACCAGAAGTGGGTGGGTTGGGGTCGGGTTTCCTGTTTTTTTTTCATATATCACCCCCCCAGCTGCCTCCTCCCCCATCTGTCCTTTGGGAGCGGCGGTTAAAATTACCCCATTAGGTGCTATCTTTGGTCTTTGATCTCCACTATGTGCCAGTACATAATTAATGCCTTGTTTCAGAATACCTGGTTTAACTGAGCAGCACCTTTTTAAAGTTGAGGTATTGCTTTGTGCTGGATAGTTACACGAATTGGCATTAAATCTGTATAAATATAAAAGTAAAAGCATATTGTTGGCTGAAATTCTACATTTATTTCATCCATACCATTTTCCATTTAAAAAACCATTTAAAATTTTATTGCAGTAATTTATTTATGAACAGCTCTGCTCCTGACTTATCCAAAGTATACACAGACCATCTGTTACCCATTTTGAATCTATGAATCAACCTAAATTGGTAAAGTGACTGTTGGAAAACAGATATAGTATTGTAGTTCATAAAAAAAATGCATCTTCTTTTCCCAACTTCAGTACGAGCTTCTTTTAATGGTTTCCACATAAATATAGCTTTAGAACAGCTTTAAAACAACACAATACGCAATCCCAAGTGACAGCTTGCATAGAAACACTCGGGTAGATTTTTGACTTTACCTACCAGGCATTAGGCAGCGCCTGGGTGGAGTTTAGAGAGGAGAGTTGGTCAGGGTGGATCGCATTAATTCCAATTAATGGATAGAAAATTCATCAGGTTCCATAAGGGGCAAGCAAACCTTCCCACCACATTTTCCTTTCTGCACTGCACTCAATCGGTAAAGACAAAAATCTACCCCACTTTGTACATACTAAGAACAGGGGTCCACACGAGTTGAAATGATATACTGTAAATGGCCATTTGTTCTCTTCGGTCTTATGTTAAGCAGAATTTTGGACATTCGTGTCAGTGTAAGTAAACACATTGGGGTAAATTTTAACCCCCAAAAATGGAGAGGGTGCGGAGTAAAAATCCTTCGTTTTTCAGAGTGGGACTGCATCCTGGCTCCAACACGCCCACTTCTGGGCTTAACCCAGACAGGTTTGTCTGCTTGTGGAGAGCAGACATCAGAAAGTCCCGCCCCCACTTAAAGCCGGCAGGCCGATACTTAAAAGGGCAATGGACCTCATTGAGATTCTTGAAGTACTTAATATTTGGTGTATTGGGATAATACCTGTTCGGATTTCCCATCGCTTCCCATTCACGCCAGGTGAAAGCAGGTGGGAAGGTGAGGTGAGTGCCTTTATTGCACTGCTTGTGGGCCTGGAGGAGCAGGAGTGCTTCATCCTGGCCCAACAAACTCACCTGGTCGATAGGATCACTGCGATCGGCCGAGCCCCTCCCCCCCCCCCCCCATCCCATCGTGGACCCCCATTTATCTCCGACTCTTCACCCGACCTCCAGCGGCCCTTACTCTTCTTCCCGGCCCCCTCGATCTCTACCCCAGCCGTCCAAACTCCTCCCCGGCCCCCCCCACACGATCTACTCCCAGGCCTATGATCCCTCCCTCTGTCCGGTTCCTGGCAGCGGCCTGCTGCAAGAGGCCTTCCTGCCCAACAGCCAGCCAGCCTGTCAATCAGGCTGGCTGCCGGTCATGAAACCCGGAAGTACAATTGATTGGTGATTGTGACCCGCCCACTTACCTTCCGGGGCTTTCCCCCTCCGCTCCCTTCCCGGCTCGCAGTTAAAATTTACCCTATTGATTTAGCCTTCAGCACTGCGTTATCAGGTCAGGAGTGAATCACTTGTTGCGTTCAGTCCCCAATCACCTTGGTTTTAAAATTCTTATTCCTATCTCTGTAACCTCCTCCAGCCCTACAATCCTTCAAGAACTCTGTGTTCCTCCAATTCTTGCATCTTGTGCATCCCCCACTTCCTTCACCCCACCATTAGTGGCTGTGCCTTCAGCTATCTAGGTTCTGGAATTCCCTCCCTAAACCTCTCCGCCTGTCTACCTCTCTCTGCCCCTTTTAAGATGCTCCTTAAAACCTACCGCTTTGACCAAGCTTTTAGTCACCTGTCCTAATATCTCCTTATGTGGCTCGGTGTCAATTTTTTGTCTGATAACGCTCCTGTGAAACGCCTTGGGATGTTTTATTACGTTAAGAGCACTATAGAAATGCAAGTTGTTGATTATCAGTAGGAGATATTTGGGAGGAGGACACAATTTATTCACTGCCTAGGAACACAAAGCATTTACAGAAATTCATCAGTTATATTTGCAAATGATTTTTGTGGCCTTCAGAACTACACATTGGGGTTTTCATTCCTGCTGAAATAACAGTTGGTGTAACTTCTAACTTTTTCTAGGGCTATAATTAATTCCATTGTTGGATATTGGAAGAACGAGTAGCTAGAGTGTTTCTAAAGAGGTTAGCACAGTGGAGGGCTGATTCCCCGATAGTACCCATGCATTCTGTTCCTGCGCATTGCACAACTGGTCAAGCAAACCCAAGTGCCAGAATCTCTCTGCTCCAAACTGGGAGATCCAAAAGTTTTGAGTTTTTTGGAGGTCATGCGAGGAGCATCTGCGGACCTTAATTTAATTCAATCGTAATTAAGTAGGTTTCTCAATGAGTTCAGCAAGAGTTTCTGGCCCCTTCACTCCTGGAGTGCTGCTTGTCCATATAAAACAGGCACTTCTAGGATTCTAAGTTTATCCTTTGCGAACTTGAATTCATAAAGTGACTTTCAGATTTCTCCTGCGTTTGAACTTAGTTTATTGTTTCCATACTGCAGTTTCAACACTATTATTTCTGCAGTACATTTTTCTATTTTTTTAAAGTAAGTTTTGCATCCCAGGACTTCTTTGGCAGGTGCTTCTAATGGAGCTAGGGTGGGTAAATGGGGTTAAGGTACACATCGGCCATGATCTAATTGAATGGCACAGCATGCTCGAGGGGCTGAATGGCCTACTCCTGTTTCCTATGTTCTAAGCCACCGCAGGTGACATTGGCCAGATTAGACACTGATGCATCACTCAGGTGATAAAAACCACGTTCACCATAGAAAGGGGTCAACAGCAGGAGAGGGTGTGAAACACTCTTACCAGGTGGTAGGTTTCCCTAAAGTGCTCTTTGACAGCACACATATAGCCATCAAGGCCCCCTAATAACAAACCCCACGGCATATATGAATAGGAAGGACTGTCATTCCATCAGCAAATAGATGGTGTTGAATTGCAGGAACAGAATAATGCAGGTGAATGTGCAATTCCCCAGCAGCATCCATGATGCCTTCATTTTACATCAGTTTATCCTACGTTATTTCAAGGGGCAGGCAGACTGGACAGCCGGTATCTAGAGAAGCAGAGCTATCCCTAGAGTCCTGGCTATTAACTCCAGTGAGGTACCCCCCCCCCCACCCACCACCCTGACTCAGCAACAGATGCTGAAAGATAATATAAATGCAGCTCATGTCTTCACCCAAATTCTGGTGGAACATACAATTGACATATTGAGATTCCACGACCTGGATAGACCAGGCGAGGTCCTGCTCTGGAGCCCAGGAAATGTGTCAAAGCGCTCAGTGTCTGCCGCATCCTGCATAAATCTGCAATGCAGAAATGGGTAAACCCTCCAGCCAGAGGACCATGAGGGTCAGCTTGTGGCCTTGGCAGAGGAGGAGGATGAATAAGAGGAGGAGGATGATAAAGGGGAGGAAGCCAAATGGAGTAAGGCTGATCTGCAGCCAGGAAACCATGTGCATTAATCATTGCTTGACCAGATTTTCACCTAAAATCTGTAATTATGGCCCTACATGAACACTTCTACTGTCCTCTTCATAACATACTGGTCCCATGAGCAACTTACTCTGCCTAATTGTCACTGCCTCGACTTATAATGCCGATCTACATTGTTTCACTTTGACAGTCAAGTGGTCTGCATTGGTTTTAACATTGTACTGTAGGTGGAAATTCTCAGGAGATTGGTTTCACCCCTACAGTATTCAGAGGCTGTAATCCTGACCATTAGCACTAGGAGTGCCATTAAGAGGAGAGAGGGACCTGTTCCATTGTATCAGCAACTGGACTAGGAATGGGATTGATCAGGCGGGAGGCAAATGGATGATGGTACAAGAGGTGGGGGATGGAAGGGAGTGAAAGAGGAGGAATGGACGGCAGTGAAAGAGAAGGAATGAATGGCAGTGGAAAAGGGAGGAGGGGATGGCTGTAAAGGAGCAGTGGGGAAAGGGACCGGTGTAGATGGCAGTGAAAGGGGAGAATAGACTACAGTGAAAGTGGGGGAAGTGGATGATAATGAAAGGTGGGGATGGTTGGCAGTGAATGGGAGGGAATGGATGGCAGGGAAAGGGGTGGTTTGAGTGGCAGTACAACTGGGAAATGCATGATAGCAAAGAGGCAGGGAAGGGGGCAAAACCTGAGAGTAGCATGGTGTGAGTCAAGAACTTGACTTTGCTTGGTTTCAGTGCCATCTTATAAAGAGCTAACATAAGATGCGCTTCTATGCAGCAGGACTGTTCTTGCCATGTTTTTTTCCCCCCCTTGAAGATAGAGTAGTCCATCTATAATGGCTCAGCCAAGAACTGGTGAAGCTCGTTAAATGGGAGTATGTCATTTGAAAAATCAGCAGATGCTGGAATTGAAATCACGACCCTAAGGTTAATAAATAACCGTTTCCAGTTCGATGATCATTCCTCTATTTATCTACTGTTTAATTTTTTTTTTAAGAAACAATGTTTTTGATCAATTTCTTTTAGTGTTCATTAAGGCAAAAACGTTTGTGTTCAGGAATGGAATCCTGGCCTATTTCAAACATCCAGTGTCAGCATCAAGCGCTCCCAGGTCAGGAGTAGCATGGTTAGCTGCAGTGTAATCTCACTGTAGTCTTCCCCAACAATGTGCCTTTAGCCCAACCTCAAGAGTAATCCCCTGTGCTCTAATGTCCACACTAAACATGGCTGTCTGAATGAAACTTCCAGTGTCGTGCCATACTGGAGCCACTGGGAAATGGGTTTAGACTGCCCAATATAATTTCATGTAGGACCGCTCTCTCAAAAAGGATAGTGTGCTAAACCACTGCACAGACCAATCCCTCCTACCCTACTTCTCCATACTATTAACTTTCTGCCCCTTGCATTCTTTTATCTCGCTGTGACTTCCCACACCTTCCCTAAAACCTCCCCCATTAATGAGCATGGGTGCGTTAGAAAGGTAAGGTTGACCTATTACGACAGAACACACGTATTGAACTCGACAAGGATGATTTTGTCTCTTGGTTCATTGTTACCTAATTAGTTTTTTTAATTAGCTAAGGCTAAAGTTTGGCCCATTGGTGTTTGTGGCCTTTAGTTAGGTAATACAATATGACACTCAGAGCTCTAGTTAATTTTTGATAGCTTAGGATGTTTGCACATGATAGAAAGCTGGTTTGACATTAGCTTCCGACAGACTTCAGTTATTGCAAGGACTGCTGTTCGTGCCTGTGTCAGAATAAGCTTCGCTCTATAGCTGTCCATGCGCACATGACCTTTTTGCCCTGGTGTGGTGTCTTCAGCCCCTAATTAGTATCTAAACTGCAGCCCGCTATCAGCAGTATCTGCAGCATCTCCTACCTGATTTAGCTGAGTCTGTATATATTCTGTTCATTAGTTTCTGCGCTCGGTTGTGTTCCAATGCGTATACTTGAGTATCAAATAAATTACATAGAATAGAATTTAGAGCACAGAAACAGGCCATTCGGCCCAACAGATGTATGCCGGTATTTATGCTCCACCCGAGCCTCCTCCCACTCACCTCACTCTATCGACATATCCTTCTATTCCTTTCTCCCTCATGTACCTTTCTGGTTTCTCCTTAAATGCATCTATGCTATTTGCCTCAACTACTCCTTGTGGTAGCGAGTCCCACATTCTCACCGCACTCTGAGTAAAAAGTTTCTCCTGAATTCCTTATTGGAATGAACAACTCTGAGGCCAAAGATAGTTTGTGTGGCTACTGCTCGCAGTCTATGTTCACTTTCCCCTTTCAATACACACTTTGATCTTTTGTGGATTGGTCTTGGTTATATAAGAACGTAAGAAATAGGAGCAAGAGTAGGCCATACGGCCCTTCGAGCCTGCTCTGCCATTCAATAAGATCATGGCTAATCTTCGACCTCAACTCCACTGTCCTGCCCGATCCCAGGTTCTGAGATAGAAACTTTTCTCAGCTTTTCTTTGGCTCAGAAATGATGTTGTGTGAAGTGTGCACCACAACAAACAAAGGCTCAATTTTCATCCCTTCTGCCCGAGGGAAAGCTGGCAGGAGCAGGCCGAACGTGGTGGGACAATGGCCTCCTGCCCTGTTGCTGCCATCACTGTGGCTGCTGCTGTATTCACTGGGCTCTACCGCTGGGCGGCTGGAGTGTCCCCACTCCCTGGAGTCAGGTGGTAGTAGGGTTGCCAACCCTCCAGGATTGTCCTGGAGTTTCCAGGAATTAAAGATCAATCTCCTGGACATTGCTGTGGGCAACACAGGACAAAAATCATTGGGACATTAAACAAATTGTGCGCTTTTTAAATATTCTTTGCCTGTGTTTGTTTATTAGTTACAAAAATATTGGAGATTGGGAAAAAAAGATGTTTTACTGACCGTCCAATAGGGTTATGAAGAGTCTGCTTGCTTTCCAATTGGTGTGGGAAGGAGGTGGGCCACAAAGATGGACGTGTCGGGCGTCCAATGGTGGGAGCGTTGGGGTGCGGGGAGGGGCAGTTGGAGGTGGCAGGTAGTGTGATAAAACCTCCAGGAATACGTCCAGCCAGAGTTGGCGACCCTAGGTGGAAGGCCCGTTTAAAATGGAAGTCGGGATGCAATGCCATTAATAGGACTCCAGCTGCCATCTTTGGACAGAGCTGGGCGGAGCGCGAGCCGTGCATGCTCCAATTGGTGGCAGGTGGTGATGCAGCTGAAGAAGATCCCACTGGTGAGATCCTCTTCACTTCTGTGGGGTGGGGAAGAGGGCTCTCCTCCAGGCTCCACAAACGTAGAAACATAGAAAATAGGAGCAAGAGTAGGCCATTCAGCCCTTCGGGCCTGCTCTGCCATTCAAAATGATCATGGCTGATCGTTTAACTCAGTACCCTGTTCCCGCCTTTTTCCCCATATCCCTTGATCCCTTTAGCATTAAGCACAAATCCAGGCTGGGATTCTGTTGCTCCGGCATCCTCCCCCAAGAACCTCCGACCGGGCTGCCTGATATTGTGGCAGCCCAGAGCCGGCTGTTTGCCCCAGAGGTGCTCCGTATCCAGTTGAGACGCATTGCTCCAATGAAAGTGAGGCCTGGTCCTCAAAATGGGCCGGGCCTCCTGACAGCACTGTTGGGCAGCGGCTGGTACATTATGTCAGCCAGACGCCCGGATACTGCTCTGAGGGATAACCCACCTTTATATCTTTCAGATAAACTGAAAAACTTAATACTTAGATATTGCAAACATAAAATGGTCTGGCAGGTCCTCAAGGGGGTTAATTATGGCCTCTTTGCTCAATTCTGTACCTTCGTCTGGTTGAGGAGTATTTTGAACCTCAGTTGATTGCGTTGAAATATTTAATAATGTACAATTATGTTTTCCCCTTGGCATTCCTTTTTTATTGCTTTTACACTGTTCTGCCCAGAAATGTAAAAGGATCAAAAATGGCGGCATCTAATCAGCGGGCCTGAGAATTTAGAAATTCAAAATGGATATTTATGGTGATGATGTCTCTCAATGCCTTTTTAATGAAAGAGCCATGTGCAGTCTTCAACAAACATGAATACACATAGGTATTGGCCTATTTATCAGACAAGTGCACTAATCACCTCATGCAATGCAACATTTGTTCATCTGCTGAATTAAGCTATCCAATGATAACTCAACGGTGGCCAAGCTGACCACTGAACAGCCCACATGAGCACGAATACATTAGAATAGTCTCAAACAAGCAGACTTGTATTAAACTGCCAGTTTCTAATCAGCACAGTTAACTAGCTTTCATCAATCTTTCATTGGGATGCAGTTTGTTAGCAGCTCGCACAGAGTGCTAATGTTAACAAGACCACTTAACAAACATGACCAGTTAATCAATGAGAATTTAACACAACCAAAAGAAAGATTAGTTGTCAGGCATAGCTGTCGTTATTACAATAAATGTAACTTGGTTAAAAATTAAAAGGTATCCATTAGCGCTGTCATTATAGATTATCTTCCTCATTCTGGTTATTGCTTTTAAATAAAGCACAATTTCTAAAAGGCTTTCAAGATTTGTAATAAAAAGTACATTATTGCATTTTTACTAATCCATCTTCCAACCCGAGGTCTGTAGATTCATCAGCATGCTGAAGAGTAAATTCTACATGTCAGAAGAACTTATGCTAAACTTAGTCATACATACACTAAAAATGGACTATTTATAGCTGGAGAAAATACAGCTAATAAGTAAATGCAATGCACAATTTCTACTTTCCAAAATGTCAGTTCATATTGAACCTTCATTCCAGATATCCTACAATTACTTTGTCAACGGAACTAGGAGTAGTGATGGATGATGCATCAGTTCATGAAACCAAACTTTCTGCGAGTTACTTAAGCTGAAACTAAGTGCTTTTACATTCAAGGGCTTATTGATAACAGTGGGTTTATATTTATCACCCTGTCACTTTAGTTGACTGTATCAGCCTCCTCACTCCCAGAATATGGACACTAATGGAGGTGTGTCCCTATTGCTCTAAAGAGGTCATGAATTAATTCAGCTAACACTTCCATGGAGCAACTGCAAGCCTACAAACCATGTTTTCAGCATTTTATCAAAAAAAAAGCTACCAGCAACTGTTATTAGGCTGTAAGAATTCAGTCTCTGATTGGCTTCCACAACTCAGTGGCCCTTTCGACCCCCAGCTCACAGCTCTCGCCTCAAACTAATATACTGCTGCCATCTTGCAGTCTTGCAGTTAGTTAGTGGAGTTGTATTAGACTCAGAAAAGTCTGTGTTGTGATTGCAGGACTTTGGTTATGAGAAATTCTGTCCAAGATCAATAATACTCTTCCTGCTTTAATAATAGTTTGATATGATTTGTCACAGGCTGGTCCGTAGAACCTTTCACTTTTTATTGTCTCGCTTGCAGCAGGCTACCACTTCCTTCAGATACGAGTTCAGTTAGGGGAAGTCTTTTCAAAGCCATCTTTTGTATGGCTTCATTATTGCTCAAACTCTTAGGCCCGGGGTTTCTGCTTCGGGCGCAATCGACGTTTGAGCGCAACTTCTGCCCGAAAATTGTGCTGGCGCATTTTACGCTGAGTTACGCCGAGTTTCTGCTAAAATGCATTAACATAATCACAAATTTTGCAATAAAAATATATCCATTGGTGTATTTAAAAAAATGTATTTAAGAGTGGTAACATGGTGCAGCTTTATTAACATAGCTGAAAATGGGTTCATGACTAAAAATAAGCATTTTTAAAATGGTGTCCAGTCCTCTGCCTCTGAGTAACCTGATTTAAAATCACTGATAATGACTCAAAAAAAACTATACTGAAGCATTTACTACTTTCATTGGTGTACACTAGTCAGTTTCTTGGTAAATTAATATTTTGTGAGAGGAAAATCATGTCTCACGAATTTGATTGAGTTTTTTGAAGGGGTAACCAAGAAGGTCGATTAGGGCTGTGCAGTAGACGTGGTCTACATGGACTTTAGCAAAGCCTTTGACAAGGTACCGCATGGTAGGTTGTTACATAAAGTTAAATCTCACGGGATCCAAGGTGAGGTAGCCAATTGGATACAAAATTGGATTGATGACAGAAGACAGAGGGTGGTTGTAGAGGGTTGTTTTTCAAACTGGAGGCCTGTGACCAGCGGTGTGCCTCAGGGATCGGTGCTGGGTCCGCTGTTATTTGTTATTTATATTAATGATTTGGATGAGAATTTAGGAGGCATGGTTAGTAAGTTTGCAGATGACACCAAGACTGGTGGCATTGTGGACAGTGAAGAAGGTTATCTAGGATTGCAACGGGATCTTGATAAATTGGGCCAGTGGGCCGATGAATGGCAGATGGAGCTTAATTTAGATAAATGTGAGGTGATGCATTTTGGTGGATTGAATTGGGCCAGGACCTACTCCGTTAATGGTAAGGCGTTGGGGAGAGTTATAGAACAAAGAGATCTAGGAGTACAGGTTCATAGCTCCTTGAAAGTGGAGTCACAGGTGGATAGGGTGGTGAAGAAGGCATTCAGCATGCTTGGTTTCATTGGTCAGAACATTGAATACAGGAGTTGGGATGTCTTGTTGAAGTTGTACAAGACATTAGTAAGGCCACACTTGGAATACTGTGTACAGTTCTGGTCACCCTATTATAGAAAGGATATTATTAAACTGGAAAGAGTGCAGAAAAGATTTACTAGGATGCTACCGGGACTTGATAGTTTGACTTATAGGGAGAGGTTGGATAGACTGAGACTTTTTTCCCTGGAGAGTAGGAGGTTTCGGGGTGATCTTATAGAAGTCTATAAAATAATGAGGGACATAGATAAGGTAGACAGTCAAAATCTTTTCCCAAAGGTAGGGGAGTCTATAACGAGGGGACATAGATTTAAGGTGAGAGGGGAGAGATACAAAAGGGTCCAGAGGGGCAATTTTTTCACTCAGAGTGGTGAGTGTCTGGAACGAGCTGCCAGAGGCAGTAGTAGAGGCGGGTACAATTTTGTCTTTTAAAAAGAGGGATATGGGCCAAGTGCAGGCAATTGGGACTAGCTTATTGGTATAAACTGGGCGACATGGACATGTTGGGCCGAAGGGCCTGTTTCCATGTTGTAAACTTCTATGATTCTATTCTATGAAAAACCTTTAAACCGTGCCTGCTAGTGCCTTTGTGCTTAAGCAAACGAGCTTAATTTAAAAACCCTCCGTGAACAGCCGCAGGCTGGCACAATCAACGGAAACTCATCATCCTTGTTGTTTTGAGTGGGGGGAACGTGGTCAGTTGTGGGGGCATGACCAATTGTGGGGGCGTGGCCAATTGTGGGCAGGGCTGACTTCAGTGCGATTTTTTTTTTAAGCCAGCGCAAAACATCGCGGAAATTCGAACAACACTGCAAATTACGGCCAGCGTATTTCGAAATTGCGCGATGTGTTGGGCTGATTCGGCCGGATTGTGCTGAAAAAGCCAGCGTAGTCCAGCGGAAATTCTGGGCCATAGTCTTGATCGTATTTTCCAAAGGGCGCACTGTCATGTTCTTGCATAGATGTTTAACTCTGCTATGTAAATGGGTGGAGGTAAACACTGGATGGCTGGAGGCTACTTTCTACAGCACTAACATCGGTTTATGGATGCTCAGGAGATTTTGACGGGTGCTCGGGCTGTCAGCTGAGATTTCCAAAATCCTTTTGTTATCCCTGTGAAAGGTTTCCAACATTGCCAAGAGCACATTAACCGATCAGTTACCTCATAGTTATTTGTGGGACCTCACTGTATGCAGATGGCTGCCATGTTTCTCTACATCACAAGAGTCACTGCAATTTGTTATAGATGAAGCATTTTGACATTTTTCTGAGGGTCAGGTTATAAACACAAATCTTTGTTTCTTTTAAGATTACAGTTTAAAGACGATAAACTGCCATGTTCCAACTTGATATTATTTCATTTCACTTCAGAGAAAAAGAGCAATATAACATTTATGTCTGTGGTATTACTAAACTATGTGGGTTTCCTTAATCCTTAACTAAAACTAATATCATCATAATCGTTGTCATTATTTTCATAGGGTGCCTTGTAGTTTTGCACCATTATCAAATATCATCTTCAGTGTATTTTGGTTCTGGATTTATGAAATCATTCTCAGAATATAGCAGCCAGATGTTTGTATAGCTCTAATGTGACCCAAGCTGAGGTGTGGGATGAATTTACCACCACCGCTCTCTGCGACGTACAAGCTCGACAGGGTAGATGCTGAGAGGTTGTTTCCCCTGGCTGGAGAGTCTAGAACTCGGGGGCATAGTCTCAGGATAAGAGGCTGGCCATTTAATACTGAGATGAGAAGGACTTCTCCACCCCAGAGAGCTATGGGTGCTGAATCGTTGAATATGTTCAAGGCTGAGATTGATAGATTTTTTGGACTCTAGGGGAATTAAGGGATATGGGGATCGGGTGGGAAAGTGGAGTTGAGGTTGAAGATCAGCCATGATCTTATTGAATGGCAGAGCAGGCTTGAGGGACCATGTGGCCTACTCCTGTTCCTATTTCTTATGTCCTTGTGCTTGAGCCTCAACATGGTGGTTTGTAGTTCTTGCAGTGTAAGTTATTTAAAAGGGATAAGACTTGCTGTAATCTTTCACATAGAGTCATAGAGCACAGGAGGCCATTTGACCCATCGAAAGAGCTATCCAATTAGTCCCACTCCTCTGCTCTTTCCCCATAGCCCTGAAAATGTTTCCTTTTTAAGTATGTATCCACTTCGCTTTTGAAAGTTATTATTGAATCTGCTTCCATCACCCCTTTCAGGCAGTGCATTCCAGATCATAACAACTCGCTAAGTAAAAAAAAAAATTCTCCTCATCTTCCACATGGCCTTTTTGCCAATTATCTTAAATCTGTGTCCTCTGGTTACCGACTTTCTTGCCAGTTGAAACAGTTTCTCCCTATCTACTCCATCAAAACCCCTCATATTTTTCGCAATACTACCATGTTCCAAGTGCCTGAAGTGGGCTTTTATTTGGTGAGCTTTGACATAATGAGGTTTTACAGAGCATTTGAAATGCAAGTTTCGTAAACATAGTCACTAATAAATCCAATAGGGAATTCAGGAGAAACTTCTTTGCCCAGAGAGTGGTTAGAATGTGGAACTCGCTACAACAAGAAGTAGTTGAGGCGACTAACATGGATGCATTTAAGGGGAAGCTATATAAACACAGGAGGGAGAAAGGAATAGAAGGATATGCCGATAGAGTTAGATGAAGTAAGGAGGGAGGAGGCTCGTGTGGAGCATAAACACTGAATGGCCTATTTCTGTGCTGGACATTCTATGTAATACATCTGAGCAAAATAAAATGGTGATATTCTGATAGCACTAGAAATCAGTTCAGCTGGGTGATATGAATTTGAGAAGAGTGAGCCTGCAATCGGATGAAATCAGCATAAAGTGTAGATTATGTAGGAAATCGGAATTGAGTCTTAAGAGAAAGAAAGGGCACTTTGATCCATCAGAAGCTCCGTCATGGATTTTACCGAACCCTATTCCATAGCCTGAGAGAGGTCAACAACCACACTGAACCTCCAACAACAACATATATAACACTCCTCGCATGCAAGAAGATGTCTTGAAGTGCTTTCCATTGAGGAGGAAAACAATGGTGGGCACTAAGCACGATGGAGGACAGTAAACCAGAGATGGTTCAGATGGGCGGACTAAAGACATGGTAGTAGACCAAGGTATTGAGGACATTTTCAAAACCAGTCGAGTAAAAGTGGCAGGGCAAGGAGAACTAGGCAGAGGACTGGAGTGAGGTGACTGAACAAATGGCCATCAATCGTGGAGCTGGAAACAAGGGAGAGCTTGGTGCTGGAGGAGTATCAGCGTGCGGAGAGATAAGGCTGAAAAACATCACTGAAGGCAGGATGGGACCAGGCCATGGAGATATTTAAAAGTGAGTCTGAGAATTTTGAAGATATTGGTGCACTGGGAGAGAGGGGAGCAAGGAAGTGATGGAAGTGCGGGACTTTGTCCGGTTGAGGCCGTAGGCTGTGACATTTTAGGATGAATTTAAAATTCTTAAGGGTTGAGGTCAGCTAGGAGCGCTTTAGCGAAGTCGAGACTTAAGGTGATGAAAGCGTGTCTAGGGTTTCAGTGGTGTGGCGAGAGCTTGGGGCAGAGGTGAGTTTTATTGCAGAGGCGGAAGAAAGTCTTGGTAGTAGGGAGGAAGCGAGGCAGGAAGCGGAGCTTGGGGTGAAGCGGTACACCAAGTTTGTGTACTTTCTAACTCAACCTGTATATTCATCTGAAACTCCAGAATAATAAAACCATATGAACTACACCCACAATGTTGATCAATCGCAATGCATAGATGACTCATCCATGGAACCAGCAAAAAGAAAGTAAAGAAAGACTTGCTTTTATGTTGCGCCTTTCATGACCTCAGGACATCCCAAAATGGCTTTACAGCCAATAAAGTACTTTTTGAAGTGTAGTCACTATTGCAATGTAGCAAATGCAGCAGCCAATTTGCGCACACCAAGGTTCCACAAACAACAATGTGATAATGACCAGATACTTTGATTTTTTTTTTAGTGATGTTGGTTGAGGGATAAATATTGGCCAGGACATTGGGAGAACTCCCCTGCTCTTCTTCGAATAGTGCCATGGAATCTTTTACATCCACCTGAGAGGGCAGACAGAGTCTCAATTTAATGTCTCATCAAAAGATGGTACCTCCGACAGTGCAGCACTCCCCCAGTACTGCACTGAATTGTTGAAGTGCAGATCAGGAATGATTATGTTTCACAGAATGTGAGAGCGCCTGTGCATAGTTGCCATTATAACCAACAAGTCCATTCTCAAACGTATCCCACTCCTTTCAAAGGACATAATCTACATAGAAATAAATACTTTCAGTGTGAATCTATACCACGTATTTTGCGGGGAAAACATTCTTCTGTTCCCCAGTCTTGCTGTAAGTTTGCTAATTTTATACTTGCTGTCCCTGTATCTATGGAACTCCTAAGAACATCAACCACTCCATCGCCTATTTCCTGGCTTGGGGGGGTTCAAGGGTGTATCCCTTAGGAGTAAACTGAACCAGATCCATTTAAAATCAAGTAATAGATGCTGTCCTGCAACGTGTGTTTGGTTTTTTTTTTCAGTTTCTAGAGATTTTCATCTTCTAGAAATTTCTGTCATCTAGACACTGGAAACATGTCGATAAAAATAAGCCTCAATGCCGATATTTATCCATCTCCCAGACATGCACTACTCCTGAAACGGTTTGACCCTTGAACTGACCAGTCCCACACTTCCTGTCAAGTCAGCCTTGTAGAGACTTAGGTTGCTTCATCCTGTTCTACAAATGGGATCAGATTGATCAAATTTGCAATGGTGTAATTCTTCAAATGTGGCTGCCCTGCTGTTGCAAAGGGAGAGGAGATGGACAGTACACGGCTTCAGGTATTAGGGACGTATGGATAGAAATATTTTAACAAAGGGACTGTTTGGAACTGAAAACCCTTGGGGAGTTCCGCCACCTCTAGAAATATAGGAACAAAGGACCAGGAGTAGGCCATTCAGCCCCTCGAGCCTGTTCCACCATTAAATTAGATCTGTATCTTAACTCCATCTACCCACCTTGGTTCCATAACCATTAATACCCTTGCCTAACAAAACTCCATCAATCTATCAATGCCATTTCTGGAAATTCCCGGTTTGCCTGGTAAGGGAGCGGAACATCCGCCCACTCCTTGCGTACCAAATATTGTCGGGCAGGGGCTTCCTCCATTGGGAATTCCCACTAGCCTCACTCAGTCAGGACCTGGCGTATCTCTGGAGCCCGAGACACCAAGTAAGTTGAGGTGTATTGGCCTTCACATGAATGAAAATGGGTCCCAGTGAGGGCGAGGGTGGGGTTCAGGTCAGGGAATTGGTCTGGACCCCCCAACCCTCCACCGCCCACCCCAACGAAAAGTTAGGTTCGTTGCATATTTTTCTTGATTGGCATCCTTTTGATTGGCCAAGTGGGACACGGGCTGGGGGAGGGGGAGGGGCTGGGCTACCCCATCCCCAATGGCAGGTGAGTGCCAGATTTTCCGCCAACTTGAGACACTTGTGCTGGCTGCCCTATAGAAAATTAGCTGGGCTTGCACTGACCTGTAACGGCTAGGATGGGGTCCCAAGGAATTTTGGCCCCCCTTTATGTTATCTAGAGGTTATATTGGTGTAAGTAATAATACAAAAACCTAACAGGAGCATCGTGCAACGTTGTTGCCTTTGTATCCATTTCGGAAATGGCTATGACTGGGCCATATCTGTTACAAGTATTCAAACTGTTTTCTATTATTAGAACTTTCTTGTCAGAGAAGCTAAAGGATTACAACGTAATGGAGCAACGTTGGGAGTGCAATTAGCATTAGCGCTGGCTTGGTGCTAAATGCTCTATCCACTTTGTCCTTGAGTGGAAGTTTGTTATTTTATAGTTGTTTGCCATGATGGCGAGCTGCACCATATTAATATTTAAATAAGCACATATTGCGACTCTCACTGAAGCTAAAAGATCCACTAGCACTTAGGGAAGCAATGGATACGTAGATTGTCGGTGAGTCCAAAGAAAATTCTCTTTTTTTTTCCCTGTTATACCCTTGATTACAAAAAAACACAATTGCCTGTTTGCGTCATGTCTACAGCACTAGAAAGACTGGTCTTATTGTACCATTCACCTGAGAATTTTATTCTGATGACTTAAAAAAAGCTGGTAACAATGACTGACTGCTGGAGAAAGAAAAGTGTCCAAACTTTCATCTCGAGTACCAAAAGGATGGCGGAACCACTCAAACCGCTGATTTCACTAAGTTATTTCTTGACATGAAATATTTATTGTGTCACTGTGTAAAAATATCAACCACCTGTAATGAACAGCAAAAACTTGCATTAAGGTAGCACCTTTAACGTAGTAAATCGTCCCAAGGCACTTCACAGGAGTTTTATCAGATAAAATTTGACACCAAACCACATAAAGAGATACTTGGTCAAAGAGATAGGCTTTAAGGAGCGACTTAAAGGAGGAGAGAGAGGTAGAGAGCCAGAGAGGTTTAGGGAGGGAATTCCAGAGCTTAGGGCCCAGGCTACTGAAGGCAAAGCCACCAATGGTGGAGTGAAGGAAATTGGGGATGCACAAGAGGCAAGAGTTGGAGGAACGCAGAGATCCTGGAGGGTTACAGGGCTGGAGGAGGTTACAGCGATAGGGAGGGGCGAGGCCATGGAGGGATTTGAACACAAGGATGAGAATTTTGAAACCGAAGCCTTGCCGGACCGGGAGCCAATGTAGGTTAGCGAGCACAGGGGTGATGGGTGAACGGGACTCTGTGCAAGTTAGGATACGGGCAGTTTTGGATGAGCTCAAGTTTACAGAGGATGGTAGGTGGGAGGCCGGCCAGATACAAGAACATGTCAAGAACTGCTAAGAATACCAACCTGCTCAGTTAAATTAAACCGTGGCAAGGCCTGCAAGGCAATCATGGTCCACGGGCAGACAGACAGGTCAAATGATTGGTCAACATTCCTGAGGTCAGCAGAGTGATTCCAAAATAACAATCGTGGTTCCCTGGAAGCAGTAACAATAAAAACTTTCAATAAATGCATGAGTAAAAGGAATTAAATGTACATAATAATTCTGTACAAATTGAAATAATAGAAAGCAGCAAACAAAAACCTATGGGATTAGACGGGAGGTGATTTGTGAGGTGGTGAGGGTACTGTGACAGATAAGTGCTGGTGGTGCTCATTCAGTTGCTAGAAGAGCCCACTTAGCACTGAACTGTCAGCCGAGTCTTCTCATCAGCTGCGATATGCTTCTACCTCCAACTATCCTCTCTTTACACACCACGCCTTTGTTACCCCTCATGCTTCTGATGCTAGTGCCTGACGCCCCTCCTCCTGATGGCTTCGTTTCCTGACCTCAGCTTCCCACCCCTCACCCACACCCCCTCCGCAGCTGAGATTGTTTTCTTCCACTTCCGCCGCCTTGCCTGCTACCTCTCTCCCTCTACTGCTCAAACTGGTAAATTGGTCACTTCGAGACTCTATCTTTTTTTTGATGTTTCCCCAGCCTCAGCCCTCCACAAGCTTCAACTCATCTAAAATGCTGCAATCCGTGTCCTCATTCACATTAATCCCTGCACTCCCACCTCCCATCCTCTCTGAATTGACTCAGAAATTCACATCCTCACCTTCATGGCCATACCCCACCTTGTGATCTCTTCCAGTCTTACTTCCCTGCTTCTCACCTTTAACGCTGGACTTCTGCTTGTCCCCCGTTGTCCTTCAGTCCCCCATGGTAGCCCCTCATTCAGCCACTGAAGCTCCTGCCCTCTGAAACCCCCTGATGAGTTCTCTCGGCCTTACCACCACCTTCCCTGGTCTTCCTGCTTGTGAGGAGCATGGCAGAAGTTGTTTCTGTTGTTGTTGTCTTTCCCATGCCTCTATTGTCATTCAAATTTTCTGTCCACACCATGAAGTTTGGAACTCTCTTCTGCAACGGCAGTTCATGCGAGCCCAATTGTTAATTTTAAATCTGAGATTGATAGATTTTTGTTAACCAAAGGTATTAAGGGATATGGGGCTATGGTGGCTATATGGAGTTAGGCCACGGATCAGCCATGATCTCATTGAATGGCGGAACAGGCTCGAGGGGCTGAATGGCCTACTCCTGTTCCAATGGTCCCTGAGGCCCCTGCCTGTCTCTCTCTCTCCAAGTTTGTTTTGGAGTCCTTCTCCCATCCTCTCTTTCCCAATAAACCTTGGAGGCTCCCCTTCTCTCCTCATGTCTTTTGTGGGTTCAGTGCAAGTGTTCTGTATTTTTATTTTTCTGGAGTGTTCCGACAAATTTGTTATGCATTCATTTTTTGGGGCGGGTCCTCATTTCTTTATTGCATGAGTGTAGAAGGTATCTTGCGTTGTGTCTGCTAAATGATTAAACAGTTGGATAGAATGCAATTTGCATTTATGCCGCATTTGTCACTGTGCCTTTAAGTAAATTATGTAATATAATGTAATCATAAAATCAAACATTGCTTAAGTGTTGTAAATCTCCTCTCTGACTGCATTTTAATCAAAGATAATGAATCCCAATGGTTCTATAAATCACAAAGGTTTCATATGCAGCAGAACATATATTACAGATTTTGAGACTAAGCATTTGTCTAACAGAGAGGACATATTGGGGATAATGTGCTGCCCCAATGACTCAGTGGCTAAATGCACCATCCAGTGTGGTACAGACTAGGAAAGTCCCAGGTTAGATACCTAGTCTGTGCTGAGTTAACTAATCTCAATCAGCATGCCAGTCGAGGCACTACAATGAGCCACAGTGTCCCAGTAATTTTCTCCATTACCATTTTTTAAAACTTGTGTTAAATCCACTAAGTTCCTCCCCTTGACTTATTTGGCAGCAGAATAATATTATTTAATAATTACACAGTACAATGCTGCTGTCCTTATAAAACCGCGTGACATCTGACTTAGCGTAAACGATGTCATGGGATATCTTCCAGACATTACATGTTTTAGGTCAAAGGTGCTGCAGGTTGTCAGGATGTAAAGATCTTTTATTTTGAGCTTTCACACGCCCGTACACAATTGGGATATATCTCTTTGGGAACTTCTCTTTAACAGTTGCATTTTCTTCCTCTCCTTTTAGGATGACTAATCTTGCTATGTGTTGTACAGTAGACCTTCTTTGTACGGGTGTCTTTGGGAGCCATAAAGAATGGGTTGTCTATTAATGAGGGATATATGAAAGAGCAGAGGTTGTGTTATATCACAGAGCCTTGTAGGGAACTACATAATTCATTGTATAGCTTCTCAGATTTCTGGGGTAGGATTATTGCTGCAGGAATTAAATTAATTAAAATAAAAAATCTGGAATTAAAATACCAGTATCAGTAATGGTGACCATGAAAACTACTGGATTGTCGTAAAAACCCATCTGGTTCACTAATGTCCTTTAGGGAAGGAAACCTGCCGTCCTGGCCCGGTCTGGCCTATATGTGACTCCAGACCCACAGCAATGTGGTTTATTCTTAATTGCCCTCTGAAATGGCATCAGGTCAAACATGGGCAAGGAAACCTCCTGCTGATTACCACCTACCGTCCTCCCTCAGCTGATGAATCAGTCCTCCTCCATGTTGAGCACCACTTGGAGGAAGCACTGAGGGTAGCAAGGGCACAAAACGCACTCTGGGTGGGGGACTTCAATGTCCATCACCAAGAGTGGCTCGGTAGCACCACTACTGATCGAGCTGGCCGAGTCCTGAAGGACATAGCTGCCAGACTGGGCCTGCGGCAGGTGGTGAGCGAACCAACACGAGGGAAAAACTTACTTGACCTCGTCCTCACCAATCTGCCTGTCGCAAATGCATCTGTCCATGACAGTATTGGTAGGAGTGACCACCGCACAGTCCTCGTGGAGATGAAGTCCTGTCTTGGCACTGAGGACACCATCCAACGTGTTGTGTGGCACTATCACCGTGCTAAATGGGATAGATTCAGAACAGATCTAGCAGCACAAAACTGGGCATCCATGAGGCATTGTGGGCCATCAGCAGCAGCAGAATTGTATTCCAGCACAATCTGTAACCTCATGGCCTGGCATATTCCTCACTCTATCATTACCAACAAGCTAGGAGAACAACCCTGGTTCAATGAGGAGTGTAGAAGAGCATGCCAGGAGCAGCACCAGGTGTACCTAAAAATGAGGTGCTAACCTGGTGAAGCTACAACTCAGGACTACATGCATGCTAAACAGCGGAAGCAACATGTTTTAGACAGAGGTAAGTGATTCCACAACCAACGGATCAGATCAAAGTTCTTCAGTCCTGCCACATATAGTCGTGAATGTTGGTGGACAATTAAACAACTAACGGGAGGAGGAGGCTCTGCAAACATCTCCATCCTCAATGATGGCGGAGTCCAGCACGTGAGTGCAAAAGACAAGGCTGAAGCGTTTGCAACCATCTTCAGCCAGAAGTGACGAGTGGATGATCCATCTCGGCCTCCTCCCGATATCCCCACCATCACAGAAGCCAGTCTTTAGCCAATTCGATTCACTCCACGTGATATCAAGAAACGGCTGAGTGCACTGGATACAGCAAAGGCTATGGGCCCCGACAACATCCCAGCTGTAGTGCTGAAGTCTTGTGCTCCAGAACTAGCTGCGTTTCCAGCCAAGCTGTTCCAGTACAGCTACAACACTGGCATCTACCCGACAATGTGGAAAATTGCCCAGGTATGTCCTGTCCACAAAAAGCAGGACAAATCCAATCCGGCCAATTACCGCCCCATCAGCCTACTCTCAATCATCAGCAAAGTGATGGAAGGTGTCATCGACAGTGCTATCAAGCGGCACTTACTCACCAATAACCTGCTCACCGATGCTCAGTTTGGGTTCCGTCAGGACCACTTGGCTCCAGACCTCATTACAGCCTTGGTCCAAACATGGACAAAAGAGCTGAATTCCAGAGGTGAGGTGAGAGTGACTGCCCTTGACATCAAGGCAGCATTTGACCGAGTGTAGCACCAAGGAGCCCTCGTAAAATTGAAGTCAATGCGAATCAGGGGGAAAACTCTCCAGTGGCTGGAGTCATACCTTGCGCAAAGGAAGATGGTAGTGGCTGTTGGAGGCCAATCATCTCAGCCCCAGGACATTGCTGCAGGAGTTCCTCAAGGCAGTGTCCTCGGCCCAACCATCTTCAGCTGCTTCATCAATGACCTTCCCTCCATCATAAGGTCAGAAATGGGGATGTTCGCTGATGATTGCACAGTTTTCAGTTCCATTCGCAACCCCTCAAATAATGAAACAGTCCGAGCCCGCATGCAGCAAGACCTGGATAACATCCAGGCTTGGGCTGATAAGTGGCAAGTAACATTCGCGCCAGGCAAGTGCCAGGCAATGACCATCTCCAACAAGAGAGAGTCTAACCACCACCCCATGACATTCAACGGCATTACCATTGCCGAATCCCCCGCCATCAACATCCTGGGGGTCACCATTGACCAGAAACTTAACTGGACCAGCCATATAAATACTGTAGCTACGAGAGCAGGTCAGAGGCTGGGTATTCTGCGGCGAGTGACTCACCTCCTGACTCCCCAAAGCCTTTCCACCATCTACAAGGCACAAGTCAGGAGTCTGATGGAATACTCTCCACTTGCCTGGATGAGTGCAGCTCCAACAACACTCAAGAAGCTCGTCACCATCCAAGATAAAGCAGCCCGCTTGATTGGCACCCCATCCACCACCCTAAACATTCACTCCCTTCACCACCGGCGCACCGTGGCTGCAGTGTGTACCATCCACAGGATGCACTGCAGCAACTCGCCAAGGCTTCTTCGACAGCACCTCCCAAACCCGCGACCTCTTCCACCTAGAAGGACAAGAGCAGCAGGTACATGGGAACAACACCACCTGCACGTTCCCCTCCAAGTCACACACCATCCCGACTTGGAAATATATCGCCGTTCCTTCATCGTCGCTGGGTCAAAATCCTGGAACTCCCATCCTAACAGCACTGTGGGAGAACCGTCACCACACGGACTGCAGCGGTTCAAGAAGGCGGCTCACCACCACCTTCTCGAGGGCAATTAGGGATGGGCAATAAATGCCGGCCTTGCCAGCAACGCCCACATCCCATGAACGAATAAAATAAAAGTTCCTCAGGGCAGTGTCCTAGGCCCAACCATCTTCAGCTACTTCATCAATGATCTTCCCTCCATCAGAAGATCAGAAATGACGATTGCGCAGTGTTCAGTTCCATTCGCATGCCCTCAGATAATGAAGCATTCTGTGCCTGCATGCAGCAAGACCTGGACAACATCCAGGCTTGGGCCAATAAGCGGCAAGTAACATTTGCGCCAGACAAGTGCTAGGCAATGACCATCTCCAACAAGAGAGAGAACTAGCTGCGCCTCTAGCCAAGCTGTTCCAGTACAGCTACAACACTGGCATCTACCCGACAATGTGGAAAATTGCCCAGGTATGTCCTGTCCACAAAAAGCAGGACAAATCCAATCCGGCCAATTACTGCCCCATCAGTCTACTCTCAATCATCAGCAAAGTGATGGAAGGTGTCATCGACAGTGCTATCAAGCGGCACTTACTCACCAATAACCTGCTCACCGATGCTCAGTTTGGGTTCCGTCAGGACCACTTGGCTCCAGACCTCATTACAGCCTTGGTCCAAACATGGACAAAAGAGCTGAATTCCAGAGGTGAGGTGAGAGTGACTGCCCTTGACATCAAGGCAGCATTTGACCGAGTGTGGCACCAAGGAGCCCTAGTAAAATTGAAGTCAATGGGAATCAGGGGGAAAACTCTCCAGTGGCTGGAGTCATACCTAGCACAAAGGAAGATGGTAGTGTTTGTTGGAGGCCAATCATCCCAGCCCCAGGACATTGCTGCAGGAGTTCCTCAGGGCAGTGTCCTGGGCCCAACCATCTTCAGCTGCTTCATCAATGACCTTCCCTCCATCATAAGGTCAGAAATGGGGATGTTCACTGATGACTGCACAGTGTTCAGTTCCATTCGCAACCCCTCAAATAATGAAGCAGTCCGAGCCCGCATGCAGCAAGACCTGGACAACATCCAGGCTTGGGCTCATAAGTGGCAAGTAACATTCGTGCCAGATAAGTGCCAGGCAATGACGATCTCCAACAAGAGAGAATCTAACCACCTCCCCCTGACATTCAATGGCATTACCATCACCGAATAACCCACCATCAACATCCTGGGGGTCACCATTGACCAGAAACTTAACTGGACCAGCCATATAAATACTGTGGCTACGAGAGCAGGTCAGAGGCTGGGTATTCTGCGGCGAGTGACTCACCTCCTGACTCCCCAAAGCCTTTCCACCATCTACAAGGCACAAGTCAGGAGTGTGATGGAATACTCTCCACTTGCTTGGATGAGTGCAGCTCCAACAACACTCAAGAAGCTCATCACCATCCAAGATAAAGCAGCCCGCTTGATTGGCACCCCATCCACCACACTAAACATTCACTCCCTTCACCACCGGCGCACTGTTGCTGCAGTGTGTACCATCCACAGGATGCACTGCAGCAACTCGCCAAGGCTTCTTCGACAGCACCTCCCAAACCCGCGACCTCTACCACCTAAAAGGACAAGAGCAGCAGGCACATGGGAACAACACCACCTGCACGTTCCCCTACAAGTCACACACCATCCCGACTTGGAAATATATCGCCGTTCCTTCATCGTCGCTGGGTCAAAATCCTGGAACTCCCTTCCGAACAGCACTGTGGGAGAACCGTCACCACACGGACTGCAGCGGTTCAAGAAGGCGGCTCCCCACCACCTTCTTGAGGGCAATTAGGGATGGGCAATAAATGCTGGCCTCGCCAGCGACGCCCACATCCCGTGAACAAATAAAAAAAAAACGCCTCCCCTTGACATTCAATGGCATTACCATCACTAAATCCCCCACCATCAACATCCTGGGGGTCACCACTGACCAGAAACTTAACTGAACCAGCCACATAAATACTGGGGCTACAAGAGCAGGTCAGAGGCTGGGTATTCTGTGGCGAGTGACTCACCTCCTGACTCCCCAAAACCGTTCCACCATCTACAAGGCACAAGTCAGGAGTGTGATGGAATACTCTCCACTTGCCTGGATGAGTGCATCTCCAACAACACTCAAGAAGCTCGACACCATCCAGGACAAAGCAGCCCGCTTGATTGGCACCCCATCCACCACCCTAAACATTCACTCCCTTCACCACCGGCGCACTATGGCTGCAGTGTGTACCATCTACAGGATGCACTGCAGCAACTCGCCAAGGCTTCTTCGACAGCACCTTTCAAACCACGACCTCTCTCACCCAGAAGGACAAGAGCAGCAGACACATGGGAACAACACCACCTGCACGTTCCCCTCCAAGTGACACACCATCCTGACTTGGAAATATATCGCCATTCTTTCATCGTCGCTGGGTCAAAATCCTGGAACTCCCTACCTAACAGCACTGTGGGAGAACCTTCACCACACGGACTGCAGCGGTTCAAGAAGGTGGCTCATCACCACCTTCTCAAGTGCAATTAGGGATAGGCAAAAATTATATGCTACATATATAAAAATACATTTCTTTAGATATGGAAAGGTTAGTTCCACAATCGCAAGGTTCCACCCGGTGAAGTAGCGTTCAAAAGAAGGGCGGGTTAGAAATAGGAGTTCAACATTGTTGCACCAAATGTGCATCCTGCTTTCTTGTGAATGTGACTCCCTGCTGGGAATGTAAGATCGTAATGGCCTTAGTATGCATTTCAGTATATGTATGAAATACAATCCACGTGATGTTACTGTATGGCATCGTAACATCACATGGATCACAGGTTTCATTATAAAATGCCACTATATCATGCAGGTACCTGAGGGCATCAGGGATTAAATTTGCTAATGATGCTTCATTCTGTTCTGTCAGTTGCCACCTCTTTTTTTTCTCTTTGAGGATGTTTAAATGCAATTAAAGCAATCTGAAGCCATCTTTGTATTTTAGCATTTTTCGTGAATTTTATGCACCTAAGTTATTGCTGGTCAATGTAACTTTCCAGTTTCAGGCACCCATTGTCAGCATCAAGTGCTCATGGACCAGATATAATGGTTAGATGTGGAGTCGAGCCCTCTTTACTCTGTCCCATTAGTGTACCTCAGCTCCAAACACAGAAGAGTATTACACCACTGTGACATTTTCCTACTATCCCATACCTGCCATCTTGTTGCTTATCTGAATGAGATTGTCAATTCCATACCAATGGGAGGACCATCCTCCTGGTTCCACAAAAAACCTTTCAACCAACTGCTCGCCACCCCTCCATCCCACCCCCACCCCCACCCCCCAAGGAAACAATTTCCAGCTCGGCTCTACGGTGGCGACAGAATTCCTGCCCCCTTCCCCCAATCCGCGAGTTGCGCTCTGAAAGCTCGCCGGGATTATGGAAATGAGGCCCGGTGCTCAAAATGGCTCAGGCCTCTCTGCAGGGCCTCTGGGCGGGCAGTGTAAGCACTTCTTCTGCCCCACTCCACCCAAAGTCCTCCCAAGGTGAAAATCTACTAGAGTTTACAATGATGTAGATTGGAGTGGATGCCATTGAAATTGCCAGTTCAGCATATATGGGTAATTTCCTATATTGTCACTCTGACTACACATTAAAAGTAATTAATTGGCTGTAAAGTGCTATGGGACGTCCTGAGGTCATGAACGGCGCTATAGAAATGCAAGTCTATTCTTTTTCATCTCTTACTTATACATCCAGTCATTTTGAGAACTGAAGTAGATGCAGCTGCTATCTCAGTTGTGCATAAAGTTCACCAGATGCTGAGCAGATTATAAGTGATTGATGGTAAATGAAACTTAGATGATCATGCATTTCAAGAACATGCATTATAAACTGCAGCACTTGGAAAAGAAAATGGGTGAAGATCATAACAGAGCTGTAGACAGTGAGAAGAAATGTTTATCGAGTACATGCAAGGAAAGATGGGACACAAATTAAATCAGTACTGTATTTTGTGGTGAATTTCTGCCGAATGTCCCTGGTAGAGAAGATTAGGGGGCCAGTTTTTTTTTGTCCTTACCTCTTCCCTGACTTTGGAACAGCTGCAGCATCACCAAAGTGTGCTGTGGCTGTCGAGACTGAGCTGTGCTCAATATTGGTGGACCACTTGCACTCCTAGCATGGGTCTGCTCCCCAGCGCTGGGAAACTACGGCTGGGAAATAGAGGGGGCCTGCCTACCATCCTCGGAGCCTCCTGGCTGCTGTCGGAGCACAGCAGTCACAAGGTGTCCAGGCCCAAAGGTCACCCTGAAATTAGAAAAAAAAGGACACGTACATTCAGGCCTGTCTTCCCCTTGCTGCTGGGCCTGCTCAGAACCTCTGTCCTGATGAGGCTCCCGCTTCAAACCCCACCACCAACTTTGTGCAGTGCCCCTGGGCCGTACACTTGAGGAAGGAAGGTCAGAAATGCCTCTTCCATCTCATTTACATGAGTCGGTTGGGCCTGTATCTAACGCACCTGCGCCACCCCTAAGGGGAAACCCTGGAAATCCCAGGACAACACACAGGGGGTTGGAGGCCCAGCAAAAATAAGCCCCTTTTCCCTAATTTTTGTGCCCGGAGAATTGGCGTTCCTCAGGTTCAACGGTTAAGAAAATTGGCCCCTAAATTTTCCCACCTGCATTTGGTTTTTCATGTGAATCTCTCACAAATATCATCTAATTTGAACTTCAAGGACAACAAATGATCATAACTTCATGTACACAATTATTTACATCAGCCCAGACATAAGAGGCACAATCCTCTACTAATATCGTTCACTGTTGCCAAATTCTGTTTGTCTTAGGAAAACAATAATATGGATTTTTTTCCCTCAAGGACACTCTTTCTTCATCCTGAGGTAGTTAAGAGGGAAAGTCTGAGTGAATAGGGATCAGCCTTCCCAGCTAACATGGGCCCAAGCGGGCCAACCTTCCTCCTTCCACCATCACCATCAAAAACAGATTAACTGGTCATTCATCTCATTGCCATTTCTGGCAACTTGCTGCATGTAAAATTACATCTACTCTTGACTGCATAATAACGGTCATTGTAATTCAAAACAATTCATTGTATTTGAAGTGCTTCACGAAGATTTCAGAGAGAGATGGGGTGGGAATTTCCACAGAGCTACTCCTGCTCCAAAGCTGTAACTTTTAAAAATTTGTTCATGGGATGTGGGAGTCGCTGGCGAGGCTGGCATTTATTGCCCATCCCTACTTTTCCTTGAGAAGGTGGCGGTGAGCCGCCTTCTTGAACCACTGCAGTCCGTGTGGTGAAGCTTCTCCCACAGTGCTGTTAGGTAGGGAGTTCCAGGATTTTGACCCAGCGACGATGAAGGAGCGGCGATATATTTCCAAGTCGGGATGGTGTGTGACTTGGAGGGGAACGTGCAGGTGCAGGTTTTCCCAAGTGACTGCTGCCCTTGTCTTTCTAGGTGGTAGAGGTCGTGGGTTTGGAGGTGCTGTTGAAGAAGCCTTGGTGAGTTGCTGCATCTTGTAGATGGTACACACTGCAGCCACGGTGCGCTGGTGGTGGAGGGAGTGAATGTTTAAGATGGTGGATGGGGTGCCAATCAAGCAGGCTGCTTTGTCCTGGATGGTGTCGAGCTTCTTGAGTGTTGTTGGAGCTGCACTCATCCGAGCAAGTGGAGAGTATTCCATCACACTCCTGACTTGTGCCTTGTAGATGGTGGAAAGGCTTTAGGGAGTCAGGAGGTGAATCACTCACTGCACAATTCCCAGCCACTGACCTGCTCTTGTAGCCACAGTATTTATGTGGCTGGTCCAGTTAAGTTTCTGGTCAATGGTGACCCCCAGGATGTTGATGGTGGGGGATTCGGCAATGGTAATGCAGTTGAATGTCAAGGGAAGGTGGTTAGACTCTCTCTCTTGTTGGAGATGGTCATTGCCTGGCAATTGCCTGGCGCGAATGTTATTTGCCACTTATCAGCCCAATCCTAGATGTTGTCCAGGTCTTGCTGCATGCGAGCTCGGACTGCTTCATTATCTGAGGAATTGCAAATGGAGCTGAGCAATTATCAGCGATCATCCCTATTTCTGACCTTATGGTGGAGGGAAGGCCATTGATGAAGCAGCTGAAGATGGTTGGACCTAGGACACTGCCTTGAGGAACTCCTGCAGCGATGTCCGGGGACTGAGATGATTGGCCTCCAAAAACCACTACCATGACTCCAGCCACTGGAGAGTTTTCTCCCTAATTCCTATTGACTTCAATTTTACTAGGGCTCCTTGGTGCCACACTTGGTCAAGTTTTGCCTTGATGTCAAGGGCAGTCACTCTCACCTCACCTCTGGAATTCAGCTCTTTTGTTCATGTTTGGACCAAGGCTGTCATGAGGTCTGGAGCCGAGTGGTCTTGGCGGAACCCAAACTGAGCATCGGTGAGCAGGTTATTGGTGAGTAAGTGCCGCTTGATAGCACTGTTGACGACACCTTCCATCACTTTGCTGATGATTGAGAGTAGACTGATGGGGCAGTAATTGACTGGATTGGATTTGTCCTGCTTTTTGTGGACAGGACATACCTGGGCAATTTTCCACATTGTTGAGTAGATGCCAGTGTTGTAGCTGTACTGGAACAGCTGCCGGAAGTGCGATGGAAACCCTGTTTACGTGTAAGCAGGGTTTCCGCTACACTTCTGACGAAGTTACAGCAATGGAGCAGGAGCAGTTCCAAGGAAATTTCCAGCCATGATAAGGCGCTATATATATGCAAGTCTCTTTTGCTCACTTACTTGGTTGCTCGTTATACATCTTACTTCCATAAAGTTGTTATTATTACACAGATCTGCATGTCCTTCCCTTCTCTATCCCGACACTCAGGTCAGTACTACATTTAAACCGCATTTTCTGCATCCTTTACTGATTTAAAAAGAAAGAAAGACTTGCATTTATATAGCGTCTTTCATGACCTCGGGACGTCCCAAAGCACTTTACAACCAATGAAGTATATCCAGAAGGAACCACTTTTAATGGGAAAACTGCCCACTATGGAATTAGTTGACACTGTGGGAAGAAGGAAATTATTTCCAAATCAAAAACTGCAGGGTAACAAGCTGAATTTCTTCATTGCAGAACTGGCACGTGGGAGGAGGCGGGGGGGGGGGGGGGGAACGGGGGGGTATACTGGGGGGATGGGCTGGCATGTGGAGCGACAGTAAAGTAGTGTGTTGGTAAATGAGCTATTTAAATGTATAATTAACAGGATTTGCCTTCTCTGCTAGTAACTCTACTAAATCTTTATTTGAAATTCAGAAACTATTACATGTTTATGTGTAAGCTCAATATTTTATGTTGTTCCATTTTGTAATGTAACAGTGAGCAATTTATAATAATTTGTGTGCAGGCAGCTATTTTGCAGGAGTATTGCTTAAAGGGCTAGACTTGTGTTTTTAAACCAAATAAAACTCCTTTAGGTTGCCTTCACTATAACTGTAGCATTTTTAAAATGAAATTGTTCTCGGGTCATGGGCGACCCTGACCAGGCTGCTTGTATTGTCCACCCCTCGTTACCCTGAGGAGGTAGTGGTGGGCCTTCTCCTTGAACCACTGCGGTCTTTGTGGCGATGGTGCTCCCACAATGGGGTTAGGTAGGCAATTCCAGGATACTGACCCAGTGACAGTGAAGGTACAATAATATATGTCCGGGTCAGAATGGTGTGTGACTTGGAGGGGAACTTGGAGGTGATTGAGTTCCCACCACATTTCTGCTCTTGTCCTTCTCAGTGGCAGAGGTCGCAGGGGAGAGAGGTGCTGTCAAAAGTAACCTTGGTGAGTTGCTGCATCCTGTAGATCGTACTTCCAGTGCGCAAGCGCTGGAGAGGGGTGGATATTGAATCAAGTGACAGCGGCACCGATCAAGTGAACTTCTTTGTCCTGGATGGTGTTGAGCTTTGTTAGCGGATTTCTCCTGTTACTGTCACAACTATGGGTTGTTAATCCATCAACAATAACTTTTGCTTGATTCTAGCCTGAGTGGTTATAAAATAGCAAGTTTAATAGATTGATTTACAACAGAGTTGCACTACAGCTGTCTTCAACATTACATTCAACAGTATTATAGTTATAATACAACTGCCTACAGGTTACATTAATGACAAGCAATAAATACAACCTGATGAACTTCCAACCGAACCCTCTTGAGAGCTCTAATTTTTGGGAGCGAGCGCGCCCTATCTTTATAATATTTGGCTGCGTTGTTCTGTATGTAAGCACCACTGGTTTTATCTCTTGTTTGTAAACCATCCTACTGTGCTGACTCTCCAAAAACCACCAAAGATTGTTTAATGTCATAGTGTTTACGTAGCCTTTCACCGTTATCAGGTCTTGGTATGTTTGTACCAGGTTAGGACACCCTGTCTCGTGAATCTTACTGTTTTTCACTATTCTAATGCCTCAGCACTCTTCCAATGCCCGCTTGGGTTTTCTGTAAGTTATTTTTCTTAGAGATGAGGACCTTTGTCCTCCGATTTTCTAAGCTTGTTTTAAACAAGCTTCTAGAATGTTGTTGCGGATGCACCCATCCAGGAAAGCAGTGAGTATTCCAAAACGCTCCTGCTTTGAAATCTTGTAGATGGTGGAGAGGCTTGGTAGGGGTCAGGATGTGAGCCACAGAGTACCCAGCCTCTGCCCTTGCTCTTGCAGCTATGATGCTGATATGGCTGGTCCAGTTCAGCTGCTTCTGGTCAATGATGATCCGATATGATGTTGATGATGTGGAACTCAACAAAGATGGTGCCATTGAAGGTCAAGGGGAGATGGCTGGGCTCTTTCCTATTCGAGATGGTCATTATCTGGCACTTGTGTGGCACGAATGTTACCTTGTTGCAATTTGGTTTCGCTTCACACTGTAGCTTTAGTGTAAATGCAGCCTAAATCAGTAGTCAGGAGGACGGAGTCTCACTCCACTTCACTTCAGAATCAGTTTGGGTCTTAAATAAAGATTTACAATACACAAGTATAGTGTTGGTAAGAAGTGAAAATTGCTTTGCCCTGATGCTAAACTTGTAGTGTAAATGCACCCTTAATGTAAAGAAAACCTATATAAGGGGTTCTTGGAATTCTGATCTTGCTTTATGCAATAGAAAAGCTCCATAAACAGCAAGCAGCCCGTGTCTCACCTGACGCAGGATGCTGAAACTGGATCCAGAAAACACAAAAGCATTCCCGTTCAATCATACAGCACCTTGACAAACCATCGCCTTTATGAACACAAAAAGGTCAGCAAAAATGTCAATGTAATTAAAAAAATTAATATCAGGATTTTTGATAACGATGCACTGTATAGAATTTAGAAACATCAATGTAATGATTTAAATTACAGCTGTAGCTCTTATGAGAAAATCCACATTTACCTCAAACTCACCTTAAATGCCTGTGGATATATTAGTGAAAAGTGAACCCCGTGTTCCTATTGGAAATGTTCAACTTTAACTTGAGCATCCTCAGTTCTGCAAAGAAAGAGTGGATCATTAAAGTAATCTTCGATTCAACAAAATGACACAAAGAGCAGTAGCCAGTAAATTTGCCACTTCTGGGCTCTCAGGGCAAGCCGCAATAGGTGATTGCATACCCCTGAAGCCATCCTTATGATGAAAAATCACAGACTGGAGATGTGCACTTCCACGATGTACGTCCAGAGTGCATGTCTTGAGAGCTGGAGTATTGTGTTCAATTCTGGGCACCACACTTTAGGAAGGATGTCAAGGCCTTAGGTGCAGAAGAGATTTACTCGAATGGCACCACGGATGAGGGACTTCAGTTATGTGGAGAGACTGGAGAAGCTGGGGTTGTTCTCCTTATAACAGAAAAGGTTAAGGAGAGATTTGATAGAGGTGTTCAAAATCATGAACAGTTTTGATAGAGTAAATAAGGAGAAACTGTTTCCAGTGGCAGAAAGGTCAGTAACCAGAGGACACAGATTTAAGGTGATCGGCAAAAGAGCCAGAGGCGACACGAGGAAAGATTTTTTTAGGCAGCGAATTACTATGATCTGGAATACATTACTTGAAAGGGTGGTGGAAGCAGATTCAATAGTAACTTTCAAAAGGGAATTAGATAAATTCTTAAAGGGAAAAAATTTGTAGGGCTACGGGGAAACAGCAGGGGAATGGGACTAATTGGATAGCTCTTTCAAAGCGGAGGCACGATGGGCCGAATGGCCTCCTCCTGTGCTGTACCTACTTTGATGTGATACTATGATAAGTGGAGCGTTTACCCTAGAAGTTTAAAGTGACATTATTGGGTGGTAGTGGTGCTGTTCTGGGTTTGTGAACGGAGAAATCTTCAATGTTATAACCAGTGATTGTTCTGCTCATTACTTTTTTGAAATATTTTGAGTCTTGCCAGTGTAAAAGGCTCAATGGGTGGCAGGCTGGCCAAAGATCATAGAATCATAGAAAGGTTACAGCACGGAAGGAGGCCATTCAGCCCATCGAGTCCGTGTCGGCTCTATGCAAGAGCAATCCAGCTAGTCCCACTCCCCCGCCCTTTCTCCATGGCCCTGCAAATTTTTTCCTTTCAAGTACTTATCCAGTTCCCTTTTGAAAGCCATGATTGAATCTGCCTCCACCACCCCCTTGGGCAGTGCATTCCAGATTCTGACTGCTCGCTGTATAAAAGTTTTTCCTCATATCACCTTTGGTTCTTTTGCCAATCACCTTAAATCTATGTCCTCTGTCTTTGGGAACCCTTCTGCCAATGGGAACAGTTTCTCTCTATCTACTCTGTCTAGACCCTTCATGATTTTAAATACCTCTATCAAATCTCCTCGCAACCATCTCTGTTCCAAGGATAACAACCCCAGCTTCTCCGGTCTATCCACGTAACTAAAGTCTCTCATCCCCGGAATCATTCTAGTAAATAATTTCTGCACCCTTTCTAAGGCCTTCACATCTTTCCTGAAGTGCAGTGCCCAGAACTGGACACAACAGTCTAGTTGTGGTCGCACCAGTGTTTTATAAAGGTTCATCATGACTTCCATACTTTTGTACTCTATGGCCCCGATTTTAGCTTGGAGGCGGGATGGCAGCTGGGGGGTGATTGGGAGCGTGGGTAACCTGCCCAATAAAAATTGTCCATTTTGTACGTGATTGCGAGTCAATTGGAGCCACTTAACATGGCTTCCGGATTTGCCGTCCGAAAGCTTCCAACCACATATCCGCTCCATCGCAAAGTCCGCCTACTTCCACCTCCGTAACATCGCACGTCTCTGCCCCTGCCTCAGCTCATCTGCTCCTGAAATCCATGGGCTCGATTTTGAAATGGTGGCGGGTTGGCAATGGGGAGGGTCAATGGGCACGCGGGTAACCCGACTAATAAAATCTTACCGTTTCTCACGCGATCGCAAGTTAATTGGTGGCCCTTAACGTGACTTCTGGGTCTACCGTCCGAAAGCTGCGCAGTGGGTGGACTGCGCACCCGCATCACAGGCTGTCAGCTGGAGGAGTCTATTTAAAGGGGCAGTCCTCCAATGGCTGATCCCAGAGTAAACTCCCACAAACCACAATGGAGCAGCACAGGGGCAAGGCTGCTCCAAGATTCAGCGATGCCTCACTCCAGGTGCTACTGGAAGGGGTGAGGAGGAGGTGGGATGTGTTGTACCCAGCAGACGGGAGGAAGTGGCCTGCCTCTGCCACCAAGAAGGCCTGGCTCGAGGTGGCAGAGGAGGTCACCAGCAGCAGCAACATCTCCCACACACGGATCCGGTGCAGGAAGCGCTTCAGTGACCTAACGAGGTCAGTCAAAGTGAGTACACTTACTCATTTTCCTACATTCCATCTTCCACATCACTGCACCCACCCCCCAACTCGTTCTGCGCTGCCAACACTACTCTATCACATCACTCCCCGCACCCACTTAAGGCTCATCCTCAACTTAACTGCACTCCCTCACCACTTCCTCACCTCCCCATTCATCACCCCACCACTACCACTCAACCCAATCCTTATACAATGTCATGGCTCTGTCTCATACTCACCCTCTGATGCATCTCTTTTACGGTCAGCCGCACCCAAACCAATGCATTCAGCGGTTGGCCACGTCACCATCCCTCACTCACGCATTTGTACTTTCTCCCCATATAGGAGAAGAGAGCCCAGAATGCATGGGAGAGGGCGAGGACTGGAGGGGGGCCGCAACAAATCGTCGTTCCCACTGACGCAGAGCAGGAGGAGCTGGAGCTCAGCCGAAACCTTGAGTGCCTGTCCATCGGGGACGCCAAGACTGGCACCCAACAAACGTCGAGGGACATAACTTTAACATTCAGTACGCACAATATGAATTGATGTTAACATGCCTTGCCATCTTCAGCTCATCGCAACACATCTGTGATCATGCTTAATATTGCCTTCTGTTCTCTTACAGGGTCTTCAGCGACCACTGTGACGGCAGAGGACGATTCCTCAGAGGACCTGCCGGCCTCTGAAGGTGCACCATCACAACTGAGCGAACCATCCACCAGCGCAGATACTCAAACCTCGGTGTGTCCTAGTCCTCAGTTAGTTGCGTTGGCACCTGGTGAGATACCACACACATGTGAGTACGAGCAGACACTGGTGGCAGGGGCAGCTGTGGAGAGTCCGCATCGGTGGGAGCACTCCTCTCCAGGCTCTGCTCAGCTGGACGCAGATGCTGAACCCTGGGGGCCATCCTTTAAAAGGAGAATGATCGAGGGACAGTAGCACATTTGCGAGGTGCTGGAACAGGTGCGACGCGCACTCTCCACAATAGCGCAGAGGATGGAGGAGTCCAAATCCTGCATGAGTGGAATGGGGGCACAGGTATGGGAGGGCATCTCTGAGATTGTGTCACAGGGATGTGAGCAAATCTCTGAGATACTGTCATGGGTAAATGCGGGAATGTCTGCGATGGAGAGAAGGCTAGCCTCCATTGAGCTTCAAGCACGGCTCACAAATAAGTCCATTCAGGCCCTGACAACGGCCGTTCGGACTCACAGTGAACAACATTCTGCCATCTTAAACAGGCAGGCATATACACTAGCACTGGCCTTACAAGGCTTCACACATGTCCTCCAAACTGTTGCCAGCAGATTGGTAGGAGTGATGTGAGCCTGGCCCAGGGGAGGGATGATAGCAATAGGGGACATGGAAGTGGGGACATCATTCAAAGTGCTCCCACATCTCACCCGTTGCCACCCTCTCAACTAGCACCCGCAATGCTGCCTTCTCTCCAGGTGGCCGAGTCTGCCCCTGCACAGGTGCAGGTGGAGCAGTCTTTGGAGGGGCCCTCACGGGCACCAAAACCCAGAGGGCATAAACCCAAAGCATCTAATCGGTCAGGGCATGAACAAGAGCAACCTGCCACTACCTCTGCTGCAGCCACAGGGGATGCACCATGTAGGAGTATTCTGAAGAGAAAGGCGAAGGTTTTGTAAGCACGAAGGGGATGCACAAGGGTGTTTGATGGTTGGTCATGTTTTTTATTTATATTTGATTTTTGTTAAACTCACATTAAATATTATTATAGTCCCCACTACTGCCACGTCTTTGCCATGCTTGACTGGCTTCTGTAATAAGGTCCTTTCACGAGGTTCAACATGAACGGCGACACTTGATGCCAACCATTGGGTCACACTACAGTGGGCGTATGTGTAATCGCAGGCCTGATTTGTGCCGGGAGGGGTGGGGGGGTGGGGTTGCTGGTGTGGGCGCTGCTCTATCCAGGTGATGTGAGGACTGGACTCTTCACACTGTCTGATGATAGGAGAACCTTTCACATATGAGTGACTCCCTGGCCTCATGAGAAGCCAGGTGAGCCGTTGCTCCTGCTCCTGCTCCTCCTCCTCCTCCTCCGCCTCCTCTGCTTCCTCCTCCTCTGGCTCCTCCTCCTCAATATGGGTGGCAGATGTGGATGGGGCCTCCTTAAGCGGCACCCCTCTCTGTTGTGCCATGCCCACTACTATAATGCGTCCCACTCTGACTGGTGCGCATTGAAGCACTCTCCCAGAACAATCAAGGCACCTGAATTGCATCTTGAACAGCCCTATAGCATGCTCAATTGTAGACCTGGTAGCGATGTGGCTGTCGTTATATCGACGCTGTTGCTCGGTGATGGGGTTTCTCAGAGGTGTCATGAGCCATGTGTGCAGGGGGTATCCCTTGTCCCCGAGGAGCCAGCCCATAAGGGTGTTTGGTGCGTGTAAGAGGGGTGGGAGGTTGGATTCCCGGAGGATGAAGGAATACGAACATAGGAACAGGAGTAGGCCATTCAGCCCCTCATGCCTGCTCCGCCATTTGATAAGATCATGGCTGATCTGTGATCTAGCTCCATATACCTGCCTTTGGCCCATATCCCTTAATACCTTTGGTTGCCAAAAAGCTATCTATCTCAGATTTAAATTTAGCAATTGAGCTAGTATCAATTGCCGTTTGCGGAAGAGAGTTCCAAACTTCTACCACCCTTTGTGTGTAGAAATGTTTTCTAATCTCACTCCTGAAAGGTCTGACTCTAATTTTTAGACTGTGCCCCCTACTCCTAGAATCCCCAACCAGCGGAAATAGTTTCTCTCTATCCACCCTATCTGTTCCCCTTAATATCTTATAAACTTCAATCAGATCACCCCTTAACCTTCTAAACTCTAGAGAATACAACCCCAATTTGTGTAATCTCTCCTCGTAACTTAACCCTTGAAGTCCGGGTATCATTCTAGTAAACCTACGGTGCACTCCCTCCATGGCCACTATGTCCTTCCGAAGGTGCGGAGCCCAGAACTGCTCACAGTACTCCAGGTGCGGTCTAACCAGGGTTTTGTATAGCTGCAGCATAACTTCTGCTCCCTTGTACTCTAGTCCTCTAGATATAAAGGCCAGCATTCCATTAGCTTTATTGATTATTTTCTGCACCTGTTCATGACACTAAATCATGGCAGCTGCCAGGGAATCTGGCGCATACACGTGAAGGAATCTTTTGCGATGGTCACAAATGAGCTGAGCGTTGATGGAGTGATATCCCTTCCTGTTGATGAACAGTCCTGGCTCGTGTGGAGGTGCTCGTATTGCTATATGGGTGCAATTGATTGCACCCTGCACCCGTGGGAAGTCAGCCACAGAATGGAATCCCACTGCCCTCTCCATCTGGCTGAGGTAATCCATGGGGAAGTTAACGTAGTGCGAGGCCCTGTGAAACAAGCCATCGGTGACCTGTCTTATGCACTTGTGTGCAGACGATTGAGAGACCCCAGCGATGTCCCCGGTGGCACCCTGGAATGATCTAAAGGCAAAGAAGTTAAGGGCAGTGGTGACTTTGACAGCGACAGGTAAGGAGATGCTGCTCAGCCCAGCCGAGAGCAGCTCGGCATGAAGGAGGCTGCAGATGTCTGCGACTACTTGGTGACTGACTCTGAGCCTCCATATGCACTACTCCTCAGAGAGGTCCAGAAGCTGAGCCTCGGTTTGTAGTCCCTGTGGAGAGGGTAGTGCCTCCTGCGACGTCACTCTCTCTGTTATTTCCCTCTGTGCTCTTGTACAGGTGCCTGTGGCGCAGCACTGTGTTGTGTAGCTCCACATGGCGGAGGTGATGTTGCTCGTCCTCGGATGTAGCGGTGAATGCAGCCATGGCGCCCCCCCATCCTGACGGTGTGAGTTTGAGGGGGTCCGCAAAATAGTTAAATATGTTTGAACAGCAGAATTTTGATTGGAAAGTAAGAATTTTCGGTGCAAACACAAAGACCTTGCAGCCTGAAATAACACTGTGCCCTGCTGCAATAAGTGACCTTTTCTCCCCACTTTTCAAATAAGCATTTGAATCTCCCACTCGCTGATGGTCGAAACACGTCTGTTCCAACATTGAGTGTTTCCCACAGCACGGGAAACACACTGAGGATGCTTCAAAATCACACCCCTGCCAAAATGTGGAGAAAATGAAATACTTCAAATACTTAAACTACCTCAACACCTATGTAAATGATTATCCCGCCAGCTTTAATTGCCGGTGGGATTTCCGCATTCGGGAGGCGCGCGCGCACACAGACACGTCAATGGGGAACTCGGAAGTCTGCGGGTTGGAGCCGGGCTCCGAACCCGAAAGAGATTTCCCCGATTTTCACAGCCCCTCCCCCTGCCCCCAACGCACCCGCTGGAAAATCGAGCCCTATGCCTCTATATATAAAGCCCAGGATCCCATATGCTTTTCTAACCACTTTCTCAACCTGCCCTGCCACCTTCAATGATTTGTGCATATAAACCCCCACATCCCTCTGTTCCTGTACCCCTTTAGAGTTGTGCCCTCTAGTTTATATTGCCTCTCCTCGTTCTTCCTACCGAAATGTATCACTTCGCATGTTTCTGCGTTAAATTTCATCTGCCACGTGTCTGCCTATGCCACCAGCCTGTCTATATCCTCTTGAAGTCTATCACTATCTTCCTCACTGTTCACTACACTTCTAAGTTTTGTGTCATCTACATATTTTGAAATTGTGCCCTGTACACCCAAGTCCAAGTCATTAATCAAGAAAAGCAGTGGTCCCAGCACTGACCCCGGGGAACACCACTGTACACCTCCCTCCAGTCCGAAAAACAACCGTTTACCACTACTCTCTGTTTCCGGTCCCTTAGCCAATTCTGTATCCATATTGCTACTGCCCCCTTTATTCCATGCACCACAATCTTGATGATAAGCCTACCATGCAGCATTTTATCAATGCCTTTTGAAAGTCCATATACACCACATCAACTGCATTGCCCTCATCTACCCTCTCTGTTACCTCATCAAAAAACTCTATCAGGTTAGTTAAACACGATTTGCCTTTAACAAATCCGTACTGGCTTTCCCTAATCAATCCACCCTCGTCCAAGTGACTGTTAATTCTGTCCCGGATTATCGTTTCTAAAAGTTTCCCCACCACTGAGGTTAAACTGACTGGCCTGTAGATGCTGGGTTTAACCTTACGCCCATTTTTGAACAAGGGTGTAACATTTGCAATTCTCCAGCCCTCTGGCACCACCCCCGTATCTACGGATGTTTGGAGGATTATGACCAGTACCTCCGCAATTTCTACCTGGATCTCTTGTCCTGGTGCAGAAGTTGCTCTCTGAGTTTTCAAAGTCAAGAAAGCTGCGTGAGAATGTTCAAAATAACGTAAACCTGAACAACCTGTTCAAACAACAAGGTTTGTGCTGCAGAAAACAGGGATTGGGGAATCGGGCCTAGAGTTTCAAACACTATTAGATTGAGTAATGCCTCTAAACTAGCACCATGGTGATGTTATCAGCGGTCACTGGATTATTCCAATCTCCCCTTCCCGAGAGACAGAGATAAACAAGAGAATGCTAAAGCAAATCATAATTCTGTAATGGTTTGAGTATTAAGAGGGTTCCTGATGGTGACAGTAGCTTTGTAATTAAAACACTTGGCTATCATCCATGCCTTGGCAGAGACAGCCAGGACCCACCGAGACAGCTGCACCTCCCTCTAATCTTGACTTCACCATTCCATCTCCCCAAATGCAATGGCATCTGGAATGGATCCAGCCGTGACCTCATCATGGAACTCATTGAATATCACTTTCCCACTACAGCAAATTGTTTCTATGGTTCCGAGCCAAAAAAAATGAAAACATTCGAACTTTAATTTCTTCAAAAAAAAAGTGTTATTAATAGGATAGTTATGGGGTTGTTCAATGTGATTAGATATTATCTGGTTAGCCCCTCTGATGGAAATCAGTAAAAACACATCCAATATAAACATAGGAACAGGAGTAGGACATCGAGCCTGTTCCGCCATTCAGTGAGATCATGGCTGGTCTGTGACCTAACTCCATATACCTGCCGTAGCCCCATATCCCTTAATACCTCTGGTTAAAAATCTATCAGTCTCAGATTTAAAATTAACAATCGAGCTAGCATCAACTGCCGTTTGCGGAAGAGAGTTCCAAACTTCTACCACCCTTCGCGTGTAGAAGTATTTCCTAACTTCACTCCTGAAAGTCCTGGCTCTAATTTTTAGGCTGTGTCCCCTAATCCTAGACTTCCCGACCAGCAGAAGTAGTTTCTCCCTATCTACCCTATCAGTTAGCCTTAATATCGTGAAAATCTTAATAAAGAAGAGTGAACAAATTACAAACACAGAGCTGTAGAGCAGGGCTGCACACCAAAGTGTTCAGAACAAACTTGGTGAGATCATGTTGTCAGGATAGAGTGAACTTGTGACATAATGCAAGAGCCTAAAATTACTGTCGACAAAATTAGCGGAAAAACATTTAATCTATTAGTATAATATGACTTTGCTATTTGCAGGCGGAAACATATTTCCACAGTGAAGTAGGATTATATAGCTCCAGTTGATTGATCGGCTAGACCACACTTAGAATATTGTTTCCAGTTTTGGATGCCTCATTTTAGGAACAATGTCAAGGCTATAGAAAGGGTACAGAAGAGATTTACGGGGACGACAACAGGGAGAGAGGGTTTATTTATGAGGTGAAACGTGAGAAACTGGGATAAGAACAGAAAATGCTAGAAACACTCAGCAGGTGGAGAGATAAATCGAGTTAACGTTCCAGGTCCATGATCTTTCATCATCGAACAGTGGTTAAGATCTAAAGTTGCTGAACTCAATGTTGAGTCCGGAAGGCTGGAAAGTGCCTAGTAGTAAGATGGTGAGGTGCTGTTCCTCAAGCTTGCGTTGAGCTTCATTGGAACAATATAAGAGGCTGAGGACAGAGAGGTCAGAATGGGAGTGGGATGGAGAATTAAAGTGGCTGCACCAGAGCCACTGGGAGGGGAGGAGGTGTGGGCTGGTGCTTGGGGTGGGGATCCCCTATCGGTACACAGCCAGCAGCGTGGTCCACCCCCCTGGGATTTATCCGCCTTTCTTCCACCACGGCAAACCTCTCCTTGCTTCCCTTCCCCCTCTGCTATTCCACCTTAACCATTTACACCTCCTCTTGACCCATCTTTTGTTTCTGCACGTATCCCATTATCACCCGCATTTTGCCTTGCGCCATCATCCCTTTTGTCGTTTAATCCCTCCTCCCCTCCACCCTATCACAGATCTTTCCCTCTTGTTCTTTTCCTGCCCACGTTTTCCCTGGCTCTGTATTTGCTTAAAAACTGTTCATCTCTAACATCCTACAGTTCTGATGAAAGGCCTTCTGCTCCTAAATGAGCCAACAGGCATGTTTGAAAGTAAGAGCCTGTTGGCATTATTTACCTTGGGCAGTCTTAGGGCCTTTACTAGGCCCATAATGGAACCCACACCTGCTTTCAGCCTAGGGAGAGCACAATGGGCAGAACTCCCCCATACACCCCCCGCACCAAATCAGTTCCAGGATGTTGGCGGGGGGGTGGTTTGTGCGAGTACACTAAAGCCTCACCCATGCCACGCCCTCCCCCACCCCACCAGAATTTGGACTTCTTTTTACATGAGGTAGAAACCTAGCGGAAATGGATTTCAATGCTAATTGTGACCACACACGTTCTGCTTGCTCCTCACCCTCTCTGACCCACAGAAATTTGGGCCCTGAGAATAAAATAGTAGATAGAGGAATATCACATAAACAAATAATCATTCTAATTTTGTCAACAGTAATTTCTAGGCTAACATTCTAGTTTACCAGCCTGCCTTAAACTTAAAAGAGGAAGGGAGAAAATAGTTTAGATTTTAGCTACTTTACACAGAGGGTGGTGACTGTAAGGATCAGATTGTTAAGGGAGGGAGTTGGGGCTAACTCTCTATTTATGGAACAGACTGCCAAGGTGGGCAGTGGGGGGCTAATTCTATGAGCAAATTCAAGAGAGAATTGGATAACTACCTGGAGATAGAGTGGTAGGATGGATATTGTGGGCTATGATCTTTTCTGGACACTGGGGCTAGCCAGATTCTTTTCTGATCCTGTAGAGTCCTGTCTTTGGAACATAGGATCAGGAGTAGGCCATTCAGGCCCTCGAGCCTGTTCCGCCATTCAGTGAGATCATGGCTTATCTGTATCTTAACTCCATCCACCCGCCTTGGCTCCACGTCCCTTAATACCCTTGGCTAGCAAAAATCTATCTATCTCAGATTTTAAATTATTAACTGAGCTAGCACCTACTGCTTTTTAGTGGGAGAGAGTTCCACCAACAAGGTGCATTGTTAGCCATTTTGGTTTCGTGTTTCGCAAGCATGAAGCCAAATTGGGGATTAAAGTTTCTACCCACAGATTGGCCCAGATTTGCCGGAGCAGGGCATCTCGCGGCGTGCCCTCTTGGTTAGGCTTTACCCTCACCCCTCAGCTCGAACATTTTTTTGCCCTGTAAGTTGCTGGAAGTGCATCTGTCTATCTCCTTAACCAATGAGATTTAAGGATTGAGAAAGACCCAGAGGAACGATGGAGAAGGGAATAGTGTGAATTAGCGTGAAATCAGGTACAGAGAGGAATAAAGAGAGTGAAAGAAAGATTGGATTAAGAGAGAGAAAAAAAAGAGACAGAAAGGAAAAGTAAGAAAAAAATTTTAAAATGTATAATTTGAAATTTTTAAAAACCTCTAAGAAGAATTTACTACCTGCAGGAATGAGACTCAACAATTGCTCCCTTTCTGGACCGGAGAGGTCGATTGGCATTGCATTAACAATTATCACGTCATTAAAAGGGTACTTACACTGTTAAGTACGAGTCCCAACTTTCTGTGACGAGTTTAATTCGAGGTTAATGTGCAAATGCAGCAAGTTTTCATGAGGCTAATGGTGAAACGGCACAAATCGACCAGCAACCTGTGACAATTCATGGGGCATCTCTTCCTCACCACAAGTTGCTGGTCGATTTACACATTAGTAACGGTGAGCACCATGCAGCGTTATTTTGTCAGCAAATTCATGAAAGCATTAACCTCTGTTAAAATAGTGGACACTGGAACTGCATAAGAATGTGATGATACCACATACTTCAACCTAGAAATTCTTCTTAGACTTTTACAGACGTAACTTAATTGTTCACCAGCCAAAGGAAAAGAAGATGGAAGATGAGGGTTGATCTTTGTTTAGAAGTGAGGGTTATGGTACTTAAGCAGACCCTTATGGTACAAAGATAACAAGCAAATGGTTAAAAGAAACTCAACAATAACATTCAGTGTAATAAGGAGGGCTGAAAGGATGCAGCTGCAGTCCATGTCGTGCACAGCCTGTACTTCTTGTTATTGCATGCACAGCAGGTTTCTGCTTCTGAAAATTATCCATTACAATTGTATCAATATTTTTATATTTTGTGAGACAGGATGTGGAGATGCCATCAGAAAATTAGATTTCACTCTGACATTAGGGGCTCCGGTCAACAATCCAATTCCATGTTTTTCTATTGAGACACAAAGATTTGATATAATTTTGGTCAGAAAACATTTTAAAATTAAACAATTGAATTTATAGCTGGTCTCGCGGAGCACTTAGCTTAAAAGAATACACTCCCAAATCAAAGCTTTTCAATCATCTTAAATATTATTTTGATGTTATGTGCCTTAAGTATAGAACCCTCTTGAATTTTATTGAACATTTGACTGACTCATAGGTGGTGCATAAAGGTATTATATTTATATTTTTACAATATTTGGATTGTGAGTGGCATCTGGCTGACAGGACTTAGAAAGATATACGATATGAAGTGAATCCCACAGCAGTCGTGAACAAGATCGTTCGTATTTATCAAGATGTATTAGGCTGATCTATTTTTCAAAATAATGGATGCTACACAAAGAAGCAAAGAAGAGTACAATGTCCATAATAATAGATGGATAATGGTTTCAGTCCTTAGCTCATGACTCATTGACGGTAAAGAGAATTATCTTCTTGTAAGTCTCCCATCCTGAAAGGCACAGACCAGTTAAAAGTTTTCCATTTTCAAGATTTGGAGATGGTCCGTAGACGCCAATAGGCCGAGAGGGTGAAAAATTGAGGATTTAGCTTCAGGTTCATTTTTCATTCAAAGTCCACTTTAATTATTTTTAATTAACTTTAATCCAACTCTTCCCCAACTGCAAGGTTTGCATCCCTCAACATTTTGTGAGTTGTAAGCAGCTATCTTGTAACACAATGATAATTGTGCATCCAATTGTTTCTTTGCAGTGCTACCACCTTTTTGATAGGCGGGCTAATTAAAGATGCCCTAAGCCAATAAGAGTGTAGCTTTGTTTAAGTATATCTATATTTTTTTAAATCAGCAGGAAACTGAATGGGGATTTTACCCAAATACTTTCCACTTACTCACAGCACTGGAATATTGGATGGAGATTAGCATATGACATGACAGATTACATTAAGTCATGTGATTCTAGTACTTTATGATGGCAGAATAACATGAGCTTCTTACCAATGGCACACCATGACATGCAAATTACAGTCCCTGTTATTTAAAATTACGAACTGACATGGCAGTCTGCTATGATTATTTGTCACGTTACAGGCTTTATAGTCATCAAATAGGATATTCTCATGAAAGGTTAGTAAGAGCTATCTGTCTGCTCTTGCGTGGCCTTTCTAAGGTTTAGGAAATCGTGAAAAGAAGGTTCCCTTGACCCAAGGACGAATGCGTTTTAACATCTCAAAGTGCACACAATGAGGAACATGTATTGAGGGCGAAATTGGGCTGTGTAGCACCTGTTTTGTAGGCGCTACGTGGACACCTAAACCCCGAAAATGGCGTCTGAGATGTGTGCGCACACTTCCGACATGACAAAAAGAAAAGTGGCCCAACCATGGCTAACAAAAGTAATTAAGGATAGTATTAGATCCAAAGAGGAGTTATATAAAGTTGCTAGAAGAAGTAGCAAGCCTGAGGATTAGGAACAGTTTAGAATTCAGCAAAAAAGGACCAAGAGGTTGATTAAGAGGGGAAAAATAGAGTATGAGAGTAAACTTGCAAGGAACGTAAAAGTGGACTGTAAAAGCTTCTACAAGTATGTAAAAAGAAAAAGATTAGTGAAGACAAATATAGGTCCCTTACAGTCAGAAACGGGAGAATTTATAATGGGGAACAAGGAAATGACAGAGCAATTAAACAAATACTTTGGTTCTGTCTTCACGGAAGAAAACACAAATAACTTCCCAGAAATGCTAGGGAACCAAGGGTCTAGTGAGAAGGAGGAATTAAAGGAAATTAGTATTAGTAAAAATATAGTGCTGGAGAAATTAATGGGACTGAAAGCTGATAAATCCTCAGGGCCCGATAATCTGCATCCCAGAGTACTAAAAGAGGTAGCCATGGAAATAGTGGATGCATTAGTTGTCATCTTACAAAATTCTATAGATTATGGAACAGTTCCTGCAGATTGGAGGATGGCAAATGTAACCCCACTATTTAAAAAAGGAGGGAGAGAGAAAACAGGGAACTACAGACTGGTTAACCTAACATCAGTACCAGGGAAAATGCTAGAGTCTATAATAAAGGATGTGATAACAGGACATTTAGAAAATATCAACGGGATTAGACAAAGTCAACATGGATTTATGAAAGGGAAATCATGTTTGACAAACCTACTGGAGTTTTTTGAGGATGTAACTGATAGAATAGATAGGGGAGAACCAGTGGATGTGGTTTATTTGGATTTTCAGAAGGCCTTTGATAAAGTCCCACATAAGAGGTTAGTGTGCACAATTAAAGCACATGGGATTGGGGGTAATATACTGGCATGGATTGAAAATTGGTTAACAGACAGGAAACAGAGAGTAGGAATAAATGAGTCTTTTTCAGGGTGGCTGGCAGTGACTAGTGGGGTACCGCAGGGATCAGTGCTTGGGCCCCAGCTATTCACAATATATATCAATGATTTGGATGAGGGAACCAAATGTAATATTTCCAAGTTTGCTGACGACACAACTAGGTAGCATCGTGAGTTATGAGGAGAATGCAAAGAGGCTTCAAGGCGATTTAGACAAGTTGAGTGAGTGGGCAAATACATGGCAGACGCAGTGTAATGTGGATAAATGTGAAGTTTTCCACTTCGGAAGGAAAAACAGAAAGGCAGAGTATTATTTAAATGATGATAGATTGGGGAATATTGATGTACAAAGGGACCTGGGTGGCCTTGTACACCAGTCACTGAAAGCAAATATGCAGGTGCACCAAGCAGTTAGGAAGGCAAATGGTATGTTGGCCTTCATTGCAAGAGGATTTGAGTACAGGAGCAAGGATGTCTTACTGCAGTTATATAGGGCCTTGATGAGACCACACCGGGAGTATTGTGTGCAGTTTTGGTCTCCTTATCTAAGAAAGCATGTACTTGCCATAGAGGGAGTGCAGCGAAGGTTCACCAGACTGATTCCTGGGATGTGGGACTGTCTTATGAGGAGAGATTGGGTCGACTCTGCTTGTATTCACTCGAGTTTAGAAGAATGAGAGGGGATCTCATTGTAACATATAAAATTCTGACAGGGCTAGACAGACTGGATGCAGGGAAGATGTTTCCCCTAGCTGGGGGGGTCCAGAACGAGGGGTCACAATCTCAGGATATGGGGTAGGACATTTAGGACTGAGATCAGGAGAAATTTCTTCACTCAGAGGGTGGTGAACCTGTGGAATTCTCTACCGCAGAAGGCTGTGGAGGCCAAGTTACTGAATATATTTAAGAAGGAGCTAGATAGATTTCTAGACACAAAAGGCATCAAGGGGTATGGGGAGAGCGCGGGAATATGGTATTGAGATAGAGGATCAGCCATGATCATATTGAATGGCGGAGCAGGCTCGAAGGGCCGAATGGCCTATTCCTGCTCCTATTTTCTATGTAATTGCGCAGGACGCCATCTTGGTAAAGGGGTTTGCACATGCGCACCTAACGAATGCCGGCAGCATTTAGAGTCAGGAGATTATGATGATAATCAACGTGCAATGCTAATTTAAAGGGACCGCTGCTATTTTGGAACACAATGCTACTGCCATCATAACGTCTTAACCTCGCACAGCTGAACAGGTCTTAAATGGCATGAAGAGCCCTGCACCAGCACTGTTTAAAGGGGTCATGCAGGAGTTACAGGTTAGTTGCTGGATTATTTATTCTGGTCGCTGGTGCAATTGTACGTGTTTTTGGAAGTTTCCTTTTGTTGGATCAAGTTTCAATAATCTACAGAGAGTGGGCTGCCTCGATAACAGGCAACACAGCAAGGGCACTGGCGGTGTGACAAGGGTGGGAGCAGGAATGCTGTCATCCTGAAAGAGGACAGCAGGTTCATGTTCCATGGAGCCACTACCACTTCCTCCTGTTTTGTGCCACCTTCTCCTGCAAGAAAGAGAGAAGTGCGTCAGTGAGTGTCCTGCAAGATGTTTGGGTGATGTGGCTCTCATGGTTGAATAGCTGCCAGTGTGTGTGACCTGTGAATTGTGGGTATGCAGCTTGCAACAGTGGCAATGTGTGAGGGTGAGATGAAGCATCTGATTTGAAGAGTGTTTTTTAATTCATTTATGGAATGTGGGTGACGCTGGCGAGGCCGGCATTTATTGCCCGTCCCTAATTGCCCTTGAGAAGGTGGTGATGAGCCGCCTTCTTGAACCGCTGCAGTCCGTGAAGTGAAGGTTCTCCCATAGTGCTGTTAGGTAGGGAGTTCCAGAATTTTGACCCAGCGACGATGAAGGAACGGTGATATATTTCCAAGTAGGATGGTGTGTGACTTGGAGGGGAACGTGCATGTGGTGATGATCCCATGTACCTGCTACCCTTGTCCTTCTAGGTGGTAGAGGTCACGGGTTTGTGAGGTGCTGCCGAAGAAGCCTTGGTGAGTTGCTGCAGTGCATCCTGTGGATGGTACACACTGCAGCCACGGTGTGCCGGTGGTGGAGGGAGTGAATGTTTAAGGTGGTGGATTAAGTTGCATACTGATTGAAAGAGCTTGTTGTAGGTGGGTGATGGGGGGTATAGTGCGTGGAGCAATGGATGAGGCTAATGGTGCAGTTGGTAGGATGTGCCACTTGACAATTGAACTCACTCACCTTGACCACTCGTGTCAAATCATTGAATTTCTTCCTGCGCTGCATCCATGTTCTTTGCCCTATGCACCTGGCATTGACCTCGTCCGCCATTTCCTTCCACTGTCTCTTCAGCATATGCCTGGAGGGCCTCTTGCCCCCCCTGTGGATATAGGATGCTCTCCTTCTGCCCCACCTCTCTTGACCCCTCCACTGCCTCTTTGTTGTCAACTTGCTTGTCTGACATCCAGCCTTGGATGAGCTGAAATTTTCTTCAGTTGAACATTGGGAAGACTGAAGCCATCATCTTCAATCATACAGTCCTGACCCTCGCCACCAATTTTATCCCCTCCCTGGCCACTGTCTCGGGTTGAAGCCGACTGCTCACAACTTCAGTGCCCTATTTGACCCTGAGCTAAACTTCTGACCCCATATCTCCTCCATCGCAAAGACCATCTACTTCCACCTCCATAATATCACCCGTATCCACCATTGCCTCAGCCCATCTGTTGGTGAAACCCTCATCCATGCCCTTATCACCTCTTGACTTGACTATTCCAATGCTCCTCTGGCCAGCCTCCCACCCGCCATACATTTCAGCTCATCTAAAATTCTGCTGCTCGTATCCTAATCTGCACCAAGTCCTGTTCACCCATCACCCCTGTGCTTGCTGATCTACATTGGCTTCCGGTCCTCTAGTGTCTCCAATTTAAAGGTCTCATCCCTGTGTTCAAATCTCTCCATGGATTCACTATCCCTGTAACCTCCTCCTACAACTCTCCGAGAACTCTGCGCTCTTCTGATTCTGTCCTCTTATGCATCCCCCATTCCTTTCACCTCATCATTGGCAGCTGTGTCTTCAACTGTCTGGGTCGTAAGCTCTGTGGTGGTGGTGGTTTATGTTAGTTTGTTGCTAATTTTGTTAATTCAATGTATTATCATTAAATCAATGTGTTTGGTAGCAACATTAGTAGAACAAGCAAATCATAGGTCGTTAAAAAGGAATTTTGCAACTGCTGAGGAGGACTTTCTCAGACCCTCAGTTCAAAACCTATATTGCTGAATACGCAGAAGCATGGAAAACAAGTTCCCCCTTTCTCATACTCCCTCGGTTAGAAGGGGACGCTCAGGGAGACAAGAAAGGGAGAAAAATGGAGGAGAACGGGATAATAAAAAAAAAACTAATGTCATCTCATTGGTGACGTTCATGCTGGATCTATCTTGGAGGCAGCAACTGTTGGCAGTTTACAAGTTTGTATCCCTGGAGGCTCCCTCTTCTCCTGAGCATTCATACTGTTGGATGAATTGATGCAGGCACCATCTGTCTATGTGCTGTGTGAAGACAATATGAGGGCCAGCAGCGGATATGAATGGACTGATTTCACCAAGTCACATTCAGGAAAATTATATCAGTGATTAGACTGGGTTCCAGTCATAAAACAAAAAGATTTGCATTTATATGACGCCTTTCACGAACTCAGAATGCCTCAAAGCCCTTCACAGCCAATGAAGTACTTTTGCAGTGTAGTCAATGTTGTATGATAAAAAACACGGCAGCCATTTTGCGCAGTGCAAGGTCCCACAAACAGCAACGTGATAATGACCAGATCATCTGTTTTAGTGATGTTGACTGAGAGATAAATGTTGGCCAGGGAACCCGGGAGAACTCAACTGCTTTTCTTCCAAATAGTGCCATGGGGCCTTTTATATCCACCTGAGAGGGCAGATGGGGCCTCAGTTTAACGTCTCATCCGAAAGACGGCACCTCCGACAGTGCAGCGTTCCCTCAGTACTGCACTGGAGTTTCAGCCTGGATAAGGTTGATTCAGTGCACATTCTTAATTTGCATTCCAGAATACTAAAAAAGGTAGCCATGGAAATAGTAGATGCATTAATCTTTCAAAGATCTCTAGATTCAGGAACTGTCCCTCTAGATTGGAAAATTGCACATGTCACTTCGCTTTTTAAGAAAGGAGAGAGAGGGATACCAGGGAATTATAGACCAGTTAACCTAACATCTGTTGTGGGGAAATTGCTGGAGTCTATAATTAAGGATAGGGTGACTGAACACCTCAAAAATTTTCAGTTAATCAGAGAGAGTTAGCATGGATTTGTGAAAGGTAGGTCGTGCCTGACAAACCTGATTGAATTTTTTGAAGAGGTGACTGAAGTAGTGGACAGGGGAATGTCAATGGATGTTATTTATATGGACTTCCAGAAGGCATTTGATAAGGTCCCACATAAGAGACTGTTAGCTAAGATAGAAGCCCATGGAATCGAGGGAAAAGTATGGGCTTGGTTAGGAAGTTGGCTGAGCGAAAGGCGACAGAGAGTTGGGATAATGGATAGGTACTCACATTGACAGGATGTGACTAGTGGAGTCCCGCAGGGATCTGTCTTGGGGCCTCAATTATTCACAATATTTATTAACGACTTAGATGAAGGCATAGAAAGTCTCATATCTAAGTTTGCCGATGACACAAAGATTGGTGGCATTGTAAGCAGTGTAGATGAAAAGATAAAATTACAAAGGGATATTGATAGATTAGGTGAATGGGCAAAACTGTGGCAAATGGAATTCAATGTAGACAAATGTGAGGTCATCCACTTTGGATCAAAAAAGGATAGAACAGGGTACTTTCTAAATGATAAAAAGTTAAAAACAGTGGATGTCCAAAGGGACTTAGGGGTTCAGGTTCATAGATCATTGAAGTGTCATGAACAGGTGCAGAAAATAATCAATAAGGCTAATGGAATGCTGGCCTTTATATCTAGAGGACTGGAGTACAAGGGGGCAGAAGTTATGCTGCAGCTATACAAAACCCTGGTTAGACCACACCTGGAGCACTGTGAGCAGTTCTGGGCACCGTACCTTCGGAAGGACATATTGGCCTTGGAGGGAGTGCAGCATAGGTTTACTAGAATGATATCCGGACTTCAAAGGTTAGGTTACGAGGAGAGATTACACAAATTGGGGTTGTATTCTCTGGAGTTTAGAAGGTTAAGGGGTGATCTGAACAAAGTTTATAAGATATTAAGGGGAACGGATAGGGTGGATAGAGAGAAACTATTTCAGCTGGTTGGGGATTCTAGGAGTAGGGGGCACAGTCTAAAAATTAGAGCCAGACCTTTCAGGAGTGAGATTAGAAAACATTTCTACACACAAAGGGTGGTAGAAGTTTGGAACTCTCTTCCGCAAATGGCAATTGATACTAGCTCAATTGCTAAATTTAAATCTGAGATGGATAGTTTTTTGGCAACCAAAGGTATTAAGGGATATGGGCCAAAGGCAGGTATATGGAGTTCGATCACAGATCCGCCATGATCTTATCAAATGGCGGAGCAGGCACGAGGGGCTGAATGGCCTACTCCTGTTTCTATGTTCCTATGTTCCATTGGTTGTCATCTTCCAAAATTCTATAGATTTTGGAACAAGTTCCTGCAGATTGGAGGGTGGCAAATGTATCCCCATTATTTAAAAAAGGAGGGAGAGAAAACAGGGAACTACAGACCAGTTAGCCTAACATCAGTAGTAGGGAAAATGCTCGAGTCTATTATAAAGGATGTGATAACAGGACACTTAGAAAATATCAACAGGATTAGACAAAGTCAACATGGATTTATGAACGGGAAATCGTGTTTGACAAACCTACTGGGGTTTTTTGAGGATGTAACTGGTGGAATAGATAAGGGAGAACCAGTGGATGTGGTGTATTTGGATTTTCAGAAGGCCTTTGATAAAGTCCCACACGAGAGGTTAGTGTGCAAAATTAAAGCACATGGGATTGGGGGTAATATACTGGCATGGATTGAAAATTGGTTAAAAACAGGAAACAGAGAATAGGAATAGATGGGTCTTTTTTGGGGTGGCAGGCAGTGACTAGTGGGGTACCGTAGGGATCATTGCTTGGGCCCCAGCTATTCACAATATTTATCCATGATTTGGATGAGGGAACCAAATGTAATTATTTCCAAGTTTGCTGACGACACAAAATGAATGGGATCGTGAGTTGTGAGGAGGATGCAAAGAGGCTTCAAGGCGATTTAGACAAGTTGAGTGAGTGGGCAAATACATGGCAGATGCTGTATAATGTGGATAAATGTGAAGTTATCCACTTTGGAAGGAAAAACAGAAAGGCAGAGTATTATTTAAATGGTGATAGATTGGGAAATGTTGATGTACAAAGGGACCTGGGTGTCCTTGTACACCAGTCACTGAAGGCAAAAATGCAGGTGCAGCAAGCAGTTAGGAAGGCAAATGCTATGTTGGCCTTCATTGGAAGAGGATTTGAGTACAGGAGCAAGGATGTCTTACTGCAGTTATACAGGGTCTTGATGAGTCCACACCTGGAGTATTGAGAAAGGATATACTTGCCATATAGAGACTGATTCCTGGGATGGCAGGACTGTTGTATAGGGAGAGATTGGGTCGACTAGGCCTGTATTCACTAGAATTTAGAAGAATGAGAGGGGATCTCATTGAAACGTATAAAATTCTGACAGGGCTAGACAGACTGGATGCAGGGAGGATGTTTCCCCTGGCTGGGGGGTCCAGAATGAGGGGTCACAGTCTCAGGATACAGGGTAGGACATTTAGGACTAAGATGAGGAGAAATTTCTTCACTCAGAGGGTGGTGAACCTGTGGAATTCCCAACCACAGAAGGCAGTGGAGGCCAAGTCACTGAATATATTTAAGAAGGAGCCAGATAGCTTTCTGGACACAAAAGCCATCAAGGGGTATGGGGAGAGAGCAGGAATATGATATTGAGATAGAGGATCAGCCATGATCATATTGAATGGCGAAGCAGGCTCGAAGGGCTGAATGGCCTACTCCTGCTCCTATTTTCTATGTTTCTATGTTTGGTAAACTCCGAAGAGGATCTCATCAGGTCAGCCCCTTTAACCAGGTGGAAATGCCATGGCCTGATTCTAGGAAAAGGAAAAATTAGCCAGTGTTAGCGCCCAGGGTTACTATATATCGACCCCCATGCTGGAGGAGTGGGTTGGTGTGAGTGCCCAGTGAGAATACGAGTGGCTTCTACAACCCAAATAACCTGCCACACTCACTCTCAAGGCTCACAGATAAATAATGTCCACTTGGAGATGAACCGAAAGGCAACTGCTTGCTAATGAAAAGTAGACCAGTGAGGGTCTCAACACCTTCAGAAGAGAGGAGAAAAAATAAATTAGAGAGACTCAAAGGAATGATTGTGCCAAACTGACCTGTTAACTGGATGTAGCGATTTGACCATTAACAACTTGTAAAACTAAGCCATATATAAAAAATAAACCTATCATAATCACAAAAAGTCAAGGATTTCTCTTTTGTCCTCTGCCAGGCTTTCCACTTGTGGTCAGCTTTGGCACCGCGAAGTGCAGCTGCACATTGCGATCCAGCTGCAGACTGAGTGCAGCTCGGTGGCGGTGAGGGACAGATATTAAAAGGCTCACAACCAAACCCGGGCCTATGAAACGGGCATTTGTGAAGAGTGGCAGTCCTGGGTGAATTAAAGGCGCACTACCTTAAAATAGAGTCGATTTAAATGGACTAAAGGTTATGCACTGTAAATTTTCAAAGTTTACATTTAGCTCTGTATGCATTTTCGAATTTACCGCAAATATGTGATTGCTATCACGTTAACTACCAGCGTCTGGCAAAATTAATTTTGCCTAAAAATGGAGGCAACATTGACTTGTATAAATTATCATTTGTACTAATATTTCCCAGTGTGCACGATGTATATCTTTGGAGGTTTCCTCAGGAAGTGGGAGGATTTATTAAGTAGTGCAATTTTTCTAGTTAACTGGTGCAAGAAAGAAAGAATTTGCATTTATAAAGCACTTTATTATATCTCCCAGAAACATCCCAAAGTACTTTGCATAAAATGAATCGCATTGACCATTTTACTATTACCGTTTTGTACACAGCAAGATCTCATAATGAGATGACAAGCTCGTCCATTTGTATTTGGCCGCATCGGATGAGAGAGGTAATGTGGCCAAGGACATTGGGAGAACTCCCTGCATTCCTTCAAATCTTGCCAAGGGAATTTTTACCATCCACTGGAATAGAGAGCATGATTTTTAGCTGGCGCTGGGAAGAGAGCGGGGGGAGGGGGTAGATTTTCGCGCAGGAATCCCAAAAGTAAAGTTGATGGGTCGGAATCTGCGATCGCGACCTAATTGAATGATAAAAATTTTACTTCCGGGTTTTGCACCCGGCAGCCAGCCAGATTGACAGGAGATCGAGGAGAGATCAGTGTCCTCGGGGATTGGATGGGGGGTGGGGGTGGGGGTGGGGGGAGGTCAGGGAGAGATGAGTGTCCTCGGGGATTGGATGGGTGGTGGGGGGGGAGGTCAGGGAGAGATAGTGTCCTCGGGGATTGGATGGGGGGGGGGAGGTCAGGGAGAGATCAGTGTCCTCGGGGATTGGATGGGGGGGGGGAGGTCAGGGAGAGATCAGTGTCCTCGGGGATTGGATGGGGTGGGGGAGAGGGTCAGAGAGAGATCAGTGTCCTCGGGGATTGGATGGTGGGGGGGAGAGGGTCAGGGAGAGATCAGTGTCCTCGGGGATTGGATGGGGCGGGGGGGGGTGGTCGGGGAGAGATCAGTGTCCTCGAGGATTGGATGAGGGAGGTCTGGGAGAGATCAGTGTCCTCGGGGATTGGATGGGGTGGGGGGGGGGGTCAGGGAGAGATCAGTGTCCTCGGGGATTGGATGGGGGGGGGAGGTCAGGGAGAGATCAGTGTCCTCGAGGATTGGATGGGGTGGGGGGGGGGGGGTCAGGGAGAGATCAGTGTCCTCGGGGATTGGATGGGGCGGGGGGGGGTCAGGGAGAGATCAGTGTCCTCGGGGATTGGATGGGGCGGGGGGGGGGAGGTCAGGGAGAGATCAGTGTCCTCGAGGATTGGATGAGGGAGGTCTGGGAGTGATCAGTGTCCTCGGGGATTGGATGGAGTGGGGGGGAGGTCAGGGAGAGATCAGTGTCCTCGGGGATTGGATGGGGTGGGGGGGAGGTCAGGGAGAGATCAGTGTCCTCGGGGATTGGATGGGGTGGGGGAGAGGTCAGGGAGAGATCAGTGTCCTCGGGGATTGGATGGGGTGGGGGAGAGGTCAGGGAGAGATCAGTGTCCTCGGGGATTGGATGGGGTGGGGGAGAGGTCAGGGAGAGATCAGTGTCCTCGGGGATTGGATGAGGGAGGTCAGGGAGGGATCAGTGTCCTCGGGGATTGATGGGGTGGGGCTGGGGTCAGGGAGAGAGCAGTGTCCTCGAGGATTGGATGGAGTGGGGGGGGGGTCAGGGAGAGATCAGTGTCCTCGAGGGTTGGATGGGGGGGGTCGGGGAGGGATCAATGTCCTCGAGGGTTGGATGAGGGAGGTCGGAGAGAGATCAGTGTCCTCGAGGGTTGGATGAGGGAGGTCAGGGAGAGATCAGTGTTCTCGAGGGTTGGATGAGGGAGGTCGGGGAGGGATCAATGTCCTCGAGGGTTGGATGAGGGAGGTCGGAGAGAGATCAGTGTCCTCGAGGGTTGGATGAGGGAGGTCAGGGAGAGATCAGTGTCCTCGAGGGTTGGATGAGGGAGGTCAGGGAGTGATCAGTGTCCTCGAGGGTTGGATGAGGGAGGTCGGAGAGATCAGTGTCCTCGAGGATTGGATGAGGGAGGTCAGGGAGAGATCAGTGTCCTCGAGGGTTGGATGAGGGAGGTCGGAGAGATCAGTGTCCTCGAGGATTGGATGAGGGAGGTCAGGGAGAGATCAGTGTCCTCGAGGGTTGGATGAGGGAGGTCGGAGAGATCAGTGTTCTCGAGGATTGGATGAGGGAGGTCGGAGAGAGATCAGTGTTCTCGAGGGTTGGATGAGGGAGGTCGGAGAGATCAGTGTTCTCGAGGATTGGATGAGGGAGGTCGGAGAGATCAGTGTCCTCGAGGGTTGGATGAGGGAGGTCGGAGAGATCAGTGTCCTCGAGGATTGGATGAGGGAGGTCAGGGAGAGATCAGTGTCCTCGAGGGTTGGATGAGGGAGGTCGGAGAGATCAGTGTCCTCGAGGATTGGATGAGGGAGGTCAGGGAGAGATCAGTGTCCTCGAGGGTTGGATGAGGGAGGTCGGAGAGATCAGTGTTCTCGAGGATTGGATGAGGGAGGTCGGAGAGAGATCAGTGTTCTCGAGGGTTGGATGAGGGAGGTCAGGGAGAGATCAGTGTCCTCGAGGGTTGGATGAGGGAGGTCGGAGAGATCAGTGTTCTCGAGGATTGGATGAGGGAGGTCAGGGAGAGATCAGTGTCCTCGAGGGTTGGATGAGGGAGGTCAGGGAGTGATCAGTGTCCTCGAGGGTTGGATGAGGGAGGTCGGAGAGAGATCAGTGTCCTCGAGGGTTGGATGAGGGAGGTCGGAGAGAGATCAGTGTTCTCGAGGATTGGATGGGGGAGGGTGGTCGGGGAGAGATTAATGTCCTCGGGGGTCGGACGGGGGAGAGGGGGGTGCAATCGCGGCAGGTGAGGTGAGAAATCATCAATCGGGGTGGTGGCTTGGACATCGGGGGCGGGGGGGGTGTGTCAGCCAATCATGGGGTGGGGGGAGGTGGGTGGTTGGCCGATGGCGGGGATCCGATCGCGGCAGGTAAGCTCGTTGGGCCGGGGGAAGCACACCTGCTCCTCCTGGCCCACAAGCAGTGCAATAAAGGCACTGACCTGATGAACCAGCTTATCTCACCTTCTTTTACCTGGCCAGATTCACGAGCCCCGGGAAAGCTGTCCTTGAGGCCTTAAATTTAAAATTCAGTTAAAATCAATTAAAGCAACGCTACTTAAGGTCTCTTAACTAGAGACAAGGGCAGCAGGTACATGGGAACAACACCACCTGCACGTTCCCCTCCAAGTCACACACCATCCCGACTTGGAAATATATCGCCGTTCCTTCATCGTCGCTGGGTCAAAATCCTGGAACTCCCTTCCTAACAGCACTGTGGGAGAACCGTCACCACACGGACTGCAGCGGTTCAAGAAGGCGGCTCACCACCACCTTCTCAAGGGCAATTAGGGATGGGCAATAAATGCTGGCCTTGCCAGAGACGCGCTCATCCCATGAATGAATAAAAAAAACGACATTAATTGCCCACTAAATACTGGCCCACTGGCACTAATTGGGGACGCAATCTCGGTGATTCAGTTCCGCGCATGCATCCAAATGCGCCCACGTTAAATCCAGAAGTGGGCGCGTTGGAGCCGGGTTGCGGTGGTGACCCAAAAAGCTATTATTTTTACCTCCCATCTGACTCCATCCCACCCGTCTTTGGGGGTTAAAATTCCCCCCAGAGTCTCAGTATAATATCTCAGTCAAAGGATGGCGCCTCTCACTAAAGTCTCAGTCTCAATCAGGCCCTCAAGACCTGGAGTTGGTTTTTAAGCCACAGTCTACAGCCCTAGTGACTAGAAGTGAACCAAGCTGACACCCGTATATATATATAAAGGTATAGTTCCTTTATGCATATTGGAAAAATGTTATCACTAATGTTAAGTAAAGACCTTAGATACTGAATGCAGTCTATACACGGGGAATAAACAAAGAGGGTTGATATTATCTGTCATAATTTCTGGTCACCAAGCCAGCACTTGTGAGTTTATGGACCATGTCACAATGGTTTATTGGTTAAATCAATCAACTATTATAATCTAGTTACATCACATATTACTGTAGCTTTACAGTTTAAATTATTTTACAGTCTGTACACTTTCAATGTTTGTCTTAGGCTGAATTAAAAGGAAAGTTTTGTCACAGTGATAGACCAAATAATGGAATAATATCATCGCTGTATCTGTTATGCAGCTGTCTGTGACTGAGCACATCTTCTGGCAGTTTACCAGTTGCTACAAGAATTGAATGTTGAGGACCACATATATTGGAGTCTAGTAATTATGATGTTCTGTGATTATCTTGGAGTACTCTGAGTAATGGGCAATTAATATTATCAGAGAAACAGATGTCGATGTGCTTTGTAATACTAACAGCAGGCACAAGCAGACTTTGCTACGTGGCCCCTCCTTCCAATGTAAACACTCTCAAATGGTCCCAAAAGAATAGATTTTCTCAATGTTATTCGCCCTCTCTGTTTGTCATTATTGAGAATTAATTAGCATTTTTGCATTGCCTGCTCCCTCATTGTACCGTTGCAGAACATTATTAATGTGCAGGCTATGTCGCAACATCTTGCAATTGCACAGAACTGTCTGACGAAATGCCTCCAGTTGCTGTAGTTTGATGGCATATGGCTCAGGTCCAACAGTGGTTATGTAGGATTTACCTCATCAAACTGCCATGAATAGAACATTCAAAACTAGGTAGGCATAATGAAGTCTGACTGTATTGAGAATTAAAATTGGGTGTTACACTAAGCTAATCGACCTATGAGAATAGCAAATATGAATGTCTGGCCTGTGTGGCAGTGGACCAAGAAACCCATAGAGATCATCTTGTTCTACTATGTGTTTGGAGATACATTTCCCTCCTTTGGCAGTGGTGCAACGAAATGCAGTGCTATTATAGTGTCTTAATATATACCGAAAAAGTGTTGATTAGATACAGAGTTAAGTGTGGCTTCAATAAATTGTTTTAAAAGCCACATGTACTGTATTACCATCAGGCTCTTATTTAGTGCCTGCCAATGCAGAAGGTGACATTGGATCAGGCCAAGGATTGGTCGAGTAAGTGGTGTTGAGTTTTTGTACAAGGTTAGTTGGCAGTCTCTGTCTCTCTTACGTTACACATTCAACAATCAGAAACCAAAAAAGAGGTTTTTTTAGCTTTTCACTGGTGGGGTGCAATGCTGAAAAGTAGTTCCAGCTCTAGGCTAATGAGGATCATAAAACAACTGGTCATAAACCGCTGCTGGAATGATCCATGCGTGTGGTATGAAGATGGAAAGTCCGGACATTTTTCCAGAAAAAACATTATATTGATTCAGATTTTGGCAGTAAATGTTTGGTCTTGTAAATCTTCCGGAATCACAAAGGCAGAGTATATGTTGTTGCTCGATTAACGCATATTTCCACGGTGATACAATAGTAGTAATTTGTAACATTAGACTCAAAGACTTTTAACAATATCTACATTTACATTGACAGTTCAGAACTTTAGAATCTGTATAAAGTTTAACTACTCTTTAATGTTCTTCATTGACATGTTTGATTTCAGCAGCAAAACCTTCACTACCAAAGTACAGATTGGTACTGACTGAACATTGCCGAAGCTCAGGGGTTCTATGAATCACAAATGATTGCACAAAGGAACCCTCTGTCAATGCCTCTTCCTACCATGCATTTTCCCTTTCCTATGGCTTCTTCGTGTTCAGTATCGATGAAAATCCATAATTAATTGGCTGGAGGTCCATTTGGTCAGTCTTCCTACCCACCCCGCCCCCCAAACACAAAGACATGTGCACACACACGCACACCTCCGCCACCACCAAGTGCTCCGTCTAGTGGTCCAAATGGGAACTGGTATCACTCACCCAAAAGAGGGCAACCGAGTTCAATTGTGCTGGCATTCAGACTCGGGGCTCTCGGTTGGTAATCCAGTGCTCGGATAGCACTAGAACTGTCGGACAGTCTCCAAAACAATAAGCTCCGGAGGAAAAGTATGAAGAGGAACTGAAAGAAAAACCACTGACTCCCTGCACAGGGAGAATTATAATGAAAAAAAAAACAAAGGCTTACAGAGGCAATGTGTATAGACTCAGGAGTTAAACTTCTCTTGTAATATTGACACAAAGTCTACTGAGCTACAATCTTTCATTTAGTTAAACGGCAGTTCAAAGGTTTCTTTAGCCATTTTAATATTAAGAAAAAAATCTATGACCATTTACCCTAGATAAATTATGGCTAAGTGAGTGCCACAGAACCCATTAGATTCTTGCTTTTAAGGTGGATCAGGTCCAAACAGACAATAAAAGGCTTTTATTTGGATCATCTTAGATTACAGAAACTGAGACAGAGTTGAAGTGATGACAAGGTCAAAAAATATATAAGAGAAAAATTAGAAGTTACATACCACAGTGAGCACTTAAAAAACTAACCTGGCACATCAAACATCATAAAGCACATTCCTAGTGTATTAACTTCAGCACTCAAAAAAGAGGGAAGCATGAATAATTCCGTGCATTGGATGAAAAACAATTCAGGCTTAAGGTGTTTAGTTAGCCTGTCTTTTACATTACTTTTCCACTTGATCTAAATAAAAACAAACGACGTTCTTTTTCCAATTGCGTTGAATAATTACTGGTTAGGAAGGCTTATTTGACAAAATGTTCATGAATCACTTCCCACATCCTTCAAACGTAATGTCTTGCGGCAGGTTTCAAATTTCATTCTCGGCTGATATAGCAAACATTTAGACGTTCTAAAAGAGCCTTTTGAAATCAAGAGCACGGGGCTATTTTTTATTATTTTTTAATGCTACAATATTGCTTTGTGTGATGTTTTGCTGCTAATCCTGATTCGCATCCTTGTTTGCATTGTATTGGACCCCTTTTTTTACCTTGCCTCTACACTGTCACTGTATGTGTGTTTGCAATGCTGTTGGCACACAGTGGGTGAGCACTTAAATTAATCTGTGCTGAGGTAAATTGTGCCACAGCGCGAGTCTAGATCCAGTTTTGAGGTGCTTATTAGCTTGATCAGGTGGCTATAATAAGTTCATGTTTTTGTGGTGTTGATGAAGCGCAAAGCTTATAAAATGCAGCTGCACAGGAAACAACAAGCAGGAATGTGGCATGGAACTTAAACTATAATTGATACTACACAAAGGCGACACTAATCCACAGCAACTAAGCTGAGTTCATTGCACAAAAATTCTCATTAATGCAGGGATTTAAAATTAATATCCATTTGTGAGCCTGTGCTCAAATGATTGATTTACAATTTTCATATTTAAAACATCTTGAAAACTTATTTTTCCTTCAGAAATAAAGTACATGCTTTTATTTTGTGAACTTACTGCCCAGTTTCGTGACGCTACTCACAGAGGAGGGGTACTGTGTGGCACGTTGGGATCAATGCCCTGTGTCAAGACATTGATATCAGCTTCTGCGGTTTGGCTGGATCTGAACCTTGTGGGATTTGCATGGGGTCCTTTCTGAAAGTTGTTAGATGGCAGCTCCATTCTGACTTTCTCTTGGGGGGTGTGGGGTGGGGCAAGGGGAGATACAGGTCCCTATGGGAGGAGCCTGTGTGGTGCTGGCTCCTAAAAATGGGCTCTAGGCAGAGTCCATGCATCCTTTACAATGGGCATATGTCCCACAGATGTTTTCACCCAAATGATCAGCCGTCACAGGAGGAGAATACATTATCTTGCAGCTGGCTGTGACAGATGCACTGGCCTGCGTGTTGCAAAAGGGTTTGCTCACTAAACCCAGCAGACACAGGCTGAAGAGATCTATAATGCCTGCCATCTTCTCTGTGACCTTCCAGATTGCTGCCCAGAATAAACGGCCAGGACCAGGACATGTTTAGCAGTGTACCCGTTGCGGCTGCAGGCCATCCAGGATTCATCCCCCATTGATGGCTGGAACTTGTGGGCCAATTGTGAGGTAAGGTACACTCTATGCTTTATCTTGGCCCTCACACATTCTTCTACAGATGGTAGTTTGTGAGAGTCTGCTTCCATACTTCTCTCCATTCCTTCCCTGATATGTAACAGCCTAGGTCTCTTCCCAGGCCTCTTTCAGGCTTTCTGAGTTGTCTTTTAATCTGGAAGCAAACTTGGTACAGAGTAAAGAAGGAAAGATGAAACTTTTGTATAGAATCATAGAATAGAATCATAGAATGATACAGCAAAGAGGGAGGCGACTCGGCCCATTGTGCCTTTGAAAGAGCTATACAATTAGTCCAACTCCCTTGCTCTTTCCCCATTGCCCTGCAAAATTTTCCCCTTCAAGTGTTTATCCAATTTGCTTTTGAAAGTTATTATTGAATCTGCTTCCACCGCCTTTTCAGGCAGCTCAGTGATAGGAAAGATAATGGAATCCTTACCCAAAGATGTAATCAAAAAACAACTAGAAACGGAAAATTTAATAAAGAATAGTCAGTGCGGATTTCAAAAGGGAAGGTCATGCTTGACCAACCTTATTGAATTCTTTGAAGATGTATCAGAAAGGGTAGAAAAGGGTAATGTAGCAGATGTAATATATTTTGATTTTCAAAAGGCCTTCGATAAGGTACTGCATAGCAGACTCATAATTAAGGTCAGAGCATGTGGAGTCAGGGAACAAGTAGCAAAATAGATAGCAAGTTGGCTACAAAACAGAAAACAGAGAGTAGGGGTTAAAGATAGTTACTCAGACTGACAAAAGGTGGGAAGTGGTGTTCCACGAGGATCAGTGCTGGGACCATTGCTGTTCACCACTTACATAAATGATTTGGACTCAGGAATCGGAAGGACAATTTCAAAATTTGCAAATGACTCCAAATTGTGGGGTGTAGTTAATACCGAGGAGGACTGCGACAAAATACAGGAAGACGTTAATAAACTTGCAGAATGGGTGTGTAATTGGCAAATGAATTTCAATATAGACAAGTGTGAGGTATTACATTTTGGTAGGAAGAATAAGGGGGCCACATACTGCCTGGATAATAAGAATCTAAATGGGGTAGAGGAGCAGAGGGATTTGGGGGTACAGATTCACAAATCATTAAAAGTAGAGACGCAGGTTAATAAGGTCATAAAAATAGCAAACCAAGTACTGGGATTCATTTCTAGAGGGATAGAACTGAAAAACAGAAGTTATGTTAAACTTGTACAGAATCTTGGTTAGACCACACGGAGTACTGTGCACAGTTCTGGTCTCCATATGATAAAAAGAATATGGAGGCACTGGAGAAGGTGCAAAAAAGATTCATAGAATCATAGAATCATAGAAGTTACAACATGGAAACAGGCCCTTCAGCCCAACATGTCCATGTCGCCCAGTGTATACCACTAAGCTAGTCCCAATTGCCTGCACTTGGCCCATATCCCTCTATACCCATCTTACCCATGTAACTGTCCAAATGTTTTTTAAAAGATAAAATTGTACCCGCCTCTACTACTGCCTCTGGCAGCTCGTTCCAGACACTCACCACCCTTTGAGTGAAAAAATTGCCCCTCTGGACCCTTTTGTATCTCTCCCCTCTCACCTTAAATCTGTGCCCCCTCGTTATAGACCCCCCTACCTTTGGGAAAAGATTTTGACTATCTACCTTATCTATGCCCCTCATTATTTTATAGACTTCTATAAGATCACCCCTTAACCTCCTACTCTCCAGGGAAAAAAGTCCCAGTCTGTCTAACCTCTCCCTATAAGTCAAACCATCAAGTCCCGGTAGCATCCTAGTAAATCTTTTCTGCACTCTTTCTAGTTTAATAATATCCTTTCTATAATAGGGTGACCAGAACTGTACACAGTATTCCAAGTGTGGCCGTACTAATGTCTTGTACAACTTCAACAAGACATCCCAACTCCTGTATTCAATGTTCTGACCAATGAAACCAAGCATGCCGAATGCCTTCTTCACCACCCTATCCACCTGTGACTCCACTTTCAAGGAGCTATGAACCTGTACTCCTAGATCTCTTTGTTCTATAACTCTCCCCAACGCCCTACCATTAACGGAGTAGGTCCTGGCCCGATTCAATCTACCAAAATGCATCACCTCACATTTATCTAAATTAAACTCCATCTGCCATTCATCGGCCCACTGGCCCAATTTATCAAGATCCCGTTGCAATCCTAGATAACCTTCTTCACTGTCCACAATGCTACCAATCTTGGCGTCATCTGCAAACTTACTAACCATGCCTCCTAAATTCTCATCCAAATCATTAATATAAATAACAAATAACAGCGGACCCAGCACCTATCCCTGAGGCACACCGCTGGACACAGGCCTCCAGTTTGAAAAACAACCCTCTAAAACCACCCTCTGTCTTCTGTCGTCAATCCAATTTTGTATCCAATTGGCTACCTCACCTTGGATCCCGTGAGATTTAACCTTATGTAACAACCTACCATGCGGTACCTTGTCAAAGGCTTTGCTGAAGTCCATGTAGACCACGTCTACTGCACAGCCCTCATCTATCTTCTTGGTTACCCCTTCAAAAAACTCAATCAAATTCGTGAGACATGATTTTCCTCTCACAAAACCATGCTGACTGTTCCTAATCAGTCCCTGCCTCTCCAAATGCCTGTAGATTCTGTCCCTCAGAATACCCTCTAACAACTTACCCACTACAGATGTCAGGCTCACTGGTCTGTAGTTCCCAGGCTTTTCCCTGCCGCCCTTCTTAAACAAAGGCACAACATTTGCTACCCTCCAATCGTCAGGCACCTCACCAGTAGCTGTCGATGATTCAAATATCTCTGCTAGGGGACCCGCAATTTCCTCCCTAACCTCCCATAACGTCCTGGGATACATTTCATCAGGTCCCGGAGATTTATCTACCTTGATGCGCGTTAAAACTTCCAGCACCTCCCTCTCTGTAATATGTACACTCCTCAAGACATCAATATTTATTTCCCCAAGTTCCCTAACATCCATGCCTTTCTCAACCGTAAATACCGATGTGAAATATTCATTCAGGATCTCACCCATCTCTTGTGGTTCCGCACATAGATGACCTTGTTGATCCTTAAGAGGCCCTACTCTCTCCCTAGTTACTCTTTTGCCCTTTATGTATTTGTAGAAGCTCTTTGGATTCTCCTTTGCCTTATCTGCCAAAGCAATCTCATGTCCCCTTTTTGCCCTCCTGATTTCTCTCTTAACTCTACTCCGGCAATCTCTATACTCTTCAAGGGATCCACTTGATCCCAGCTGCCTATGCATGTCATATGCCTCCTTCTTCTTTTTGACTAGGGCCTCAATCTCCCGAGTCATCCAAGGTTCCCTACTTCTACCAGCCTTGCCCTTCACTTTATAAGGAATGTGCTTACCCTGAACCCTGGTTAACACACTTTAGAAAGCCTCCCACTTACCAGACATCCCTTTGCCTGCCAACAGACTCTCCCAATCAACTTCTGAAAGTTCCTGTCTAATACCATCAAAATTGGCCTTTCCCCAATTTAGAATTTTAACTTTTGGGCCAGACCTATCATTCTCCATAGCTATCTTAAAACTAATGGAATTATGATCACTGGTCCCAAAGTGATCCCTCACTAACACTTCTGTCACCTGCCCTTCCTTATTTCCCAAGAGGAGGTCAAGTTTTGCCCCCTCTCTAGTCGGGCCATCCACATACTGAATGAGAAATTCCTCCTGAATACACTCAACAAATTTATCTCCATCCAAGCCCCTAATGCTATGGCTGTCCCAGTCAATGTTGGAAAAGTTAAAGTCCCCTACTATTACCACCCTATTTTTCTTGCAGCTGTCTGTAATCTCCTTACATATTTGCTCCTCAATTTCCCGTTGACTATTTGGGGGTCTGTAGTACAATCCTATCAAAGTGATCTCTCCCTTCTTATTTTTCAGTTCTACCCATATAGACTCAGTGGGCGAACCCTCGGATATATCCCCTCTCACTACTGCCGTGATGTTCTCCCTAATCAAGAACGCAACTCCTCCTCCTCTCTTACCTCCTGCTCTATCTTTCCTATAGCATCTGTACCCTGGAACATTGAGCTGCCAGTCCTGCCCCTCCCTTAGCCATGTTTCAGTAATAGCTATAACATCCCAGTCCCATGTACCCATCCATGCCCTGAGTTCATCTGCCTTGCCCATCAGACTTCTTGCATTGAAATAAATGCAGTTTAATCTAGACTTCCCTTGGTCTTTGCCCTGCTTTCTCAGACCATCTGTCCGGTCATGTTCTGTACACTCTCCCTTGCTGCCTTTTGTTTCTGTCACCACTTTACTTCCCACTGACTTCCTGCATCGGTTCCCATCCCCCTGCCACATTAGTTTAAACCCTCCCCAACAGCACTAGCAAACACTCCCCCTAGGACATTGGTTCCAGTCCTGCCCAGATGCAGACCGTCCAATTTGTACTGGTCCCACCTCCCCCAGAACCGGTTCCAATGGCCCAGGAATTTGAATCCCTCCCTCTTGCACCATCTCTCAAGCCACATATTCATCCTAGCTATCCTGTCATTCCTACTCTGACTAGCCCGTGGCACTGGTAGCAATCCAGAGATTACTACCTTTGAGGTCCTACTCTTTAGTTTGACTCCTAACTCCCTAAATTCAGCTTGTAGGACCTCATCCTGTTTTTTACCTATATCGTTGGTGCCTATATGCACCACGACAACTGGCTGTTCACCCTCCCCCTCCAGAATGTCCTGCAGCCGCTCCGAGACTTCCCTGACCCTTGCACCAGGGAGGCAACATACCATCCTGGAGTCTCGGTTGCGTCCGCAGAAACGCCTGTCTATTCCCCTTACAATCGAGTCCCCTATCACTATAGCTCTGCCACTCTTTTTCCTGCCCTCCTGTGCAGCAGAGCCAGCCACGGTGCCATGAACCTGGCCACTGCCACCTTCCCCTGGAAGCCATCTCCACCAACAGTATCCAAAACGGTATACCTGTTTTGGAGGGAGATGACCGCAGGGGACCCCTGCACTGCCTTCCTACTCTTCCTCTGTCTGTTGGTCACCCATTCACTATCTCCCTCAGTAATTTTTATCTGTGGTGTGACCAACTCACTGAACGTGCTATCCACGACTTTCTCAGCATCGCAGATGCTCCAAAGTGAGTCCATCCGCAGCTCCAGAGCCGTCAAGCGGTCAAACAGTAGCTGCAGCTGGACACACTTCCCGCAGGTGAAGGAATCAGGGACACAGGAAGGATCCCTGAATTCCCACCTCCCACAAGAGGAACATGACACGGCTCTGGGATCTCCTGCCATGACTTAACCCTTAAGTTAGCTTAACAACAACTACAATGTCAAGAGAAAAAAAAAAGGAAAGAAAAACTACTTACCACTCCCTTTAAGGAGTTTACTCCTTTAAATTATTCTTAATTTAGAGAATGTTAACTACACTAGGGACCTTGATTCACTAAAAAAATGCTACTTGCTATAAGACCTGCAGACCTTACCTTTCTTTTTACTTTAGTTACTGTAGATAAGTAGAAATACTCACCTGAACCTACTCACCAATCAGGTGCCTCCCCTGTGTCGCGTCCCTTTCTGATTCCTGACGTCACTTCGAACTCGGTCGCAGCTCCCTCTGAAATCCCGCCTTTTTATGCGATGCTCCCTCTGCTCCGATCCGCTCCCCTCAGCTGTTCTCAGCGCTCTGAAATCCCGCCTTTTTATGCGATGCTCCCTCTGCTCCGATCCACTCCTCTCAGCTGTTCTCAGCGCTCTGAAATCCCGCCTTTTTATGGGATGCTCCCTCTGCTCCGATCCACTCCTCTCAGCTTACGAGGATGATTCCAGAACTGAGAGGTTATACCTATCAGGAACAATTGAACAGGCTGGGGCTCTTTTCTCTAGAAAGGAGAAGACAGAGGGATGACCTGATAGAGGCCTTTAAGATTATGAAAGGGTTTGATCGGGTAGACGCAGAGAAGAAGTTTCCACTTGCAAGGGAGACCAGAACTAGGGGCCATAAATATAAGACAGTCACTAATAAATCCAATAGGGAATTCAGGGGAAACCTCTTTACCCAGAGAGTGGTTAAAATATGGAACTCGCTACCACAAGGAGTAGTTGAGGCGAATAGCATAGATGCATTTAAGGGGAAGCTAGATAAACACGAGGGAGAAAGGAACAGAAGGATATGCTGAAATAGGGAGGGAGGAGGCTCGTGTGGAGCATAAACACATGGATCTGTTAGGCATGGACCTGTTGGGCTGAATGGCCTGTTTCTGTGCTGTACATTCTATGTAGATCATAACATAGAAACATAGAAACATAGAAAATAGGAGCAAGAGTAGGCCATTCGGCCCTTCAGGCCTGCTCCGCCATTCAAAATGATCATGGCTGATCGTCTAACTCAGTACCCTGTTCCCGCTTTTTCCCCATATCCCTTGATCCCTTTAGCATTAAGAAATATATCTATCTCCTTCTTGAATACATCGAATGACTTGTCCTCCACTGCCTTCTGTGGTAGAGAATTCCACAGGTTCACCACCCTCTGAGTGAAGACATTTCTCCTCATCTCGGTTCTAAATGGCATACCCCATATCCTGAGACTGTGACCCCTGGTTCTGGACTCCCCAGCCATCGGGAACATCCTCCCTGCATCTAGTCTGTCTAGTCCTGTTAGAATTTTATATGTTTCAATGAGATCACCTCTCATTCTTCTAAACTCTAGTGAATATAGGCCTAGTCGACCCAATCTCTCCTCACACGTCAGTCCTGCCATCCCAGGAATCAGTCTGGTAAACCTTTGTTGCACTCCCTCCATGGCAAGGACATCCTTCCTCAGATAAGGAGACCAAAACTGCACACAATACTCCAGATGTGGTCTCACCAAGACCCTGTATAACTGCAGTAAGACATCCCTGCTCCTGTACTCAAATCCTCTTGCAATGAACGCCAACATACCATTCGCCTTCCTCACTGCTTGCTGCACCTGAATGCTCGCTTTCAGCGACTGGTGTATGAGGACACCCAAGTCTCGTTGCACCTCCCCTTTTCCCAATCTATCACCATTCAGATAATAATCTGCCTTTCTGTTTTTACAACCAAAGTGGATAACCTCACATTTATCCACGTTATACTGCATCTGCCATGTTCTTGCCCACTCACCCAACTTGTCTAAATCACATTGGAGCCTCTTTGCATCCTCCTCACAGCTCACATTCCACCCCAGCTTTGTGTTGTCTGCAAACTGGGAAATCTTACATTCAGTTCCCTCATCCAAATCATTGATATACATTGTGACTAGCTGGGGCCCAAGCACTGATCCCTGCGGTACCCCACTAGTCACTGCCTGCCACCCGGAAAATGACCCGTTTATTCCTACTCTCTGTTTCCTGTCTGTTAACCAATTCTCAATCCATGCCAGTATATTCCCCCCAATCCCATGTGCTTTAATTTTGCACACTAACCTCTTGTGTGGGACCTTATCAAAAGCCTTCTGAAAATCCAAATACACCACATCCACTGGTTCTCCCCTATCTATTCTACTAGTTACATCCTCAATAAACTCCAGTGGATTTGTTAAGCATGATTTCCCTTTCATAAACCCATGCTAACTTTGTCCAATCCCGTTAATGCCCTCCAAGTGTTCTGTTATCACATCCTTTATAATAGACTCTAGCATTTTCCCCACTTCTGATGTTAGGCTAACTGGCCTGTAATTCCCTGTTTTTTCTCTCCCTCCTTTTTTAAATAGTGGGGTTACATTTGCCACCCTCCAATCTGTAGGAACTGTTCCAGAGTCTATAGAATTTTGGAAGATGATCACCAACGCATCCACTATTTCCAGGGCCACTTCCTTTAGTACTCTGGGATGTAGATTATCAGGCCCTGGGGATTTGTCAGCCTTTAGCCCCATTAATTTCCCTAGCACTATTTTCTTACTAATACTGGTTTCCTTCAGTTCCTCCCTCTCACTAGGCCCTTGGTTCCCTAACATTTCTGGCAGGTTATTTGTGTCCTCCTTTGTGAAGACAGAACCAAAGTATGTGTTTAATTGTTCTGCCATTTCTTTGTTCCCCATTATAATTTCCCCCATTTCTGACTATGAGGGACCTACATTTGTCTTCACTAATTTTTTTCTCTTGACATATTTATAGAAGCTTTTACAGTCAGTTTTTATATTCCCTGCTAGTTTACTCTCATACTCTATTTTTCCCCTCTTAATCAATCTCTTTGTCCTCCTTTGATGAATTCTGAACTGTTCCCAATCCTCAGGCTTGCCGCTTTTTCTGGCAATTTTATATGTCTCCTCTTTGGATTTAATACTATCCCTAATTTCTTTCATAAGCCACGGTTGAGCCAACTTTCCTGTTTTATTTTTGCGCCAGACAGGAATGAATAATTGTTGTAATTCCTGCGCACGTTCTTTAAATATTAGCCATTGTCTATCCACCAATCTATCATAGCCAACTCACACCTCATATTTTCGTAATTTCCTTTATTTAGATTCAGAACCCTAGTTTCAGATTCAACTACTTCACTCTCCATCTTAATGAGGAATTCTATCATGTTATGGTCGCTCTTCCCAAAGGGACCCCGCGCAACAAGATTGTTAATTAATCCTTTCTTATTGCACAATACCCAGTCTAGGATCGCCTGTTCTCTAGTTGGTTCCTCAACGTATTCGCCTGGAAAACCATCACGTACACACTCCAGGAATTCCTCCCCCACAGTATTATTGCTAATTTGGTTCGACCAATCTATATGCATATTGAAATCACCCATGATTATATTTGTACCCTTCTTGCATGCGTCTCTAATTTCCTGTTTAATGCCCTCCCCTACATCTCCACGACTGTTTGGGGGCCTATAGACAACCCCCAACGTTTTCTGCCCCTTGGTGTTTCTTAGCTCCACCCATACAGATTCCACATCGTGATTTTCCAAGCCAATATCCTTCCTCACTATTGCATTGATTTCCCCCTTTACCAACAATGCTACCCCACCTCCTTTCCCTTTTTGCCTGTCCTTCCTAAATATTGAATATCCCTGGATGTTCAGTTCCCATCCTTGGTCCCCCTGCAGCCATGTCTCTGTAATCGCAACTATATCATAACCGTTAATATCTATCTGTGCTGTAAATTCTCTAGCTTATTGCGAATGCTCTGCGCATTAAGACACAATGCCTTTAGGCTTGTCTTTTTAAGATTGCTAGTCATCTTAGTTTTATTTTGCACTATGGCCCTATTTGTTTTTCACCCTTGTTTTCTCTGCCTTCCACTATTGCTTCTTCCCTTTCTGTCTTTTGTTTCTATCTTTGTTTCCTCCTCCTCTCTCTCCCTGCTCAGGTTCCCATCCCCCTGCCATTCTAGTTTAAACCTTCCCCAACAGCACAAGCAAACACCCCCGCGAGGTCATTGGTCCCGGTCCTGCTCGGGTGTAACCCGTCCCGCTTGTACAGGTCCCACTTTCCCCAGAACCGGTCCCAATGTCCCAGGAATCTAAATCCCTCCCTCCTACATCATCCCTACATTCATCTGGTCTATTCTCCTGTTCCTATACTCACTAGCACGTGGCACTGGTAGTAATCCTGAGATCACTACCTTTGAGGCCCTGCTTTTTAATTTATCTCCTAACTCCTTAAATTCACCTTGCAGAACATCATCCCTTTTTTTACCTATGTTGTTGGTACCAATATGGACCACGACTACTGGCTGTTCACCCTCCCCCTCCAGAATGCCCTGCAGCCACTCCGTGACATCCTTGACCCTAGCACCAGGGAGGCAACATACCATCCTGGAGTCACGTTTGCGGCCGCAGAAACGCCTATCTGTTCCCCTTACAATTGAATCCCCTATCACTATAGCCCTGCCACTCTTATTTTCCCTCCTGTGCAGCAGAGCCACCCGTGGTGCCCCGAACTTGGTTCTTGCTGCTTTCCCCTGATAAGCCATCTCCTCCAACAGTATCCAAAGCGGTATATCTGTTTTGAGAGGGAGATGGCCCCAGGGGACTCCTGTTCTACCTGCCTAGTCCTTTTACCCTGCCTGGTGGCCATCCATTTCCTTTCTGCCTGTGTAATCTTTACCTGCGGTGTGACCACCTCACTGAACGTGCTATCCACGATAGTCTCAGCATCACAAATGCTCCACAGTGAATCCACCCGCAGCTCCAGCTCCAAAATGCTGTTAGTCAGTAGCTGCAGCTGGACACACTTCCTGCACACGTAGTCGCCAGGGACACTGGTAGTGTCCATGACTTCCCACGTAGTACAGGAGGAGAATATCACGGGTGCGATCTCTGCTGCCATGACTTGCCTTATGTTAAGCTCGTTAGTTACTCCCTTTAAGGAGATTACGTCTTTAAATTACTCTTAATTTAGAGAATGTTAACTACACCAGGGACCTTGATTCACTAAAAAACACTACTTGCTATAAGAGCTGCAGACCTTACCTTTCTTTTTACTTTAGTTACTGTAGAATAGTAGAAATACTCACCTGAACCTACTTACCAATCAGGTGCCTCCCCTTTCTGATTCCTGACGTCATTTCGAACTCCGTCGCAGCTCCATCTGCTCCGATCCGCTCCTCTCAGCTGTTTTCGGTGCTCCGAAATCCCGCCTTTTTATGGGACGCTCCCTCTGCTCTGATCCGCTCCTCTCAGCTGTTTTCGGTGCTCCGAAATCCCGCCTTTTTATGGGACGCTCCCTCTGCTCTGCTCCGCCCCTCTCAGCTGTTTTCGGTGCTCCTAACAACTCACTATATAAAAAGATTCTCCTCATCTCGCCTTTGGTTCTTCTGCCAATTACCTTAAATCTGTGTCCTTTGGTTACCGACCCTTGTGCCACTGGAAACAGTTTCTCCTTATTTTTCTATCAAAACCCTTCATGATTTTGAACACCTCTATCAAATCTCCCCTTAAGAGAGGCAAAGAGAGAATATGAGAATAGACTGGCAGCAAACATAAAAGGGAATCCAAAAGTCTTCTATCGACATATAAACAGTAAACGGTAGTAAGAGGAGGGGTGGGGACGATTAGGGACTAAAAAGGAGATCTACTCATGGAGGCAGAGGGTATGGCCGAGGTACTAAATGAGTATTTAGTATGAGTATTGCATCTGTCTTTACCAAGGAAGAAGATGCTGCCAGAGTCTTAGTTAAGGAAGATGTAGTTGAGCTACTGGATGGGCTAATAATTGATAAAGAGGAGGTATTAGAAAGGCTAGCTGTACTTAAAGTAGGTAAGTCACCCGGTCTGGATGGGATGCATCCTAGGTTGCTGAGGGAAGTAAGGGTGGAAATTACAGAGGTATTGGCCATAATCTACCAAACATCCTTAGATACAGGGGTGGTGCAAATGTTACACCCTTGTACAAAAAAGGGTGTAAGGATAAACCCAGCAACTACAGACCAGTCAGTTTAACCTCATTGGTGGGGAAACTTCTGGAAATGATAATCCAGGACAGAATTAGCAGTTACTTGGACAAATGTGATCAGGGAAATCCAGCATGGATTTGTTAAAGGCAAATCGTGTTTAACTAATTGATAGAGGTAACAGAGAGGGTCGATGAGGGCAATGCAGTTGATGTGGTGTATATGGACTTTCAAAAGGCATCAAGATTGAAGCCCATGGAATAAAGGGGGGCAGTAGCAGCATGGATACAAAATTGGCAAGTAACAGGAAGCAGAGAGTAGTGGTGAATGGTTGTTTTTCAGATTGGAGGGAGGTGTACAGTAGTGCTCCCCAGGGGTCGGTACTAGGACCACTGCTTTTCTTGATATATATTAATGACTTGGACTTGGGTATACAGGGCACAATTTCCAAATTTGCAGATGACACAAAACTTGGAAGTGTAATTAACAGTGAGGAGGATAGTGATAGATTTCAAGAGAATATAGATAGGCTGTTGGAATGGGCAGATGAAATTTAAAACAGAAAAATGCAAAGTGATACATTTCGGTAGGAAGAACGAGGAGAGGCGATATAAATTAGAGGGCACAATTCTAAAAGGGGTACAGGAACAGAGAGATCTGGGGTTATATGTGCACAAATCACATATACAAATCGTTGAAAGTGGCAGGGCAGGTTGAGAAAGCAGTTAAAAAGCATATGGGATCCTGGGCTTTATAAATAGAGGCATAGAGTACAAAAGCAAGGACGTCATGATGAACCTTTATGAAACACTGGTTCGACCACAACTGGAGTATTGTGTCCAGTTCTGGGCACCGCACTTTAGGAAGGATGTGAAGGCCTCAGAGAGGGTGCAGAAAAGATTTAGAGTCATAGAGTCATAGAGTTATACAGCACGGATAGAGGCCCTTCGGCCCATCGTGTCCGCGCCGGCCATCAAGCCCAGTCTACTCTAATCCCATATTCCAGCATTTGGTCCGTAGCCTTGTATGCTATGGCATTTCAAGTGCTCATCCAAATGCTTCTTGAATGTTGTGAGGGTTCCTGCCTCCACAACCCTTTCAGGCAGTGAGTTCCAGACTCCAACCACCCTCTGGGTGAAAAAGTTCTTTCTCAAATCCCCTCTAAACCTCCCGCCTTGAATCTATGTCCCCTTGTTATAGAACCCTCAACGAAGGGAAAAAGCTCCTTAGTATCCATCCTATCTGTGCCCCTCATAATTTTGTACACCTCAATCATGTCCCCCCTCAGCCTCCTCTGCTCCAAGGAAAACAAACCCAATCTTCCCAGTCTCTCTTCATAGCTGAAGCGCTCCAGCCCTGGTAACATCCTGGTGAATCTCCTCTGCACCCTCTCCAAAGCGATCACATCCTTCCTGTAGTGTGGCGACCAGAACTGCACACAGTACTCCAGCTGTGGCCTAACCAGTGTTTTATACAGCTCCATCATAACCTCCTTGCTCTTATATTCTATGCCTCGGCTAATAAAGGCAAGTATCCCATATGCCTTCTTTACCACCTTATCTACCTGTTCCGCCGCCTTCAGGGATCTGTGAACTTGCACACCAAGATCCCTCTGACCCTCTGTCTTGCCTAGGGTCCTCCCATTCATTGTGTATTCCCTTGCCTTGTTAGTCCCTCCAAAGTGCATCACCTCGGACTTTTCCGGGTTAAATTCCATTTGCCACTGTTCCGCCCATCTGACCAACCCATCTATATCGTCCTGCAGACTGAGGCTATCCTCCTCGCTATAATGATTTACTATAATGATTCCAGGGATGAGGGACTTTAGTTACTTGGATAGACTGGAGAAGCTGGGGTTGTTCTTCTTGTAACAGAGAAGATTGAGAGGAGATTTGATAGAGGTATTCAAAATCATGAAGGGTCCAGACAGAATAGGTGGAGAGAAACTGTTCGCATTGGCGGAAGGATTGAGAACCAGAGGGCATAGATTTAAGGTGATTGACAGAAGAACCAAAGGCGATATGAGGAAAAACTTTTTTACGCAGCAAGTGGTTAGGATCTGGAATACACTGCCTGGGGGGGGGGGGGGTGGGGGGGTGGGGGGGGGTGCGGGTTGGGGGTTGGTGGAGGCAGATTCAATTGTGGCTTTCAAAAGGGAACTGGATAAGTACTTGAAAGGAAAAAATTTGCAGGACTACTGGGAAAGGGCGGGGAGTGGGACTAACTGGATTGCTCTTGCAAAGAGCTGAATGGCCTCCTTCCATGCTGTAACCTTTCTATGATTCTATGGTTCTATTAACCTTCTCTGCTCTAAGGAGAACAACCCCAGTTTCTAAGTCTTTCACCATTCATTTTAAAAAGTTTTATAGGCTGTGAAATCCGTGGGGGTCCTCCTGGACTCCAACATTAACGCTGGTAGACCAGTGGAACCACCAGAAAAGAGTTTTTATTCATTTATGCCATTTTCTTGGGATGGGGGTGGTGGTGTTGCCCCGATCTCCTGCTGGGAGGCTGAGCACGAGCCTAAGTGGTGACTGTGGGTGGTCTGGTGAACTGCAGTGCACTGGTTCTCACTGGAGACCACCGATTCCTTCTCCATCATCTGTAAAGGGAGCAGAAGGTATGACTGCATTCGCACACTTTGGCAATTCTCCACTGTCTTTGAAAGTAATGATGTGGGAAATTGTTGTTCTCCATCTGAGAGCATTGACCTGTTCAGATTACTCGTTCTGTAAATCAGGAAAGGGTAGCGTGCATTTGGAACATACTATATGGCGTGAATCTCCCTGCCACCTCCCAAAAAGGAGCAACTTCCACTGACTTCGTGTGAATGTAGGCCAGCAAAGGTTTTTCAAAGGTTGTCATTACATTACTGTTCGCCTGGTATCACTCCAGACCCTGGTACCCTTGTATACTGCATTAGGGTTTTTTTTATCTCTGAAAGTAACACAGGTTTGACATTATTGGCAAGGTCAGTTCAATAACTTCACACTACTGCAGTTGGCTTTCCTGTACAGCTGTGGCATTCCCATTGCAAATGCTATGAGACACATGTTTAAAAAGTCACCGCCTTCATTCTTACATCTTTGCACAGCTATCTTTGTTTGTATCAGTAAATGGATAAATATTACTTCCAATGACAATACATGCAATACCTTAAGCTAGCACCGTGAAATACATAGATAGTAACCAGTATTGGCGTCAGCCTAGGCTCGGTGGTAGCACGCTCACCTCCGAGTCATGAGGTCGGGATTTAAGCCCCAATCTGCTGGAATTTCAAATTTGTCTTCTTTTGAAGAGTATGACGTTTTGCACAGGGCCATAAATGCACAGTTTAAAGCACAGAGTTTCAAACACGGGTATTGGAATCCTGGGGTATCACAAAGGGACTTTAGAAGGACCACAAAGGGAATCTAAAGCCTTTGCAAGGCAGTCAGATATACACCCATCAGATTTCTGTGTTTGTTGACTTCCTAAGCATTTTATCTCCGTTGCTGCAAACCAATGTAAAAAACACAGTTTCTGCAGTACTCACACTGTTTTTCTTTGAGTAGCTCGCACCTAAAAGATAGAACCGGCCTCTGGGAGTGTGTCAATATTTGTAGGGAGTCCCCAGGAGTGTATCGATATTTGAGGGGATCCCCGGGAGTGTATTGATATTTGTTGGGATCCCCGGGAGTGTATTGATATCTGCAGAGGTCCCCGGGAGAGTATTGATATCTGCAGAGGTCCCCGGGAGAGTATTGATATCTGCAGAGGTCCCCGGGAGTGTATTGATATCTGCAGAGGTCCCCGGGAGAGTATTGTTATTTGCAGAGGTCCCCGGGAGAGTATTGATATTTGCAGAGGTCCCCGGGAGAGTATTGTTATTTGCAGAGGTCCCCGGGAGAGTATTGTTATTTGCAGAGGTCCCCGGGAGAGTATTGATCTTTGCAGAGGTCCCCGGGAGAGTATTGTTATTTGCAGAGGTCCCCGGGAGAGTATTGTTATTTGCAGAGGTCCCCGGGAGAGTATTGATATCTGCAGAGGTCCCCGGGAGAGTATTGATATCTGCAGAGGTCCCCGGGAGAGTATTGTTATTTGCAGAGGTCCCCGGGAGAGTATTGTTATTTGCAGAGGTCCCCGGGAGAGTATTGTTATTTGCAGAGGTCCCCGGGAGAGTATTGTTATTTGCAGAGGTCCCCGGGAGAGTATTGTTATTTGCAGAGGTCCCCGGGAGAGTATTGTTATTTGCAGAGGTCCCCGGGAGAGTACTGATCTTTGCAGAGGTCCCCGGGAGAGTATTGCTACTTGAATTACCCTTTGTGTGAAGAAGTGCTTCCTGACATCACCCCTGAACGGCCTAGCTCCAATTTTAAGGTTATGCCCCCTTGTTCTGGACTCCCCCACCAGAGGGAATAGCTTCTCTCTATCTACCATATCAAATCCTTTAATAATCTTAAATACCTCAATTAGATCACCCCTTAATCTTCTAGACCCTGGCATTGTGTTGATATTCACAACTGGTATCACACCCAGCAAAGTTTGAAAACCACTGGTCTAAAGAAATATGCAGATGACAAAAATGTGAGGAAGAGAAAAAGAATTCAATAAGATTCAGGTAGGAAATTGTTAAACCTGTGGCAGGAATACAATTCCCGAACATTTTCCATCCTCAGCTCTTTATTGATCTGTTCCGTAATTTCCTAAATTATTGTCAGTTCACTTGTTTTTATTTTTGTTGCTTTAAAGTGTATCTTTTCATGCTGTCAAATATACAGCGTCTCCTTGAAAACGATCATTTATTTTTGTAACCCTTTTTATCTGCATCGCGAACGGTTTCCTTTTAAGAAACCTTTAAGACTGGTTAACAAATATTCAGTGACAACCTTTAAAAGCATCATCTACCGGTGCTGAGCTGCAGGTGGGACTCCCTGCCGGAGGAGTTCAGGCCCTTTGCCTGGATCACCACGCACCTCCTATACCTGGGAGTCGACCGTAGCCCTGCCAAGGAAGCCTAGCCAGTGAATTGGCAAGAGCTGGAGGCCAAAGTCACCGCTCACCTAGGGCGCTGGACAGGACTACTCCGAGTGCCGTCCTATAGGGGTTGAGCACTGGTCATAAACCAGCTGGTAGCCACAATGTCATGGTGCCGATTGGTCACTTTGATCCCTCCCCCTTAGTTTGTTGCCAAGATTCGTAGGAAGCTCGTCAGCTTCTTCTGGCAAATCTGCAATTTTCCACATTCAGGCCCTGCAGAGATACCAGTACGTCAAGGATCCTCCTAGATGGTGACGTATTTCTTCGGCCAGCTGGTCTGAATTACGACACGCAGCTCCCGTTGGTGAAGTTGCCGGGCATCCGTGCGTCCTTGCAGGATCTGCCTCTCTTTTACCAGGATCTGATCAGGGTCGGGAATATGGTTGCCTCCAGCCGGAGTTCTCCACCGTCAAGGGCAGCGACTATACAACGGGAGCCGCTGCTCTGGAATCTGCACCTCCGCGTAGTCGGCTTCAGCGACACGTGGCTGGCGGAGAGGAGAGCCCTGGCTGGCAAAGGTAACCAGCGTCAGGGATGTCCTGGATGGAGAAGCGGGCTGGATGTCGCCAGGGATGTCTTGGTGCTATGTCCGGCCCACGTTCAAAGCCGTCCAGGCGCTAAAAGTCGCACTCGTCCCTGACTCCACCAGGTGTGTCGAGGAGGCTCAAGCACGTGGAGCGATCCTGTCCGAGTTGACCTCCGTTCAGACGGAATTTCACATTGGCGCCAGGCCCCGAAACCTCTTTCGGGAGCCTGCATCTCACAACTTGAGGCATCTCTCAGAAATTCCCTGCGTGCCATTTCACTCTGCGCAGAGGGATTTGCTGTATGGGCTCTTCCTGCTCACTCTCCACTTCATCACCCTTGTCTTCCTGTCCGCACACGCCTTGCCATCTTGCCGTCCGGCGGAGGCGGGGATTCCAATGGAGGGCTCTCTACGTGGGAGTCCTCTCCTGCACCATTGGGGATCTGGGGTGGAGAGTGTTGCACGGAGCGGTCCCGTCAAACCACTTTTTAAGCCTCTTCACGGACTCCCAGGCCGCCTGTACCTTTTGTGGTCTGGATGAGACCGTGTTTCATGTGTACGTGGAGTGTGAGAGGTTGCAGCCTCCGTTCCATTATTTGAAGGGGCTGTTCCTCAATTTCTGGCTACACTTCAGTCCCACGCTCCTGATCTTTGGCCAACTGGTGCGGGTGGGGTCAAGTTGGAGGACCTCCTCGTGGGTCTGCTCCTGGGCTTAGCCGAGGTGGCCATCCACAGGTCCAGGTTGGACACGGCCTGTGGGGTAGTCGCTCTGGCTGTCTGCCTCTCTCCCACGGCTTTCTCCGCTCCTGGGTGGCCCTGGAAAAGGAACGCGCCATGTCTGCTAGTACGCTTGAGGCTTTCCACAACGAGTGGGCACTATAGGGACTGGAGTGCGTGGTCGATAGCGAGAATAATATTATTATTTAATTTGATAAGTTTCCTTTTCCTTTTGTATGATTTGGGTGTTAATTGTTTATGCCACCTCTAAAAAGGGGCCACTTTTGTTTATTGAGGTTGATGACACTGGGGCAACAACCCAGTGTCTCCTTATGGGTTAATTCAAAGAGACCTGTGCTGAATACAAGTGCAGCTTGCACTAAGCTTGTGCTGTGCAACTCGAATGAGCAGGTAACAATCTTGAGTGGTGTAGACAGTCCAGTTTCCATGGGATAGAGTGGACAATAAGGGAAAAAAATACACTGGAAAATTCCACTCCGACCACCCCCCCTCCCCAGCGCCCCCGCCCCCCCCCGCCCTTCAGGTGATCGAAACCAGTCCAGGAGATCACATGGACCAAGAGTTATCTATAAAGACACTTAACTTCGATATGAAGCAATCCCTGTCCCATTCAAGAACCGGTCCAGCTCCCTATTGAAGGCATACAGAGACTCAGCACCCACCACACCAGCCAGCAATGTAATGGGGCATTTAACCTCCATTCCAACTCATCCAAGAGGTATTTAATGAATTGAGATCAGGGTGCTTTTGGCACAACTTTTCAGACGCTCATACTTTTCACTGTATTGGCCGGTGATCTGGGATCATTATAATCCACCTATGTAAATGTTGTGAGACACATCTGTCACACTTAATAGACAAACATCTGCATGACATTTGAAAGTAAATGATAAAAGAAGGGACAGAAGGCCAATCATTTGCAATCCACAGAGAAAGGCCTCCAGCAATGGAAAATGGCTTTTAATTGACCTCGGGAGTCAAACGTTAAAAATAAAAGGGGCCAGGCATTTTCCTCAGGCCTCTAACTGACCTCAAAATCTGTCTATAATGAAATTAGCTTTTAATTGACCTCAGGAATGCACAACAATTAAGGCTATGAAACCAGGTTACACACTGGCACACTTAAGCAGTAGAATAATACAATGGGGATGATATTTGCCTTGCGTGTCAGTGCAAGATGTGTGACAATGAATGGGCAGCTGGATTTACACTCTGCCCAATATTATTTTTCATTGAAGTCATGGAAAAGAATATCTGGTGTAGTGTAAAGTGGGCTGCTGATGTGCCGTCGCCCGTTTTTGCATTACCGCTCCATTGTGTGTTAACAATGTTCCTATCCTTACAAAGCAGCAAATCCTCCAACCTACCATGAGCAACACCTCTAGTAGTCAAATATGATACTTGCATCTCTTACATTGAAACATCCCCGCACTTTTTTTTCCACACAATTGGTGATGTTCTGAAGCGCAGTGACTATTATGCAGGCACTAAAATCGTGGGACGATTACTTCACCGTCCCATGTGTCCTCATGGATCAGACGGTGATGGGAGAGTGTACAGATTCCTTCCAATGTATGCTTGGTGTCCATGTGTGGCCTGTTGACGTTTTATAGATTGTTTTTATGGATTTTATGGGACGGTCGCTTTAGTTGGAAGAGTGCTAGACTTTCACACTGGTGACCGAGTTCCCAAAACTCCTGGGGCCTACTCCGCTGGTGTGTAAGTGTGATAGAACTAAGCCCCAGCCCAACCAAGCCCCAAGCCATAGACCCCACCCCAATATCATAGTATCGTAGTAGGTACAGCACAGGAGGAGGCCATTCAGCCCATCGTGCCTGTGCCGGCTCTTTGAAAGAGCTATCCAATTACTCCCATTCCCCTGTGCTTTCCCCACAGCCCTATAAATTTTTTGCCTTCAAGTATTTATCCAATTCCCTTTTCAAAGTTACTATTGAATCTGCTTCCCCCACCCTTTCAGGCAGTGCATTCCAGATCATTACATCTCACTGCGTAAAAAAATTCTTTTCCTCATGTTGCCTCTGACTCTTTTGCCGATCACCTTAAATCTGTGTCCTCTGGTTACCGACTCTTCTGCAACTGGGAACAGTTTCCCCTTATTTACTCTATCAAAACCATTCATGATTTTGAACCTTCTCTATTCTAAGGAGAACCTAGGGATAAGGTCATTTACATGGCCGTATTACGAATGCAAAGGCGCTTCAGTGATGTCTGCCCCAGTCCTTCTGCTAGAAGGCAGAGCTACCCAAAGCAGCTACATTAGGGGGGGATACCCAGACCCACCCTGGGGATGAAGACAAAACCAACTAAAAGTGCCTTCACCTCCAAGGGGAGCCATCCACCTCCCCCGGATTGATTACTTTTCCCTCAGCAGCTTCAGGGCCCTTTATTGTAATTGTAAAATTTATTTGCAGATGTCCAATTCCAGCTGAGCTTTATTGCTGCTGTAAGAGCCATCAGTGCAGTGTTACGGGCTATTTCCACAGCATTTTAACAACAGGTGGGAGGATCTGCAGGATGAATGGGAGCCGTAAATGAAGAAGAGGACATTATTCGTAGAGTACCCTATTCAGACCAAAGTGCGCACAGGCCGAGGATACACTACCTTACCTGAGGAGCAGTGTATGTTTAAAGTCCAGCTAACTAGAGAGGCAATTACTCTGATATGTTGTGCAGCTGAAAATAGCCATTCATTTCTACCTTGCAAGCTCTTTCCAGCTACCTGGAGGAGACGACAGTGACACTGTTCAAGGCACCATGTCCGTCTGTACTCAAGAGGTGACAGATGCATCGTTCTGAAAGGCTGACAGGTTCATCCATTTTTAGTCAGAGTTAGCCACACAGCAACGTTTTATGCCACTGATCTTTCCCAGAGTTCTGGGTGTGGTAGTCCATACCCCTACAGAAACACACCTGCCATCAGTTAATTCAGTGACACATACCAAAAAGAAGAAGAAAGGAAGACTTGCATTTATATAGCGCCTTTCGTGACCTCAGGACGTCTCAAAGCATTTCACAGCCAATTAAGTATTTTTGAAGCGTAATCACTGTTGTAAAGTAGAAAACTACAAGGACTTCCATTCCCTCAACTGGTGGATGACTAGAACATTTTCTGACGTGACTGCCCATGGCTATTTTATCTGCAGGTCCTTGTGTGTCTGATTTATTTGAATTGGATAATCATTGCAGGGCTGGCTTTTGGGGGCAATGTGTGGGTGACCTGAAACCATAAAGCTTGACTTCTTTACACCAGCTGAGTATTTATGCAGCCAAGCACATAATTGCATGATATATGTGCATAACTCCATCGTTTGGTTTGCAGATGCAGTGGCCTAGAAATTCGGTTGCGCAGCACCCGTTTCTTGGGTGACAAATGGCCTTCTAAGCCTCCAACATGGCGGACAGGAAGTGCCCGCTCATTACGAACTGGAAGTGCGCCGCCCGCAATATTGGTAAAGGCCAAAAAATCAAGGTGCATTGCCCACACCTGAAACAGACATTGTGCTCTTTGCATGTGCAGATAAGGGGCCTAATGCCAGTTGAGGCCCCCACTGCAAAATCAGCTTGCCCTAAGACAGGCTGCACTCAGGAAAACCAGGTCCAGATGCGGCCTTACAGATGTTCCTTAAAGGGACCATCTGTTAGGCCACAAACAACAAGGTAAGATTTTAAAATATGCTTACGTGAATCTAGAGCCGGGAGGAGCAAGAATGTATCTGGCACCTACTAACTTTACTTCTGAAATGAATTAATATATTTAGGACTTGCTTTGGGGATACCCAAGTCCCTCCCAGTCAACTTTCTCACACCACACTCTGCAGTATCCTCCGTTGTAAAGTTTCCGGACTTTTCTAAAATGTTTCGTATAAGGATATTTGCTCACCTAACAGTCCTTGAAGTTCATAAGTAATTCATTCTGTGAAGCACTTTAAGATAATACATGAATGCAAGTATTATTTGTTTAAGTACCTTTACTCTGTAGCATTGTTTATATTGAGATACTTCCAACTTCAACTGGTACTGCTTTGTGTCATCATGTCCAATCTGTTTAAAAGAGGGACCTTACTGTATTACAACAAAAGTAAAGATTTATAGGAAGCAGAAATATGATGTACAAATATTACATTTGTTATAGTGAGTGCAGTAACATCGGCCGACCCAAGACCCTTGAGGGCACGAGCTCTGTGTTTAGATGGAACAAACAGTCAATCCCAGAAAAGTCTCTATTAATTTATGACACAATCTGGACATTATGGACCTTGCATAATAAGAATCATTTGAGCCAATCCTGACAAGTTGTTACTAATTATAATAATTTAATGATATACATTGGAGCGGTTAAGTTTATGAGGCAATAAATGGCTCCCACTCATTATATAAATTATGAGGTCGCAGCCCAACCAGTTTTGCCAAGTGAATACGGAAAATCCAATACATATATCTGCATAGCTTCAGAAGAAAGAACTTTTTGGGAGGCTTTTTGTTTTTCCTTATTTTTGTAAACTTGTTCCATTTTTTTTGAATTGCCATTTTGTTTCTAAAGATCTCCCGAGCTCTACCTTATTCCAACTTGTCCAGAATTCTGCAGCTTGTAGATTGTCCTGCACCAAGCCCTATGGTCCTATTTCTCTTGTTGGTGTTGGCCAACACTTATTCCTGAAGCGTATTGACTTTAAGATCCTTGGGGTAGAAATTGGTATGTGTTTTGCCCATTGTTTGGGTTTAAAATGGGCCCAAACGAGTTTCCACCCCCTTGTGTTCATTATCAGATCTCCTCATGAACTCGCTGCACCCTATCTCAGTAATCTTCTCCAAATCTATATTCCTGCAAACACCCTCTTCTCTTCTGACTCTGGTTTACTATCTAGCTCCCCCCACTCTGCTCCATCATTGGTGGTAGACCCTTCAGCTACCCTGTGCCTGCATTCTCAAATTCTGTTCCTAGGCTATTCCACATCGCTATCTTTTTCCGATCTTCACCAGCCTCCTGAAAAACCCATTGAGTAAACCTGTGGTCCTTGGGCAGGTGAAGGAGGAAAATTGGGTCGGGAGCCTTCTGACCACACTTAAAATCATAAAGATCAGTAAGAAATAAGAAAGAACTTGCATTTATATAGCGCCTCTCACGCCCTCAGGATGTCCCAAAGAGTTTCACTGCCAAAGAGGTTTTTTTTTATTATTCATTCATGGGATGTGGGCATCGCTGGCGAGGCCAGCATTTATTGCCCATCCCTCACTGCCCTTGAGAAGGTGGTGGTGAGCTGCCTTCTTGAACCGCTGCAGTCCGTGTGGTGAAGGTTCTCCCACAGTGCTGTTAGGAAGGGAGTTCCAGGATTTTGACCCAGTGACGTTGAACGAACAGCAATATATTTCCAAGTCGGGATGGTGTGTGACTTGGAGGGGAACTTGCAGATGGTGTTGTTCCCATGTGCCTGCTGCTTTTGTCCTTCTAGGTGGTAGAGGTCGCGGGTTTGGGAGGTGCTGTCGAAGAAGCCTTGGCGAGTTGCTGCAGTGCATCCTGTGGATGGTACACACTGCAGCCACAGTGCGCCGGTGGTGAAGGGAGTGAATGTTTAGGGTGGTGGATGGGGTGCCAATCAAGCGTGCTGCTTTGCCCTGGATGGTGTTGAGCTTCTTGAGTGTTGTTGGAGCTGCACTCATCCAGGCAAGTGGAGAGTATTCCATCACACTCCTGACTTGTGCCTTGTAGATGATGGAAAGGCTTTGGGGAGTCAGGAGGTGAGTCACTCGCTGCAGAATACCCAGCCTCTGAACTGCTTTTATAGCCACAGTATTTATATGGCTGGTCCAGTTAAGTTTCTGGTCAATGGTGACCCCCAAGATGTTGATGGTGGGGGATTCAGTGATGATAATGCCGTTGAATGTCAAGGGGAGGGGGTTAGACTCTCTTTTGTTGGAGATGATCATTGCCTGACACTTGTCTGGCACGAATGTTACTTGCCACTTATCAGCCCAAGCCTGGATGTTGTCCAGGTCTTGCTGCATGCGGGCACAGACTGCTTCATTATCTGAGGAGTTGCGATTGGAACTGAACACTGTGCAATCATCAACGAATATCCCCATTTCTGACCTTATGATGGAGGAAAGTTCATTGATGAAGCAGCTGAAGATGGTTGGGCCTAGGACACTGCCCTGAGGAACTCCTGCAGCAATGTCCTGGGGCTGAGATGGCCTCCAACAACCACTGCCATCTTCCTTTGTGCTAGGTATGACTCCAGCCACTGGAGAGTTTTCCCCTCGATTCCCATTGACTTCAATTTTACTAGGGCTCCTTGGTGCCACATTCGTTCAAATGCTGCCTTGATGTCAAGGGCAGTCACTCTCACCTCACCTCTGAAATTCAGCTCTTTTGTCCATGTTTGGACCAAGGCTGTAATGAGGTCTGGAGCCGAGTGGTCCTGGCAGAACCCAAACTGAGCATCGGTGAGCAGGTTATTGGTGAGTAAGTGCTGCTTGATAGCACTGTTGACGACACCTTCCATCACTTAGCTGATGATTGAGTCCTTTTGAAGTGCAGTCATTGTTGTAAATAAGGGAAGCGTGGCAGTCAATATACACACAGCATTGGTCCCACGAACAATAATGAGATAAATGATCCGATAAACTATTGCTGGTAGCTTTGGTTGAGGGATAAATGTTGGCCAGGAGACCAGAGAACTCCCTTACCTTTCTTCAATAGGTGCCATGGGATCTTTTACGTCAACTGCAGGGGCAGACAGGGCCTTGGTTTAATGTCTTATTTGAAAGATGGCACCTCTGACAGCGCACCATTCCCTTAGTATTGCACTGAACTGTCAGCTTAGATTATGTGCCCAAGTCTCCGGACAGTTAAGGGATACCATTCAACCCACTTGTCTTATACTCCACAGTTATCCACTATGGAGGTGGAGGATGATCATAGAATCATAGAAGTTTACAACATGGAAACAGGCCCTTCGGCCCAACATGTCCATGTCGCCCAGTTTATACCACTAAGCTAGTCCCAATTGCCTGCACTTGGCCCATATCCCTCTATACCCATATAGAGGGATGATGGTTCTAGAATACTGCGAATGCTTGATGCTAGACCAGGAGGGATCGGAACTCTACCCCACCAAATGGCTCCGACACTGGACACACACCTCTGCAGCAGACTACCAATAACTGGATAGTTCCCCCGATAGCAACGGCAGGTAATTAAACAGCACACCAGCGCACGCCTTCTGGCCACTGGTGGCAGCCATTTACCTGCGCTGATTGCGGGAAGCTGATGGCAGGGTTCATGTAAAATGGGAGCACACACATGAAGTCCTGTCCAGTATCCACTGCTGGCATAGGTTCAAAACTGATAGCAGGCAGTGACACAAAAATATATTTTGAATTGAACCCAATGAATATAAGGGGAGGTATTGTGCAATGATACCTCCATGGCCACTCAGAGAATTAATTAACCACTGAACTTTTGCTCAGAACATAGAAAAAAAATTATGTAACATAGAAATATGTGGGGCAATTTTAACCTAACCTGCCCGTCCGGAAACTGACAAGATTGGGTGCAATGCTGGTTTTACACTCCGGCCGATTTGAAGACAATGAAGAGTAATATTGGGCGGGCTGTATATCCAGATTTCACCCGATCTCGTGTGTTTCCCACCCAGCAAGTTAGGGTAAAATTGCCCCCATGGCTTTTTTTTATTATCTACTGTGTTTGGAAAGTCAGGAGACGTCACGTTACAGGAAACGTGCATTTTACTTCAGTGTAAAATAATACTTGTTAGCAATGACATACAGACTAAGGAAGGTCACTTGCTTGGTGCTTGTGTGAGTATTAATTAGTGTTCAGCTACCTGTTTCATTGTCAAGTTCTTATTGATGTACTGAAAAGAAAAGAAAGGATGAACGGTTCCTCATGCAGAAGGACTTAGGAACAATAAAATCCATCATGTGGTTTTCTACAACTTATCCCATCTTCCGGCACAGATTAAAGCATCTGCAAAAAAAATTACGGTCATAGATTTCAAACCAAGCAGAATCTTATAGCCCCATGCCACATCTCGCACCCTCTGCTCTACTGAACACAGCCTACTGCTTCTGCCACCCACCACTCCATCATCGCCAGTACAGCTTCAGGCCCATTCTCTTCCAGATTTCACGATGTCAGCTGTGGCTCAGTTGGAAGCACTCTTGCTGTTGAGTCAGAAGATTGTGGATTCAAGTCCCACTCCAGAGACTTGAGCATATAATCTAGGCTGACACTTCAGTGCAGTACTGAGGGAGTGCTACACTGTCGGAGGTGCCATCTTTCAGATGAGACATTAGACCAAGGTCCCATCTACCCTCTCAGGTGGGTGTAAAAGATCCCATTGCACTATTCAAAGAAGAGCACGTAAGTTCTCCCTGGTGTTCTGGCCAATATTTATCCCTCAACCAACACCTAAAACAGATTATCTGGTCATTACCTCATTGCTGTTTATGGGACCTTGCTGTGCACAAATTTGCTGCTACGTTTCCTACATTACAACACTGACTACACTTGGAGAAAGTACTTCATTGGCTGTAAAGCACTTTGGGATGTCCTGAGGTCGTGAAAGGCGCTATATAAATACAAGTCTTTCCTTTTTCCTAAACTCTTACACTTTGGCACATTTCTCTCCACTTTCAAAAGCCTCTTCAAAAGGTACCTATTTGTTGGCACCTTCAATCATCTTCCGTAACTCTTCTCCTAACTCCTGCTCGACGTCTAATCTCCCTTTTGTGAAGTACTTGGGATGTTTCACTCCATTAAAGACACCATGGATGGTAGAAGATATGATTGTGCTGATCTGATATTTCACATACCAAAATAAGGATGGTGCTCTATGAACTCAGTACCTGCCATGCATCATATGGCCTCACCTATAACTATGAAGAGCAGCCAAGTGTTGTGTCACAACTAGAGCAGTTAAACTCTGATGTTCACCACTTTTGATATCTGGCTTACCACAGTAAAACAGGCCAGGTTACTTAGGAAAAGATTGTTGGTTAGTCAAAAGAGTAAAACCCCAGCGAGATCATGTTTACAGTTCAAAGATGATAAATTGAACATTTTAGAGAATTATGGTCATTGCATCTAATGGTATTAACATTACAATGTGGAATGTACACTCAGTGTTGTGCACAAGGATCACAGTGTGACTTTGAGAACAAGTAAAGACAGACCATGATAGTGACTGAGTAACTACTACTTTGTAGGCCCGGAGCTGTTTCCTGGCACATGTCTCTTCACTAAAACAAAAGCAAAATACTGCAGATGCTGGAGATCTGAAATAAAAACAGAAAATGCTAGAAATACTCAGCAAGTCAGGCAGCATCTGTCGAGAAAGAAACAGAGTTAACGTTTCAGGTTGATGATCGTTTATCAGAATAATAAAGATTGGATGTTGGAATCATAGAATCATAGAATGTTGGTTTGAAGATAAAATGGATCACGAAACCCTTACAATCCAGCTTCATTCTGCACTACAAAACAGGTGTCAAAAGGATTTGGGATCAAATTACATTCTTATATAAGCATCCACATCAAATCTACAGTGCCACTTTTCTGGGCCATTTATGTTCTTGTGCTAAAATAAAAGCGCATTATTTGGGTGTGAATCTGCACAATTATTTCATCACAATCCTTTTTTCTCTGTTAAAACATATTTGAATTTTATTGCAGTAATCTATGTGCCGAGAGTCGTGCTTCTAAATGCTCCCGAGTACAGAGGGATCACTGGTTGGCTGACTTTGAATTTATGAAATTGACTCGAAATTGACAAGTAGATAATTGGAAAAAAGGATATTGCAGTTGAAGAGAAAGGAAGATTTACAAACAAGAGTGGGTGGTATACTGCAGAAACATGTCCTCATAGCCTATAAAAGGAGTCCTAATAAATGTAGTACTAATGTAGTAGTAAATGTTATAATACAGAGCACTTTAAAATGGATAAAGTATAACAAAATTATTCATAAAAGGAAATGGGGAGAGATGTCATGCTGAGTGGCTACATGCAGTTATATGGAGCACTAACAAGGTTATCATTGAAAGCTGAGTGCTGCTGCTCACTTATAGCTCTTTTACTTACTACGTTTATACGCAGGCTGAAAAATTGATGTTTAAATTGTTGATTTTTCCCAAGAGCAATATCCCCCTGCGTGTAAACTGAGCAAGTCAGCTTTTCCAACGGTTAATCCATGAAAGGCATTCGTCGGGAAACATCAGCGTTCCTTGTGATGTAAAATATGCAGTTAAACAGGCTGTCAATCAAGGAAGTCTCACTTCTAAACTGTGGAAGTTTTGAGAGATTGCTATTCACAATAAATGGAACCAAAAATCTATAAGGCTATTAACTATCAGTCTCCTTAATCAGAAAATCATTGACTGGAGCCAACTGTGCCCCTGCAGGTAGGTACGATCAGCTTGGTTGCTTCTATTTACTGACTTCCCAATTAATACAATAGAATTGGATTTTTTTCTGTGTTGGATTGAAATTTTAAAAATTAATTTGGCCATATTGCAGTATGTTCAAAATACAGCAAAATAAGCTATTAAAATTATTATTCATCTGGATTCATAATTTGTTTTCTTTCCTGCTCCAGTTAGCTACCTGCCCCAAAGTGATAAGCCTCCGTCATGGATTTCCTGAAGGGTGTCTCATGGGTCTTTTGCTGAGGTTTGAAGTTGGGGGGGGGGGGATGACCCAAAGATGATAAATTAAACATGTTAGGAAGCAACATAAAGGAATGTAGGGTGACACCACGGTGATACGAGCTCTTATGAGCTGCACTGTTGGAGGTGCAGTCTTTCGGCAGAGACATTAAACCGAGGACCTGTCTGCACTCTCAGGTTGACATAAAAGATCCCTTGGCACTATTTCAAAGAAGACCAGGGGGGTTCTGCCCGGTGTCCTGGCCAATATTTCTCCCTCAACCGACATCACTAAAACAGATTATCTGGTCATTTTCACATTGCTGTTTGTGGGATCTTGCGGTGTCCAACTTGGCTGCTGCGTTTCCTTCATTACAACAGTAACTACACTTCAAAAAGTACTTAATTGGCTGTAAAGCACTTTGAGACATCCTGAGGTCATGAATAGTGCTATATAAATGCAAGTCTTTCTTTCTTAGGTTAAACAAAGAGAAGATATTCCTCAGGTGGCTGTAGTTAGGCATCCCCAACAGCAACCAATACAGATGGATCAGCTGAGGTCAGAGCAGCCCAGCACTGTAGTGCCCAGAAAGTCATGGGTCCAACCTCCAAGGTCTCTTGACAGTTGAACTCACTGGGCCAATTTTCTTAGTCCTTGGCCAAGCTACTAGATGTCAAATGCCTCATCTCAGAAACATGAGCATGCGAGGGGAAAGCTGACATTGAGCTTATTTATGAAAGTGAAACCCATCAACTAAAGTTGTAAAGTATCCTCCTTAAATGTGTAGCATGAATAATGTTTTAATCACAAAATGTCAACGAATCTCAAAACATCACCTAATGATAGCAAATGTACACAAAAACCCTTGTGTCTTAATTCAACTGCAAAGCAGCTGAAATCCATAGCATTGACCCCTGAAGCCATCAGGTGCATGTCCACACTTTATCCAAGTCACTTCGTGGGTCTTCATTCTTCATGAAATTCTTTACTACCTGTAAAAAGTAGACTGATTACTCACAGGGTAGATATTAAAAACATCAACAGTATGATAAAGAGAAATGTCATTGCTTGATGTTAGCTATCAATCAGACTACTGTGGTCCATCATTATCAAGTGATTTTTTGAAACAAGAACATTTATCTTCTGGTGATTCTTGCCCTGATTATATTGAGTCCAAATGCAGATGATGCTGGCTCTATCCTGGTTCCACCCAAAGCTACTCCCACACTTTGTGAACAATTATACTGCCTATGTCCTGTGATGTTGCTGGAAATGCTTGGATTGCCATAGCATTGCCATGACATAATAATTCGTCTTAATAATGCAATTGAGACTCTGGGAGAGTTTGAAGTTTAGAGACAGTGAAGATAGAGGAAAACGTGAACTATTCTCTAAACTTCCAGCTGTCCCAGGGTTTCAACTACATTTATTAAAATTGATGTTAACAATCCCACAACGCATTATAGGAACATAGTAACAGGAGTAGGCCATTCAGCCCCTCGAGCCCGCTCCACCATTTGATAAGATCATGGCTGATCTGTGATCTAACTCCATATACCTGCCTTTGGCCCATATCCCTTAATACCTTTGGTTGCCAAAAAGCTATCTATCTCAGATTTAAAATTAGCAATTGAGCTGGTATCAATTGCCGTTTGCGGAAGAGAGTTCCAAACTTCTACCACCCTTTGTGTGCAGAAATGTTTTCTAATCTCACTCCTGAAAGGTCTGGCTCTAATTTTTAGACTGTGCCCCCTACTCCTAGAATCCCCAACCAGCGGAAATAGTTTCTCTCTATCCACCCTATCTGTTCCCCTTAATATCTTATAAACTTTGATCTGATCACCCCTTAACCTTCTAAACTCCAGAGAATACAACCCCAATTTGTGTAATCTCTCCTCGTAACTTAGCCCTTGAAGTCCGGGTATCGTTCTAGTAAACCTACGCTGCACTCCCTCCAAGGCCAATATGTGCTTCCGAAGGTACGGTGCCCAGAACTGCTCATAGTACTCCAGGTACAGTCTAACCAGGGTTTTGTATAGCTGCAGCATAACTTCTGCCCCCTTGTACTCTAGTCCTCTAGATATAAAGGCCAGCATTCCATTAGCCTTATTGATTATTTTATGCACCTGTTCATGACACTTCAATGATCTATGTACCTGAACCCCTAAGTCCCTTTGGACATCCACTGTTTTCAACTTTTTACCATTTAGAAAGTACCCTGTTCTGTCCTTTTTTGGTCCAAAGTGATGACCTCACATTTGTCTACATTGAATTCCATTTGCCACAGTTTTGCCCATTCACCTAATCTATCAATATCCCTTTGTAATTTTATGTTTTCATCTACACTGCTTACAATGCCACCAATCTTTGTGTCATCAGCAAACTTAGATATGAGACTTTCTATGCCTTCATCTAAGTCGTTAATAAATATTGTGAATAATTGAGGCCCCAAGACAGATCCCTGCAGGACTCCACTAGTCACATCCTGCCAATGTGGGTACCTTCCCATTATCCCAACTCTCTGTCGCCTTTCGCTCAGCCAACTTCCTAACCAAGCCCATACTTTTCCCTCGATTCCATGGGCTTCTATCTTAGCTAACAGTCTCTTATGTAGGATTTTATCAAATGCCTTCTGGAAATCCATATAAATAACATCCATTGACATTCCCCTGACCACTACTTTAGTCACCTCTTCAAAAAATTCAATAAGGTTTGTCAGGCATAACCTACCTTTCACAAATCCATGCTGGCTCTCTCCGATTAACTGAAAAATTTCGAGGTGTTTAGTCACCCTATCCTTAATTACAGGCTCCAGCATTTTCCCCACAAAAGATGTTAGGCTAACTGGTCTATAATTCCCTGGTTTCCCTCTCTCTCCTTTCTTAAAAAGCGGAGTGACATGTGCAATTTTCCAATCTAGAGGGACGGTTCCTGAATCTGGAGAACTTTGAAAGATTATAGTTAGGGCATCCGCAATGTGCTCACCTCCTTCCTTTAAAACCCTGGGATGGAAATCATCTGGTCCTGGGGATTTGTCACTCTTTAGTGCTATTATTTTCTTCATTACTGTTGTTTTACTTATGTTAATTTTATTCAGTCCCTGTCCCCGATTCAATATTAGTTTTCTTGGGATTTCCGGCATGCTATTCTCTTTTTCTACTTTAAATACTGACGCAAAGTAATTATTCAACATGTCCGCCATTTCCCCATTGTCAATGACAATATCCCCACTTTCAGTTTTTAAGGGGCCAACACTGCTCCTGTCCACTTATAGAGCACAAACCAGTATGAACAAGTTGGCTAGCAAAACCCCAATTGGTAATAAACCACCAAGGAATCAAGGGTTCCATTTATACTATAATTTTTGGGTTACATTTGCACCAACACTAAATTTGCAATCTAAATGTGGAGTTAGGCCCAAAGTGGACTCTGAAGAAAAATGGAGTGAGTTTCCCAGGTAGGGGGTTATCTCTGCTTGGATTTGACAGTACAAGGAGTATAACTCCAGCACAGAGAGTGTAACTCCAATGCAGGGAGTATGCATCCAGCGCAGGGAGTGTGCATCCAGTGCAGAGAGTGTACATCGAGTGCAGGGAGTTTAATTCCAGCGCAGAGAGCGTACATCAAGTGCAGGGAGTGTAACTCCAGTGCAGAGAGAATAACGACAGTACAGGGTGCGTAACTCAAGTGCATGGAGCGTACATCCAGCGCAGGGAGTGCAACACCAGTGCAGGGAGCATACATCCCGCGCAGGGAGTGCAATACTAATGCAGGGAGCGTACATCCAGCGCAGGGAGTGCAACACCAGTGCAGGGAGCATACATCCAGTGCAGGGAGTGCAATACTAATGCAGGGAGCATACATCCAGTGCAGGGAGTGCAATACTAATGCAGGGAGCGTACATCCAGTGCAGGGAGTGCAATACTAATGCAGGGAGCGTACATCCAGCGCAGGGAGTGCAACACCAGTGCAGGGAGCATACATCCAGTGCAGGGAGTGCAATACCAGTGCAGGGAGCATACATCCAGTGCAGGGAGTGCAATACTAATGCAGGGAGCATACATCCAGTGCAGGGAGTGCAATACTAATGCAGGGAGCGTACATCCAGTGCAGGGAGTGCGATACTAATGCAGGGAGCGTACATCCAGCGCAGAGAGTGCAACACCAGTGCAGGGAGCATACATCCAGCGCAGGGAGTGCAACACCAGTGCAGGGAGCATACATCCAGTGCAGGGAGTGCGATACTAATGCAGGGAGCGTACATCCAGTGCAGGGAGTGCGATACTAATGCAGGGAGCATACATCCAGTGCAGGGAGTGCAACACCAGTGCAGGGAGTGTACATCAAGTGCAGAGAATGTAACTCCATGCAGGGAGTTTAACTCAAGCACAGGGAGCGTACATCCAGAGCTGGGAGTGTAACTCCAGTGCAGTGTTAAACCAGACTCAAAAGGTGCCCAATAGGTCCCTTGTGATTTCTGGATACTTTTAAAAATAATTTAGAGTTCATTTTAAAAGTCTCGAAAGTGTGGGCACTCCCACCCGGGTTACAAATTGGATAGCCAGGTGGTGAAGGATAGAATACTAGAGCCTAGTCATCAGTTGCTTCCAATCCTTTATTCACAGAGCTCCACATTACACCCACACACACCCGAGATCAGCTCTCTTATAAATGAATTCAAGAGAGTTCCCAATTCTTATGCACCACCTGAATACAATTAACACTAATTGATGTAAAACACATGGATACAATTAACAACCCACACTCTCTGAACATTAAAATTTTAACTGCTGAGAGAAGAATTCTTTATACACACATAATCGTGCCTGCACAGAGCTCTCTCATGGGAAGATTTGGGGTTTGCCTACATAACAACAGCGACTGTACTTTGAAAATAATTCATTGTCTGTAAAGTGCTCGAGGACATCCTGAGGATGTGAAAGGCGCTCATGATTACTGCGAATGTAAGTTACAGGCCTGACTCACAAGGCGAGTTCATCGTATAACCCAGTTCTCTCCTATACATACAACATACCAGCCGCTGGGCTGTCTTCCTTGTGCTAAAAGTGATGCTTTACTAATTTATTAACCAAAATCATTTTGAAAAAAGATCACTGTAGCTCTTATTGAAAATCTGAAGCAATAACAGATCACGTTGGAGACACTCAGCAGGTCAGGCGCAATTCTGTTGACGTTTCAGGTATAAACCCTTCCTCAGAACTAAATTTGGCCAAACTTAGGTGGTTTCCACCTACGTACAAACATTAACATTTGGGCTACTCGCATGCATGCAAGTGTCCAATCTCTATTTCTTAGAATAGATAGAAATTCAGTAAAGGTCTGTAACATTCTGTCTTCTCAGATCAGAATTAATAACAAAGTAAATGTTCAGATATCTTTCACGTCAATGGGAACTTAGGAAAATGGTCTTCAAAATAGTGACAGGCACAGTTGTAGTAAACAAACTGTTTAACTTGGATAACAAATATAGGACTAGAGGACATAAAGTTAGAAAAAGCTTCTCCCCCCCCCCCACCCCACCCAACAGGATGCAAGACATATTCACAGAAAGGTAACCATTTTGTGGTCAACTGACAACTTTAGAAAGAAGCTGGATCAATATCTGTTGAGAGGGGGATTGAAGATTGTTGGATTTTAATAGCACTGTTTAGTTTCTTAAGGGATGTATGGCAAGGAACTTAGTGTTCCCAAGGATGGGTGAAACTAGAACTAGGGGGCATAATCTTAGAATAAGGGGCTGCTCTTTCAAAACTGAGATGAGGAGAAACTTCTTCACTCAGAGGGTAGTAGGTCTGTGGAATTTGCTGCCACAGGAAGCTGTGGAAGTTACATCATTAAATAAATTTAAAACAGAAATAGACAGTTTCCTAGAAGTAAAGGGAATTAGGGGTTACAGGGAACGGGCAGGAAATTGGACATGAATTTAGATTTGAGGTTAGGATCAGATCAGCCATGATCTTATTGAATGGCGGAGCAGGCTCGAGGGGCCGATTGGCCTACTCCTGCTCCTATTTCTTATGTTCTTATGTTAAGTTAGGAGATCCATAATAGAATAATCATACATGGACTCTGAATGGAGCAGGCTTGGCGGGCTGACTCCAAGTGTTCTTATGGTCTTTGTTTTTGATGCAGCATTTCTCAGCGGAGGTCCCCAACGCCCTATCTCAGAGAAAGTTCCTTCATATTCACTATTAAAATGAGTAAGTAAACGTTTCTTCTGCACATGGAACTTCTGTCATAGGATCTGGGCACTCGATAAACTTATTCTCTGGGAATTTCCTCAGCTGCTGTATCCTTGTTAGAAGATCAACAGAAACCCCCGACTTACGCATAAATGAGGTTTCCACTGATCTTCAGCTGAAGTTACGAAGGCCGATCAGGAATTCCTGAGGAATTTTTTTATTTACTCCTCCCATTTGTTAAAAAAAGCATACGTGATCCTTGGCTTTATAAACAGAGGCATAGAGTACAAAAACAAGGAAGTTATGATAAACCTTTATAAATCACTGGTTATGCCTCAGCTGGAGTACTCTGTCCAATTCTGGGCACCACACTTCGGGAAGGATGTCAGTGCCTTGGAGAGTGTGCAAAAGAGATTTACTCGAATGGTGCCAGGGATGAGGGACTTCAGTTATGTGGAGAGACTGGAGCAGCTGGGATTGTTCTTCTTAGAGCGGAGAAGGTTAAGGGGGGATTTGATAGAGGTGTTCTAAATTATGAGGGGTTTTGATAAAGTAGATAGGGAGAAACCATTTCCACTGGCAGGAGGGTCGGTAACCAAAGGACGCAGATTTAAAATAATTGGCAAAAAACCCAGCGGGGAAATGTGGAGATTTTTTTTTACGCGGCGTGTGGTTGTGATCTGGAATCCGTTACCTGAAAAGGTAGTAGAAGCAGATTCAATAGTAACTTTCAAAAGGGAATTAGATGTATACTTAAAAAGGAGAAATTTGCAGGGCTACGGGCAAAAGAGCAGGGGAATGGGACTAATTGGATAGCTCTTTCAAAGAGCCGGCACTGACACGATGGGCCGAATGGCCTCATTTTGTGCTGTATGATTCTATGATTTATAATCTGCATTCCCCGATCTTTTTAATTCATCGAGTTATGTGTATTTGCTGCTGTAATCAAGGCCTCCTTGTAGAATCATGTGGTACAGCTAATAACGGCTAATATGCAGTGAAGCTGCTGACCATCATTTGGGAAATGGCAGAAGGGAGTTGGTTGACCATGTATTAACTGGGGTCGGGGGGGTGGAGGCAGGGGTATTAAGAGGAAGGGTTTAAATTGGAGCCTGACTCTGTGCTGGGTCCTATGCTGTTTATTATTTTAATCAATGATCTTGAGGAGTGTATTAAAAGTGTTAATACTAAATTTGCAGACGATAGGAAAATGTATGCAAGAGTTGGCAATAGGGAGAAGATTAGTAGGTTGCAAGCTGATTTAGATAAGTTAAGTGAATAGGCATGAATAGCAGATGTCATTTAAGTGCTGTGTTGTGCACATGGGATCAAGCAACTCAAAGTACATCTATTCCATGCATGGCTGCCCTTTAAAAGTAAACGGAGCAGGAAAGGGTCTTGGGACTAGTCACTGATCAATCACTGAGAGCTCACACCAAATGTGACGGGAATCAGAAGTACAATTTCAAAATTTGCAGACGACACCAAACCGGGGGGTATAGTTAATACCGAGGAGGACTGCGACAAGGTACTAGCAGATATTAATAAACTTGCAGAATGGGCAAATGAATTTCAATATAGATAAGTGTGAGGTATTACATGTTGGTAGGAAGAATAAGGGGGCCATGTAGAGCTTGCATAATAAGAGTCTAAATGGGGTAGAGGAGCAGAGGGATCTGGGGGTACAGATGCACAAATCACTAAAACTAACGATGCAGGTTAACAAGGCCATAAAAAAAGCAAACCAAGCATTGGGGTTAATTTCTATAGGGATTGAATTGAAAAGCAGAGAAGTTATGTTAAACTTGTATAGAACCTTGGTTGGACCATACCTGTGAACAGTTCTGTTCTCCATATTATAAAACGGATATGGAGGCACTGGAGAAAATGCAAAAAAATTTACTAGGATGATACCAACTGAGAGGTTATACCTATTATACCTATCAGGAACGATTGAACAGGATCCGGCTCTTTTCTCTAGAAAAGAGAAGACTGAGGGGCGACCTAAAAGAGGTCTTTAAGATTATGAAAGGGTTTGATAGGGTAGACATAGAGAAGAAGTTTCCACTTGCGGGGGAGACCAGAACTAGGGGCCATAAATATAAGATAGTCACTAATAAATCCAATAGGGAATGCAGGAGAAACCTTTTTACCCAGAGAATGGTTGGAATGTGGAACTCGCTACCACAAGGAGTAGTTGAGGCGAATAGCATAGATGCATTTAAGGGGAAGCTAGATAAACACATAAGGAAGAAAGGAATAGAAGAATCTATTTGGTTAGAATTAAGGAACAATAGAGGAACTATTACACTACTGGGTGTATACTATCGGCCACCAAATAGTGGGAAGGAGATAGAGGAGCAAATTTGCAGGCAAATTACAGAAAGATGCATGAACTGTAGAGAAGTGATAATGGGGGACTTCAATTATCCCAATATCGACTGGGACAGTAATAGTGTAAAGGGCATAGAGGGGGAGGAATTCCTGAAATGTATACAAGAAAACGTTCTTGATCAGAGTGATTCCAGCCCAACGAGGAAGGAAGCAGTGCTGGATCTAGTTCTAGGAAATGAAGTGGGGCAAATGGAGTATGTTTCAGTGGGGGAACCTTTGTGGAACAGTGATCATAATAACATTAGGTTTAAAATAGTTATGGAAAAGATCAAGGAACAATCAAGCGTAAAAATACTTAACTGGAGGAGGGCTGATTTCCATGAGTTAAAAAGGGATCTTGCCCAGGTGGATTGGAACATAAGAATATAAGAAAAACATAAGAAATCGGAGCAGGAGTAGACCATACGGCCCCTCAAGCCCGTTCTGCCATTCAATCAGATCATGGCTGATCTTCGACCTGAACTCCACTTTCCCGCCCGATCCCCATATCCCTTGATTCCCCAGAGCCCAAAAATCTATCAATTTCAGCCTTGAATATACTCACCGACTCAGCATCCACAGCCCTCTGGGGTAGAGAATTCCAAAGATTCACAACCCTCTGAGTGAAGAAATTCCTCCTCATCTCAGTCTTAAATGGCCGACCACTTATCCTGTGACCATGTTCCCTAGTTCTAGAATCTCTAGCCAGGGGAAACAATCTCTCAGCATCTATCCTGTCAAACCCCCTCATAATCTTATATGTTTCATCAAAAATCAGGAATCAAAAATTGGTAGGCAAAACCTTAGCAGAGAGGTCAATAACCAGGGGGCATAGATTTAAAGTAATTGGTAGAAGGATTAGAGGGGAGCTGAGGAAAACTTTTTTCACCCAGAGGGTGGTGGGGGTCTGGAACTCACTGCCTGAAAGGGTTGTAGAGGCAGAAACCCTCATTACATTTAAAAAGTACTTGGATATGCACTTGAAGTGCCATAACCTGCAAGGATACAGACCAAGTGCTGGAAAGCGGGATTAGGCTGGGTAGCTCTACTTCGACCGATGGGCTGAATGGCCTCCTTCTGTGCCGTAAATTTTCTATGTTTCTATATTTCTAAAACAGTAATTGAACAATGGGAGGCCTTCAAGGAGGAGATGGTTCGGGTACAGAGTGGACACATTCTCATGGGGGGGGACAAAAGGGCATCCAAAGCTAGAGCTCCTTGGATGACTAAAGGCATAGAGATTAAAATTAAACAGAAAAAGGAGGCTTATGACAAATGTCAGGTTCATAATACAATAGAGAACCAGGCTGAATACAGAAAGTATAGAGGAGATCTAAAAAAAGGAATAAGAGGGGCAAAAAGAGAGTATGAGAATAGATTAGTGGCTAACATAAAAGGGAACCCGAAAGTCTTTTATAAACATATAAATAGTAAAAGGTAGTCAAAGGAAGGGTGGGACCAATTAGGGACAAAAAAGGAGATCTTCTTGTGGAGGCAGAGGGCTTGGCTGAGGCACTAAATGAATACTTCGCATTGGTCTTCACTAGAGAAGAGGATACTGCCAACGTAGCAATAAAGGAGGAGGTAGTAGTGATATTGGATAGGATAAAAATAAAGTTACTTAAAAAGTTGCCAGTACTCAAAGTAGAAAAGTCACCCGGTCCAGATGGGATGCATCCTAGGTTACTGAGGGAAGTAAGGATGGAAATTGCAGAGGCTCTGGGCACAATCTTCCAATCCTCCTTAGATATGGGGACGGTGCTGGAGGATTGGAGGATTGCAAATATTACACTCCTGTTGAAAAAAGGAGAGAGGGATAAACCCGACAATTACAGGCCAGTCAACATAACATCGGTGGTAGGGAAACTTTTAGAGACAATAATCCGGGTCAAAATTAATTGGTATCGGAAAAGTACGGGCTAATAAATGAAAGTCAGCACGGATTTATTAAAGGAAAACCAAGTTTGACTAAATTGATTGAGTCGTCTGATGATGTAGTGGAGAGGGTTGATGAGGGTAGTGCGTTGATCTTGTGTATGTGGACTTTCAAAATGCATTTGATAAAGTACCACATAATAGACTTGTAAACAAAATTAAAGCCCATGGGATTAAAGGGACAGTGACAGCATGATACAAAATTGGCTGAGGGACAGAAAGCAGAGTAGTGGTGAATGGTTGTTTTTCAGACTTGAGGGAAGTATACAGTGGTGTTCCCCAGGGATCGGTATTAGGACCACTGCTCTCTTTGATATATATTAATGACCTGGATTTGGGTATAGAGGGTATAATTTCAAAGTTTGCAGATGACATGAAACTCAGAAATGTAGCAAACAATGTGGAGGCTGGTAACAGACTTCAGGAGGATATAGACAGACTGGTGAAATGGGCAGATACATGGCAGATGCAATTTAACGCAGTGAAGGGTGAAGTGATATATTTTGGTAGGAAGAATGAGGAGAGGCAATATAAACTAAATTGTACCATTTTAAAGGGTGTGTAGGAACAGAGAGACCGGGGGCGTATGTACATAAATCTTTAAAGGTGCCAGGACAAGTTGAGAAGGCTGTTAAAAAAGCATATGGGATCCTGGGCTTTATTAATAGAGGTATAGAGTACAAAAGCTAGGAGGTTATGCTAAACCTTTATAAAACACTGGTTAGGCCCCACCTGGAGTATTATGTCCAATTCTGGGCACTACACTTTAGGAAGGACGTCAAGGCCTTAGGGAGGGTGCAGAAAAGATTTACTAGAATGGTACCAGGGGTGAGGGACTTCAGTTATGTGGAGAGACTGGAGAAGCTGGGGTTGTTCCTCTTAGAACAGAGAAGGCTAAGGGGAGATTTGATAGAGATGTTCAAAATCATGAAGGGTTTTGATAGAATAAAAAAGGAGAAACTGTTTCCAGCGGCAGAAGAGTTGGTAACCAGAGGACACAGATTTACGGTGATTGGCAAAAAGAGCCAGAGGCGACATGAGGAAACATTTCTTTACGTAGCCAGTTGTTATGATCTGGAATGCACTGCCTGAAAGGGTGGTGGAAGCAGATTTAATAATTATTTTCAAAAGGGAATTTGATAAATACTTGAAGGGAAAAAAATTTCAGGGCTATGAGGTAAAAGCAGGAGAGTGGGTCTAATTGGATGGGTCTACCAAAGAGTTGGCACAGGCACGATGGGCTGAATGTGCTGTATCATACTGTGATACTACTACTATGATACTAGGCTGACAATCCATTTTGATATTCAGTGCTGTTATGTTGGAGGTGCTGTCATTCTGTTGAGATGTTAAACTGAAGTTTTGTCTGTCTATTCAGGTGAACATTCAAGATCCTACAGAGAGTTCTCTTTCCTCGTGTCCTGGCCAACATTCTTCTCCCAACCAACCCCATCAAAAACAGATTAACTGGCTATTCATCTCATTGCTCTTTGTGAGATCTTGCTGTGTTGCAAAATGGCTGCTTTGTTTGCCTACATAACAACAATCACTGAATTTCAAAGTGATTTAATTTTCTGAAGCACTTTGACATGAATCTGAGAGACATGTTAAGGTGTTACGCATATATACACAACTTTCTTTTTTCTTTCTAGTGAAGCATCATGGTCTCTCTGGAGTTAGCTTAAAGACTTATAAAGTCAAGGAGGAATTTTGCAAAGTTTTTCCTGAAATTGGCCAAAGTTTTTTTTCCTCTGTCCCTCGGGAGTTGGCATTGTTAAGAGTGTGGTAGGATTATGAATGAGATTGCACCATCTAAGTGGATAGGACAAGCATTGTGTCCAGACACTGTCAAACAGCTCTATGTATCGAGCATGGTGTTGATTGCACAATCTTATTAAGCCATGTTGTCCTAGCTTACTCCCTCTGAGGGTAATTTTGACTTTGTATGATAGTGCAAAATGGGTGATAGCGTATCTGCAGCCCGTTTTACATCTCTCCCGATTTTTATTTCTGTTGAAATCAATCTAAATTTTACACTATCGCACAAAGTCAAAATTACCCCCCCCCCCACCAACTCCATGTGCTTAGCTGGCCAGTTTCAATCACATAGTTGACTGCGTCTAACACAAAACTTGGAACAGAGTATACTATAATTGATGGAATGGGTGCATCTACTATAAAACATAGAATGGAATGTTTTTCAATTATACAGACAAAGAAACAATATGATAGAATCACACATATGACACAGGTAAGCACACAGGTAGAATTTTTGATTTCCGTCATGAGATTGTATAGTGTGGCTGTCAGGAAAAGACAAATCTTGCATTTATTTGGTGCATTTTACGTCCTCAAGATGTCCCAACATACTTTACAGCCAACTAATTACTTTTGACAGTGAAGTCACTGTTGTTATTTGGCAAATGCAGCAGTCAATTTACGCACAGCAAGGTCCCACAAACAGGAGATGAGCTAAATGCCCATTTAATTTGGTTTGCTGGTGTTGGTTGAGTGATGAATGCTGGCTAGGACTCCCTACGCTTCTTTGAATAATGCCAGGGGATCTTTTACATTGAGGACCTTGGTTCAAAGTCACAACCACTCATCCAAAAGATGTCAGCTCTGACAATGCAGCACTCCCTTAGTTCTGCAATCTAAAGAGGTAATCTAGCTCATGTCCTGGAGTGAGGCTTGAACTCAGGATCTTCTGGGAGTACTGTACTACCAACTGAGTCAAGCTGACAGTTCAAGGTATGAATATAGTAGTCAAAATGAATATGTTACAAAAAATGTGACAAAAAATGATAGAAGTTAAAGTACAGCTGGACAATTAACTATCAAGGGAATTGAAAAGCTTGATCAAATTAATATTCTGTAACTTTTTTCTTCTCATAGTATTTAAATCTATCTTTCAACACAACATAATGACAAGTAAATCTCTGACTATAGGGTTGTACACTGTCTGTACAAGTGTGCAACAATTGATGGATATTTTACTTTATTCAACACAATAAAGTTCTGGCTGGTTCAACCATTTTGTAGAGGCTGTTTGGCTTGGCCCATATGTAGGCCACTGGAGCACTTAGTGCATTAGACCAGATGCATCCTATTTAGTGATTCAAAGCTGAAGGAGCTTTGAACAATGAGTTGTGCTGTGGGTGGGAACTGATGTATTATACAATAACATCTCAAAAATCTGTTTGATCCAGCAGACAATTGGGTGTGAGCATGGGACGTGCATTATTTGCACAGGACGGGGAGAAAAGCTGAAGCTTGCAGATAACCTTCATTGTCATGTCAATTGGTTTGTCAAACTTGAAGCAATAGCTTGATTGAACGCTGCTTTTGATAATACACATTTACAAAGGGGGCGGGGCAGAATTAACATAATTGTTCCATTTATTTCGGATACAATAGGCTAGTTTTATGAAGGAAAATGTTAACCATAGGAATGAGTAGATTCAGCGTAAAGTATCTGCTATTTATGTGATCTATTTCCTTGTTTCACAATGATCTTTCTTTAGTGAGAAATACTTAGCTAAAGGATTTCTCCATAGAGTTTTCCGTTGAGAGACATTTCAATCAAGTGAAAGTAAAAGAGACATGCTCTGCTGATGCCAGACTGGAAGGTCCTCAAGGAGCATGTTCACTGGCTGTCATTGACTTCAGCATAGTCGGGCTCTTTGTAAAACTATTGGGAGCTGCTGTTCAACTCAGTCCATATCAAACATTACCACGGTCACTGCAATATAGTGCATTTCTATATACTATGCCCCATTTGCAAGTCATCTGCTTTATCCCTGTCATTTTATCCCTTTCCTATTAATGTTTTCTCTTCTGAGACAACTTGATATCATCTATAAACACGGACATTTACATTTTTTTCAACGTAATTTATATATATTCTGAGCAGAGGCCCCATGACTGATTCCTGGGCACTCTGTTGGTCACAGCAGCCCAATTAGAACCACTCCCATTGCTCACTGGCCTTTTATTTCCTATTATTTAGCTAGTTATCCAATTTACTGCTTCTTCCTATGTCCCAAGAGTTTTCCCTTTCAGTCACAAGTCTCTTACCAAATATCTTCTGAATGTCAACTTTCTAACACCCACCCCACATCAACAGCATCTACCAATCTTTTACATAATTAAAGGATTCCAGTAAATCTGTTAAGTGTAACTTACCTTTCATGAACTTGTTTTTGTTTGGAGTTAGTACCTTTATGTTTGTTAAAGGCCCTTGTGATAATCCTTTTACTGCCATAGATGTTAAGCTAATAAGAGTATGATTTGCAGAATCATGAATCTGACCTTTAAAACAGACTGCAACCCCACATTAACAGCCCCGGTTCTTGGCTGGGGCAGAGATCACATCACATAGAAGGTAAGTAAATGAACAGTTAGCGTACTCATGGTTAATGTGATCTCCGGGACTGATTTCAATTGCCTGAAGGAGTCGGAGAGGAGGATTTTTCTCCCTATTGGCCCTGTTATTTTTTTTCTGTTTCTTTGGCCATCCTGGGAGATTACATGGCTCTGTGTGTGCAGTTGGGAGTTGGGGGGGAGGGTTGGGGAGGGGGGAGGAAGTGTCTAGCCAGGCCTCATGTGTGTGGGGCAGGCTTGATGGACCAGCTGGTCTTTTCCTGCCCGTCATTTTCATATATTCTTAGCTAAAATCTTTTGGCATCACCATTGTGTTCTTATATACGGGATTGCATACCCAGGTTTAACAACCCCCAAATTAGGGTATTGTTCACTGGAGATAACATGAGGAGCCACCCACATTCTCCTGTCCCCTCCACAAGGCAGAGAATTGCACACCTGCATTTCAATGCGTGGAGGCTGAAACTGCAGATTTATTTAGAGGTTAAATAATAAAAACAATAATATTTAAATCAATTCATATGGAGTTAAAGTAACATTTTTAGAACATATTTCAGTCAGAGTCTGTAAGCGACAAGAACTTTGTATGATATAGTCAAGTTTGTCTCTTGCTAGTCCTTTGAGGTAAGTACATGGATGATACAAACCAATGGGCCCTGATTTTAACTTGGGATGATCGGCAAGCACGGGGCCGGAGGGGCGAATCATCAAGTTCACCCCGGTTTGTTGACGTGAGGCCTGGGCCATTTTAACTCCCAGGCCTCATTTAAATTCACCAGACCTGACTCCCACCCACACCCGGTGCCAATGATGTCAAGCAGCGGGCGGGAGTTGGGTAAGTGTGGCAGAAGGCCAGCGGGGGACCCACGGGAGCAGTCCCCAGCAGTGTAGTATGTTGAAATCGTGGTCGGGGAGGGTGGGGAAGTCCAGGATCCTAGGTTTTCTTGTAGGGCCCGGAGCAGCACTCCTGTTCCTGCTGGCCCACAAGGAAACAGTTCAAAACTAAAATTCAGCGACCTTTTTTGGTCCTCCTCTGTGGCTGCTCTTCCTTCGCGCCCCGAGCACCTGGCGAGGCTGGCACCAGGAGCCAAAAGCGGCTGCTCGCTGTTAAAATGTCATTGGGGTCTCAATTACGTCATCAGAGCCCAACTTTTGAATGTCAACGAGGCTCTCCTTGGCCGCCCAAACCGCGCCACCCAAAATGGTGACAGGTATGAAGAATACCAAATGAGGTGAGTAACTCACTGCTGGGATTTTAACCCCACGCCCTTCCTATTCTCGTTGGGCAGGGGGAGGAGGTTGAAATTGTGGCTATGGAGTTTGGATTTCAAGCCTTCAGGAGAAGCAAAAAGAAGAGTTAAGGGAACAGAAGCAGGAAAGAAAAAGAGACAGAACCAGAGGGGGAGAGCCAGAGAAAGAAACAGTAACACGAGGAGAGCAGAAACAGGTAAAAGCGATACCGTATTCTATGACTTACCTTGTGGAATTCCATTGAGAATGTGTATCGATCAGCCATGGCACTATACATGGGGACTCAAGGCCAAGTGTAGTCTTCTGATGATGTAGAGTTAGAGGACAGGGGATACTTGGACCAGGATGTGAAGATGTAATTCAGTCCCCATTTTAAAGTCATATATTTTGTCTTTATTTTTACATAATACTTTTATTTTCTATTACTATTTATAGTTAAAACAGTGCCACCACTGGCAGGAAGATGTTGTTACAGTGTGACAAGTTTACATAGGCAGTTCCCATTGTAAATGTGGATGTGGGAATTTATAATGGACAATCCTGACAGGAAGTGTGCACAGACGTAAGATTATTATTAAAAAAAATGTCTGCAGACACTTCCTGGTTGCACCACTTGACTTCCTGTCTTCATGTTTACATCATACTTTTTTGTCAGCTTTTTCCATTCTAAAATTCGATGGGTTTTGCCCATGTAAACTTGTCAGGTGGCTGTGGAGCAGATATCTGAGCTTTCTGTGCTAGCTCAGCCACCATCTCCGTCATTCTAGGCTTTATTCTTTTCTCTCCCACACCTCGCTGTTTGAGTCGAGTATCACAGGCTCTGCTGGGGGTCGCACAATGCCTCTTCTGCCCCCTATGGCTACCATTTGCTGTCCATTCTAGCCTGCTGCAGCCGTCCACTGGGGTTACCAATACATCCTTCATTGACTGTTCCTCTCATCCCTGAATCCTGCCCACATCTACGGGCCACACTCCCTCCCCCAAAAAGCTGTTGAAGCTGGGGGCGGGGGGGTCAATTGAAAATTTCAAAACTGAGATTGATAGATTTTTGTTAGGCAAGGGTATTAAGTGTTATGGAGCCAAGGTGGGTAGATGGAGTTAAGATACAGATCACCCATGATCTAATTGAAAGGCGGAAGATGTTTGAGGGGCTGAATGGCCTACTCCTATGTTCCTATGTTCCACGGCCCCTCTTGGTCAATTACTGGCCACACTTGCCATCCCGGTTCCTGTTTCTCGGTCACTTCCACGGCTTCATGGTCCATTGTGACACAAGAGATTTGCATAAGGCCTATCCCATCCAGTCAACCTACTCATCCACCCATTCCCCTCACCTCCACCAGTCATGCAGTCACCTGGAACAATCAAAGACCCAGAGAAAAAAAAAACTGTGGGACAATTTAAGGGAAAAAAAACACTCTGGGAAATTCTTCTCCACCACTGAAGGTGATCAAGCAAGCTCCAGGAGTATTCCAGATATCCCTCACTAGCCTTCTCCAACTGAAGATGGCCATCATTCTCACAAACCCATTCACCTCCCTATTGAAGGTTTGTGGTGAATCCACACTTACCACACATTTTCATGAGGTTCTTGACTCTCTGTGAAAAGAAATATCTCACATTTGAAGCTTATTTAATATGCTGCAGAGTGCTGGGGGAAGATATTTCCAATTTGATTCCCTGCGCAAACACAAGTACATTTGTGTTGCATTTGCACTAGGAATCGCACACGAGCACCAATTAAGAGAAAAATTCTGCCCTGTTCGGTCCCCAAGAAGAATTTAATTAATCAAGCGAACTCCCTTACTGATTTGAACTGTCAGCGGGAAAAAAAATTAATAATTGACTGGTCTTTGGAGCTTAATCAATGTACCTTTTTTTTCTTGAATGTGGATCGTGTGCACAGTGAACTGTGTGGAAAAATTGCTGTAAGTAAAGCCTAATATTGTAGAAGTAATTAAAAAGCAACAGGGTGATGCTGTAATGAGAATGTTATATTTACAGGTTAATTAACCAACAAAATCTGATCAAAAAAAAACATAACATGATTTATAGGAAGTATATGAGCTGGAAATGAAAAGCATTGTCTGTGATTGGTTTGATTTTAATTTACAATGCTTGTAATTATTTATTCAGGTTTCATAATATGAGTGTGTTTCCTTCAAACACTGTATTCATTTTCTCTTTTAGAAACATATTTCATGATCATAGTGATTGTATTAACAATAACTATAATGAATGCAGCGTAGATTGTCAACAACAATTTGTATTTCCATAGAGCTTCTCACGCGTACGAAAACACCTCAAAGCACTTTACATTAAGGGGGACAAAACAATGGATGTCACGAGGTAGAAAGAGACCCAGGTTGTGAAACCAAAGACACATTTGAAGTGAAGGGTTTTGAGGCAGGGGAATGGGGGCAGGAAGTTCCAGAGGGCAAGAGCATGGCGATTGAACAAGCGGCCACCAATGGTGGAGCAGAGGGAGTGGCGGACAAGGAGCAGCTTAATGTTAGACTAGCAGAGGGCGCATGTGGGGCTGTAAGGCAGGAGGAGCTCACTAAGGTAGAGGGAAGCCATGGAGGAATTTGAAATGGAGGATGAGAACTTTGAAGTCAACTGACTGGGCGTGGGGAGCTAGTGAAGGTTGGATTCGACCTTGATTGTTGATAGCATTAATTTCATGGTCCCTAAAATGTTGTACATTGTAGTATAAGAACCTAAGGAATAGGAGCAGGAGTAGGCCTTACGGCCCCTCGAGCCTGCTCCGCCATTTGATCAGATCATGGCTTATCTTCTACCTCAACTCCACTTTCCTGCCCTATCCCCATATCCTTGGATTCCCTTAATGTCCTAATATCCATCGATCTCAGTCTTGAACACACTCAACGACTGAGCATCCACAGCCCTCTGCGGTAGAGAATTCCAAAGATTCATAACCCTCTGAGTATAAACTGCTGTGTTCATTGTCTTTCATTGGTGCTAACTTATTGGTAGTTGACCACACAACAAAAGAAAGTTCCATGCAATTTTGTTCATCACAACTATAATGAGGGTCAGCTGACTTAGTTGGCAGCACTCTTGCCTCTGAGAAGGTGCCACACCCCAAGGTTCAAGCACATAAGCTAGGCTAACACTGCAATGCAGTACTGAAGGAGTGCTGTATTGTTGGAGGTGACATCCTTTCAATGAGACACTAATCCGCGGCCCTGTCTGCCTTTTCCAGTTGCTCAGGTGAATGTTAAAGATCCTGCGGCACTATTTAAAGAAGAGGAAGGAGATCTCCTGGTGTTCTGGTCAACATTCCTCTGTCAACCAGCACCACCAAAAACAGATTAACTGGTCTTTCATGTCATTGCTGGTTGTAGAATCTTGCTGTGCACAAAATAACTGCTGCATTTGCTTACATAACAGTTCACCTTACTTTAAAATAATTAACTGTATGCTTGCAGATGTTTCTGAAAGCTGTGATATGGCGTTGTATAACTGCATCTTTTTTTGTGCTTTACCAAAAACAATCTGGCCCTGAAAACTCACAGCTCGTGATCCCAGCGGTTAAGCTGGGATTGAGCACAGCAGCACAGAGCTTGGAAGTTATCACCTGCAGGCCCCTATAATCAGGAAATTCCAGACAGCAGTCAATCACTTTCCCGGACGTAGCCAGGAATACCAGGTTGTGTCAGGATGACAGGAGCTGATGCTTCCATTAACCCCTTTTTTCTAGTTTCTAAACTTTATGCCTTTTTCTCTTTGGGAGGAGATGTAATAAATGCTATCAGATATAATGGGAACAAAACACAGTCCCATGGAAGATGCTAAGGAAAATTTGCAGACTGCTTTTATTGCAGAGGGAACCAAATACACACAATGGGTGGCATCGTTCAGGGGCATCATAAACCGGATTCTGCTGGGTCCGTGGGCAATGGTACCTCAATGGCATGAGGCCGGCAGGTCCATACGCCACAATGGATGCTTCTCTGGCACCCGTTTGCACATTCTGTCATCTAGCACCTAGACACCATCAGTGAGAGTGCATAACCGTGTACTTGCCTCTTTCTGAGACATTCCACCAGATCCTTGCCTCTTCTCCTTAATATTAACATTTGTAATTTGTTTCGAATCAGTATAATCAGGCGGTGGGCTTCTGACGCATAAAACCTTCCTCTGATAGAGTCACAGTACAAAGAAATTTGTGCTATCACTAACTGCACTTCAGTGACGAATGCTGCAGAAATACGTGATTTCATTTAAAGGCAGCTGAACAAGCTGCTCCAACATGCATTTATTTATGACTTAAACGGTGAGCACAGAACACATTTCGACAAAAGAAAAATGGCTCGGAACTCGTCCTTTATGAGTCTTCTGAAAGAAAACGAAGTTTGTAAAAGTCAAAGGTTTTGACCTTCGAAGATGTGAGCTGGTTCCCAGCTCTGTGCAGTGTCTGAAACCGATCCCTTCAGGCCACAGGCCCACATGCTGCAGCCAGCATTAGTATAATGAAAGCTGTTTAAAATCTCGGGCTTAGAACACTCACAGGTGGGAGTTTATGATAGCCCTAAATTATGCCACCTATTGTGGCTGTTTGGTTCCCCCTGCAAAAAGGACGTCAAAGAATTTCCTTATCATCCTCCGTGCGTCTACGTTTTGTTCCGACAATATCCGACAGCATTTTATCAAATCTCCTTCTGAAAAGAAAAAGAAAGGTGGAAAGTTTAGTAACGAGAAAAGAAAAAAACTTTATTTCCCCAAGGGGTTAAATAAAGGCTTCGGCCTCTGCGTGTTCCTGACACAACCTGCTACTCCTGTCCACCTCTGGGAATGTGGTTGACTGCGGCCTGGAATCTCCTGATTACAGGTGCCCACGGGCGATAGCTTGCTACTTCTGCTGGTAAGGATCATTACCTGATATTATTAGGACATTAAAGGCAATCAATAGTTTTTAATTTTTTTTTGGTGACACAATTCCCTCAGCAGAATTATAGCAACGTATTCACGGGGCTGCAATAATGAGTGTATTGACTTCAGTCTTGCATAAATCACTGAACACAGTATCTTGTTAGAACAAACCATACAGATATGCTGACCTGAATATGCACTCATTTAAAATGTGCTGAACTGGCCCATAATCCTTTCAGTATTAAAACTCCATTATAGCTTCTGGTGCATGCAAGTTTGGCTTTATCACACGTTGTGCAACTGTAAAAGGAATTTCTTTTCTTTCGCGGTGCAATTATACTTTGAATTACAAGTCAAAATTAGAATGAAGTACAAGACACTTTTGGACTTGCGTTCCTTCAGTACCTCAATACAGACGGCTGCGTTATTCAGAATAATGTAGAAATTCTATCAGAGACTTCAAAGGGTAATGCTAGGTCATGCTACAATAATAGTGCCTGTGTAGTGATTTGCTTTACATACTGGTTATAGGGAGAAGGTAATGTGTACATTGCTGTAATACCACAGATTCAGAACACGCATTTCTACAGGTTTACATTCTATTTCCAATCTTTCCGTCGTTTCATCTGTCCCCTATTATTTTAAAAATGAATTTTCTGCAAAATGCCACATCGTTATTTTAAATACAATCAACATAAAAAAGAAATCAATTAAAATACAATCACTTGTGAACTTTTTCATCTCCCTCGGCTGTTTTAATTTAAAAGGTTCTGCTCTTACAAGGTCACTGACTTTAAATTTAATTTCTTTTTTTTTCACAGCTGTGTTATCAAGCACACAGCAGGGAATAATTATCTTACAACATCATTAGAGACTGCAAAGAACCACCCATCCAGAATGATGAAAACCACGGCAAATGCCTTTAAATACACCTAATATATAGCCCCATTTAGACTGGAGCAAGTCTGATAAAGTGTACAGCAAAGATCACGATCTGAGCAGCTCCATTTAAAACAACACTCACTCACCGCCACACAGTTTGGATAAGACGCTGAATACAGTGCAGTGAAATGTACCAAAGTGTATAATGTTTTCATCATGGCAGCTACCTGGTTTCCAAGCACCAGCAGCACAGATGGGATAGGTCTACTGGTACTGAATTGATAGAGGCAACCCCAGCACAGATGGGATAGGTCTACTGGTACTGAATTGGTAGTGGCAACCCCAGCACAGATGGGATAGGTCTACTGGTGCTGAATTGATAGAGGCAACCCCAGCACAGATGGGATAGGTCTACTGGTGCTGAATTGATAGAGGCAACCCCAGCACAGATGGGATAGGTCTACTGGTGCTGAATTGGTAGTGGCAACCCCAGCAGAGATGAGATAGGTCTACTGGTGCTGAATTGGTAGTGGCAACCCCAGCACAGATGGGATAGGTCTACTGGTGCTGAATTGGTAGTGGCAACCCCAGCAGAGATGAGATAGGTCTACTGGTGCTGAATTGGTAGTGGCAACCCCAGCACAGATGGGATAGGTCTACTGGTGCTGAATTGGTAGTGGCAACCCCAGCAGAGATGAGATAGGTCTACTGGTGCTGAATTGGTAGTGGCAACCCCAGCACAGATGGGATAGGTCTACTGGTGCTGAATTGGTAGTGGCAACCCCAGCACAGATGGGATAGGTCTACTGGTGCTGAATTGGTAGTGGCAACCCCAGCACAGATGGGATAGGTCTACTGGTACTGAATGGGTAGAGACAACCCCAGCACAGATGGGATAGGTCTACTGGTGCTGAATTGGTAGTGGCAACCCCAGCAGAGATGAGATAGGTCTACTGGTGCTGAATTGGTAGTGGCAACCCCAGCAGAGATGAGATAGGTCTACTGGTGCTGAATTGGTAGTGGCAACCCCAGCACAGATGGGATAGGTCTACTGGTGTTGAATGGCTAGAGTAATGGCAACACCAGCACTGGTGCAATGTAATTTTTATATTTGCCAGCTTTCTGAATCCTGTGGCCATTGTGTCTGATTGTTATATTGTGGCAGGTCTCTGATTTATTTCAGCACATGCCTACTAATCCCTGGCAATAAAAGATTAACAATTGATTCTTCAATTCAAGGTGGCATGGGTGAAAATGAATGTTTATATGAAAACTGTTGTGGCAAGCATAAAACTTACGTGGTAAAATTGAATATTGAGAACCTGAATAATTAGAGGTCCCGTCTGCCCTGTCAGGTGGGCATAAAAGATCCCATGGCACTATTTGAAGAAGAGCAGGGGTGTTCTCCCCGGTGTCCTGGCCAATATTTATCCCTCAACCAACATCACTAAAAAACAGATTATTTGGTCATTGTCTCATTGCTGTTTGTGGAGCCTTGCTGAGCGCAAATTGGCTGCTGCGTTTCCCTGCATCACGACACTTCAAAAGTACTTTATTGGCTGGAATGCGCTTTGGGATGTCCAGAGGTCGTGAAAGGCTCTATGTAAACGTAAGTTCTTTCTTATCATGGCAGAATGAATACAACTTCAAAAAGCATTGATGACATGGGAGTAAAGTTGTCTTCATTGAAATAAAGGCTGTTAAAATTGAGAGGCTGTCAGGTGGAGGCGGCAAACTGCTTTTTGGAGGAAACACCTTCCATTTGGAAAATTTGCCAGAAGCTGCAGAAAGCTCAGTTCTTTGCACCTTTTGACAATAGGCACTGACGCAACTGTTGGGTGTGTGGAAAATTCCCAAGGATATTAAATTTGATTAGGTTCGCTGAATCACTCCCAAATTTAAATTGAATCTTCCTTGCGTAGCAATAATGAGATTGCTCTGCTTTTAAGGTAGAGAGGCCATGGTGAGGGTAGCAAGGAAAGCAGGGGCCTTGGTTATTTCAAAATGCAAAAAAACTCTGGGCGAATCTGTTTTGAGCTGCAAAAAGCAAAGAGGTGGCTTGACCCAACTCAGGAATCACCTGAGAGTGGAAACAAAAATAAAGGCCTCATTTGACTCTGATTTGCAAACATTACTGAGGCCCCTGCTTATTTCTGGTGTGGACTCTGGTTGCTTGGATCGATATCTGCCTGAAAATCAGAACGGGCAGACAACCAGCGGTAAGTGAGCGGGTCAATCCGTCACATGATCTTGGCCCGCCCACCGCCCCGTTTATAGACATAAATGGAGCAGTAGCAAGACGAAAATCGCCCCTGTTATTTCTCTTTGGTAAAATTTATGAAAACCACCTATTATTCCCAACTATTTCTCCCTGAGCTCTGCACTGCCGAAGCTGGGCTTCCAAATTTTGCCTCTGACAGGTTGAGATTCAGTCAGACAGGTCCCTGTAAATAAACGAAGAAACAGAACAGCCTTTAATGACAAGGCCGACATTAGATTGACGGAAGATCGGACTTCTGAAATGGTGCATACTTTGTGAGAGCTCCTTCTTGAATTATTATATATTCATAGAACCATAGAAAAATTACGGCACAGAAGGAGGCCATTCGGCCCATCGTGTCCGCGCCAGCTGAGAAACGAGTTACCCAACCTAATCCCACTTTCCCGCATTTGGTCCGTAGCCCTGCAGGTCACGGCTCTTCAGGTGCACATCCAGGTATTTTTTTTAATGAGTTGAGGGTTTCTGCCTCAACCACCCTCTCAGGCAGTGAGTTCCAGACCCCCACCACCCCCTGGTTGAAAAATTTTTTTCCTCATTTCCGCTCTAATCCTTCTATCAATCACTTTAAATCTATGCCCCCTGGTTATCGACCGCTCCGCTAAGGGAAATAGGTCCTCACTATCCACTCTATCTAGGCCTCTCATAATTTTGTACACCTCAATCAAATGACCCCTCAGCCTCCCCTGTTCCAAGGAAAACAACCCCAGCCTATCCAATCTGCCATACTGTGGGAGAAAAAATAGTAGGAAGGGGCGCGATAATTTAAAAAAATTGACTGCCTTTATAACGCTGCAGAAATCTTTTCTTCAGTTTGCATGCACTCAAATAGGAGCTTAGTGGAACCAGGTAGAGCTTGACATTTTGCACATAAATGCACATGCCAACCAAAAAAAAAAATGAACAGGTAGGAGCGATAATGAGATTTCCCTGCTTTTAAGGTAGAGGGGCCACGATGAGGGCAGCAAGCAAAGCAGGGCCTCGGTTTTTTAAAAGTTCGGGGTGAATCCAGGTTGCTTGCAAACAGGATTGCGAGATTGCAGCTCATATATTTCAAATTGCTTGCTACTATGCCAACTTGTATCAGCGGGAATTAGCAAGTTAACTGACTGTGGTCGTGTGAGGAGACCATGGGATCGTCCCAGAATACAAGTTCTGGTTACGGGTGGGTGGGCTTTGGCTATGATTTTAAAAAATCGTCATATTCCCTGACCCCAAAGTTAACCTTATTAGGGATCTCGCCAGGACTGAATATGTCTCCAAATAGGATTAGGTTCATTGATTTTCTAGTTTGTTTTGGCGAAACAATTTATCGCTTAAACCTGGAAAAGCCAGCAATAACAGTCATTTCCGGGTGGTGAATGAACATATCAAAAGAGAGTCTGTTAGAGTGCGGATTGTACAGGCACTACCCTGATGGAGAATACTTGGTTGCATCCCAGGGCCTTTCACCTCTTGGAGCAGCTTCAAACGCAATCTTGACTGATAAGATGAAAGTTTCCATCTACATAGGAACAGGAGTAGGCCATTCAGCCCCTCGGACCAGTTCTGCCATTTGATTAGATCATGGCTTATCTGTAACTTAACTCCATTTACCTGCCTTGGTTCCATATCCCTTAATACACTTGCCGAACAAAAATCTATCGATCTCAGTTTTGAAATTTTCAATTGACCTAGCCTCAGCTGCTTTTTGGGAGAGGGATTTCCACTATCCTTTATGTAAAGAAGTGATTCCTCACATCACCCCTAAATGGCCCAGTTCTAATTTTAAGGTTATGCCTCCTTGTTCTGGATGAATTCTTATTTGGGCAACAGGCCATGCCCTGTCCATTTGACCTGATGCTGTTTTTCTCACATTCTTTAACTTATTACACTCTTGTTTTTCATCACTCCTGTTGTATTTTCATCAGTAATTTTCTTATTTTTACCTATTTTTTTTTCTGAACCTGAAGTAATTGTATTGGGCCATAATTTGCCGTGGCAGGGCATCTAACAGTGCCTGCCACTAGTTAGACTTGCCCTTGCAAGTTTAGGTTTTTAATTTTTTTGTGTAGCAAGTTGCTGAAAGTGCGAGCTGATAACGTGCAGCGAGGGAAACAGGGCATCTGGGACTGGAGAGAACAGGGCAAGCAACAGGGTATCTTCATAACCAACCAGATTGATGGATTGTGAAATTAGGAACATAGGAACATAGGAACAGGAGTAGGCCATTCAGCCCCTCGTGCCTGCTCCGCCATTTGATAAGATCATGGCTGATCTGTGATCTAACTCCATATACCTGCCTTTGGCCCATATCCCTTAATACCTTTGGTTGCCAAAAAGCTATCTATCTCGGATTTAAATTTAGCAATTGAGCTAGTATCAATTGCCGTTTGCAGAAGAGAGTTCCAAATTTCTACACCCTTTGTGTGTAGAAATGTTTTCTAATCTCGCTCTTGAAAGGTCTGGCTCTAATTTTTAGACTGTGGCCCCTACTCCTAGAATCCCCAACCAACGGAAATTAACAGCGCAAGGACTGAGAAGGAAGTGTAAGTTAGAATTCAATGTCAAATTGGGTAAAGAATGATAAATAGAGAGGGAAAGAAAGATTGGATTAAGAGAGAGAGAAAAAAGAGACAGAAAGGAAAAGTTAAAAAAAAAATTAATTTTACAATTTTTGAATCTCCAACATTAATTAAATCTGAAGGAATGAAACTCCAGACTTGTAATAGTTAATTTTCAGTGCCAGAGAGGTTGATTGGCAGTCATTAACACTTATCACATCATTAAAAGGATACTTAGGCTGAAATGGACAAGACTTAAATTTCTGTCGCGAGTTAGTTTGTATCTCCCGCACAAATACAGGAACTTCACACTGTTCAATGCGTTTCAATGATGAGTCAGACAGCGAGATGGCGTTTTCGTGAAGCTAACGGCAGAACGGTGCAACTCGGATATTTTTGGATATTTGAGCTTAACCACACATCTGCCCCTCGCCTGAAGTTGCTGTAACATTTGCGCATAAATAACGGTGAGCACATTAACCTCACCGTTATTTTGACAGCAAATTCTGGCCCAATATCTTTAACACTATTTACGATCTGGACTTTGCACTCATCCCAGCAGAAGAGCATCTCTGCTACTCTTCTGGGTGTGAAATGATATTTCAGCAATCTCAACCCAATTCTTGTAGCTATGGCCCCACCACATAAAATTGCTTCTATCCCAGCGTTAATTGGTAATCCCAACTCATGAACCACAGGGATGAAAAATGTAATACTGGGTAATGGTGGTGGGGAAACACTTCTGAGGTTGGGGATCCTTTGAAGAGTCCTTTGAGTTGTATGATTCTTGGAATTACCGAGGAGACCAACTGGTCTAATTGTTCTTAGTTCTTTCAGCTCCAACTCAAAAAGAAGCTTCTTGACATTTTATTTGGTTGCTACGTGCATTTATATAGTATCCCTCTTTCATTGTTGTGCATCCAGGTGTTTCTACAAGAGATATTTATGTTTGTGATAGACCTCTGTATGATATATAGTAGAAAGATACCATTTATATATGTGCAAGTTACATAGATATTTAAAATCTTTGATAGTTTGATATTTAAAATACCGTATGTATTCTGCTGTTGGTTTTCTATGTGTACGCTGAACATGCATTATTACATTATGTAAAATTCAATCATACTTAAATTGCAAACCAACATGAAACAATTACCAATGGACAATGGACAGCACCAAGGCGTAGAGCAGTGGTTGGACAGCACAGACATTCCAGTCTCCATCATCAACACAAGATGGAGCACCGTACTACTAAGAGGTAATCCATCTGGAGACCCAGTTTAGAATAGTGAAATTCAGGCCAGTCTGAATGTCATTTGGGTGCCAGATTTGAACTGGGGCCCTCAGAATATACCAGCCAACCTTCTGCTAGAATCACCGGGGTCGATTTTCAATTTGCAGCCTGGACGTAAAACCGACCTTATGGAACGGTCGTCCATTGTAGAAACCACCGGATTTTCTCTATTGTTTCTAATGGAAAAAAAATCGGGTGGCCAATCCACAACACCAGTTTTATGCCCAATGACTGGGCAGCAAGTTGAAAATCTTCCCCATAGTATCAAAGAAGACAGCCATTCAGCCCATCGTGCCTGTACCAGTCTTAGGTCTACATCGGAGCCACTCATTGGAATCTTATTTTCCTGCTTTTAATATTTTTCTTCTCTCTTAGCTGTTGTGATTGGTTTGACTTCAATATCCAATTGTAATTTTGCATTCCGTATTATAATAATCCTTTCTGTGTCTTCTCCCTTTATGTTTCCAGTGCTAGTCCTCAACTGATACTGGTTCACTGACCAGTAGAAATAATCTTTCACTATTTACCCTCTCAAACCATTTCATAATTTGGTCTATTCTTGTCTCATCATGTTGTTGTGGAAAATCACCACTCGGAGTCAGACTTAAAGATTCAACATGCAGTTCATTGAACAAAGCTTTGGGAGAAGTGCTTGGCACTCCGCAGTGCTCGCAGTCAACTTCTCAATTTTAAAATGGCCGCTGAGCTTCTTTTATACATTCCAAAGAGTCGACAAGTACAGACATGTAGCAGTTATTACATCATCAGCCTTGGTTAGTTACACATTAGCCAATTATTCCCCCTAGCAACAATTGACCTCCAATCACATTCCTTTAAAAACGACCGTTATCAAGACCATCTGGTCTTTGTCTGTTCCTTAGTTTTTATACAATAACAGGATGTTGCTCAAGGTTAGTTCGTTGTGCTATGCCTAAGTCAGCACATTTTAATGTCTTTCCACAGAGTCCATTTTGTTCCACAGAGTCCACTTTGTTCCAGGTAACCATCTTACTTTTACTCCAACAATGTATTTTTCCTAGTGGTACAGTGAGTTGGGGAGATCAATCCATGTCCTTTGGTGATCTACAAAGTGTAGTATGCTTCTCTTTTACATTCAGGGTCATATCATGGTTTTAGTATTACAGTGAAATTGGTCTTGGGCAGTAGTGCAAAGTGGGCAACAGAGAATTGGCAGCCTGCTTTACACCCCTCCTGATTAGGAAAGGAATTGGGCGGAGTGTAAAAACAAGCTGCCGATTCACTATCACCCATTTTGTACTACAGTCCAAGACCAATTTCACCCTCAGTGTGTTAAAAACCTGAACGTTCATTGGTGCTGTTTAGTTTGCACTTTAATTTCCCTTACTGTAGCCTCCGACTGGGCCTTTGATATTGCCCTCCATACCGTGTGGTCTCTCTCTCTTTCAGCAACAAGCGCAGTTGTTGGTTATTAACTTTTCACCTCACTGCCATTCCATAATACTCAATTATTAGCTTGTATACAGCAGCTTTGACCCAATGTGTTGCCAACTAACATGGTGAGTGAAACAGATTTTGGGAAGATCAACTCTGTTGAACTTTCCTGCAAATACAAAGTTCTGCAAACATGTAATCAATTTCTTATCTGTATGAATATTTTTCACTTCACAGCCAATGAATGATTTTTGAATTGTACTATTGTTATGCAGGCAATTTGTGCACAACAAAATCCAGTGAACAGAATTAAATTGAATGATTAGTTCATCTGTTTTTGATGGTGTTGGTTATGGGAGGAATGTTGGCCAGGACACTAGGGGGGAGGAACACTTGCTCTTCTTTGAATAGTGTCATGGATCTTCCTGAACAAGCAGACAGGAACTTGGTTTAATATCTCATCTGAGAGGCAGCACCTCCAACAATGCAGCACTCCCTCAGTGCTCCCCTGAAGTGTAGCCATGTTCTAACATATTCATTCAATTTTACATTCTCAAATGAATCTCACTGTAAGTGTAAAATGGTCAATTATATTTCAGTATTACTTCTCTACACATCCTCCTTCTAAAAACGCATACACCGCTTATCTTGGAGTTCCTAGCTTCCTGTAATAACAGAACTCATTTCCTGGTTTGTCTTTAATGCTATCGGGAGATGCATATGTTTACATTTGTCATGCTAATGAATCAAGTGCGATGGAAGTGTCCGATACTGTAATCAACAGGAAGAAAATAAGCTTGTCAGAGCTGGGGGAAACACTCATTCCCTAACCTGCTCGCACGTCTTCATTGTTACAATCCCCCTGTGTGTCTTTGTCAGCCGCCATCAGGGTTATTTCCCTGTCTTACTGGCATGACTAGCAACAATGAAGAGTTTATCTTGAAACATTGCACCATAGTTTGCTGGTTGATGTTTGTTTTCATTCCCGAGTGCCCGTTGCTGAAATTATCCGGTGAAGTGGCGAACCTGGGCACCCCTGATGACTCAAGGGAGTTCACCCAGTGGGTGGCTGAGCCAGTCTGAGTTAGCTGATGAGTCACCCGGGGAAGAAATGGGAGCGATACGATTCACTTCAGCGCTCCCGAGACAGAGACGAAAAAAAATACAGCCAGCATTCCCGCTCCCGATGGCTGTGCAGTGACCCCCCCGCTGGAAGTGCACGTGAGTGGGTGGTGGTGGAGGACAGGATAGAACTCGGCTTTGATTTCCCCCCCCCCCCACACCCCTTCCTGTGGTTGAATAGCGAGGCTAACACTCACTCTCAAGGTGCACACATGAATAATGATACTTGAACAAGGTAGCATTTATTTTAAATGTTTAATACTTATAGAATCATAGAATCTTACAGCGCAGAAGGGGGCCATTCGACCCGTTGTGCCTGTGCTGGCTCTTTGAAAGAGCTATCCAATTTAGTCCCACTCCACAGCTTTTTCCCCATAACCCTGCAAATGAGTCCTCTTCGAGTACATGTCCATTTGCCTTTTGAAAGTTTCTATGGAATCTGATTCCACCGCCCTTTCAGGTATTGCTTTCCAGATCTTAACAACCCTGTGTGAAAAAAAATTCTCCTCATTTCCCCTCTTGTTCTTTTGCTAATTATTTTAAATCTATGACCTCTGATCACCGACCCAGTTGCCAGAGGAAACTGTTTCTCCCTATTTGCTCTATCAAGACCCTTCATTATTTTGAATACCTCTATCAGGTCTCCCCTCAACCTTCTCTGCTGTAAGGAGAATAATCCCAGATCCTCCAATCTCTCCACATAACTGAAGTCCCTCATCTCTGGTGTAATCCTGGAAACCTCCTCTGTACCCTTTCCAAGACCTTGACATCCTTCCTAAAGTGCAATGCCCAGAATTGAACACAATACTCCAGCTGAGGCTCAACTAGTGATCTGTAAAGGTTTAGCATGACTTCCTTGTTTTTGTATTCAATGCCCCTATTTAAAAAGCCAAGTATCCCATACACTTTCTAAACTGCCTTTTCAACTTGCCCTGCCATCTTCAAAGATTTGTGAATATGTGACTACTTCTATTAAAATAGAGGACAAAATAATGCCATATAAACATGCATACCCTAATATTGCAAACAGTAATTGATAGGCTTAGATCTTTAGGGCAAATCCTTCGTTTTGAGGCCTATAAAGTGTGTAGGTGTAAGGTCTTACTGCCTGTCGAAATGAGCTAGGGCCTCCATCCTGGGTAATTTCCCATTTACCATTGACACAACATTGATGGAGGAACAGAGAGCTCAGCAGCAAAATCTAGGCCAGGGTCATTTAAGATATAAAATAAATTCAGGCAGAACCCTTTGGAAGCCATTGTTTGACACAGTTGGAGTCCCGTTGTGTAGAGGGCATGGATCCTGACATTTATGAGGCACTGTCTGCAATGAAAATTAGAATTAAATCATTTTGGAACTGCTAGATGCAGTTTCAAGCACAGGACCAGTGTCCTATTACCCTCCTGTGGGCACACCTTGGAAAAGGCTATACTTGTTGTCAGACCAGCAGAAGATGGGGCAATGGTCAAAATTTCCACCCCTTGGCTTGACAGAAAGAAAGACTTGCATTTATATAGCACCTTAGTACGTCCCAAAGCACTTTATAGCCAATTAAGTATTTTTTTGAAGTATAGTCACTGTTGTAATGTAGGAAACACGGCAGCCAATTAGCATACAGCAAGGTCCCACAAACTGCAACGTGATAACGTCACAATTGTCTGTTTTTAATTATGTTAGTTGAGGGATAAATATTGACCAGGCCACCGAGGAAAACTCCCCTGCTCTTCGTCGAAATAGTGCAATGGGATCTTTTACGTCCACCTGAGAGGTTTAATGTCTCATCCGAAAGACGGCGCCTCCGACAGTGCAGCACTCCCTCAATAGTGCATTGGAATGCCAGCCTGGATTCTGTGCTCAGATCTCTGGATGGGGACCTGAACCTACAACCTTCTGACTCAGAGGTAAGAGTGCTACCACTGCAGCCAAGGCTGACACCTAAATCTTAAAAAGGATATCCCAAACAATTAGAAAGTCTTCCTTTAATGCCATATCTAAAAGCTTACACATTGTGTTTGTGCTTTGATAGTTGATGTACATTATACATGTCAATGAATGAGAACACCCCTGGGAAATTAACACTTTGAAGGGAATTTTTTTAACAATGCAAATAAATTGCCGTAACATTTTTAAAAATGAAATTTATATCATACCAAAATAAATCACAGCAGATGTGCAACCAGTTAAAACATATGAAGCTGCCCTTTGGCAGCAGAACCAGAGTCCCAAAACTCTACGCATTCATAATTCAAAACAGGATTGCAAGTCAGAACTTAACTATTGATACCTGCCCTACAATGTTGCAAGTGCAGACTTGTATTTTGAGCAATTCGACATCTCTGTGTTACATGCTAGAGCTCTTTTCTCTAGAAAAGAGAAGGCTGAGAGGTGACCTATTTGAGGTCTTAAAGATAATGAAAGGGTTTGATAGGGTAGATGTAGAGAAAATGTTTCCATTTGTGAGGGAGACAAGAACTAGGGGCCATAAACATAAGACAGTCACTAATAAATCCAATCGGGAATTCAGGAGAATCTTCTTTACCCGGAGAGTGATGAGATCATGAAACTCGCTACTACAAGGAGTAATTGAGGCGAATAGAATAGATGCATTTAAGGGAAAGCTCGATAAACACATGAGGGAGAAAGGAATAGAAGGTTATGCCGATAGGGTTTAGATGAAGAGGGGTGGGAGGAAGCCTGTATGCAGTATAAACACAGGCATTGGCCTGTTGGGCAGAACGGCCTGTCTCTGTGCTGTACATTCTATGTAATACTAGTGTCTCACTACAACAGTAAAATGATACCAAGGAAGAGAGGTTGTAATTATGAAAGAAGGTTTGAAAATTTGGACTTTCTTTTTTACTGGAACAGAGAAAATTAAGGTGGGGTGGCTGGACGGAGGGGGGAACGGTGGTGGGGGTGGGGGGGGGCAGGGGATTTAATAGATTTTTCAAAATTATGAAAGGATTTGAGAGGATGAATAGTGAAAGATTGTTTTCGCTGATTGGTGAATTAGTGACAAGGGGAAATAAACTCAGAGTTATCACTAGAAGAACAAAGTGGGAAATTAGAGGATTTTTTTTACACAGAAGGTTATTAGAACATGGAATGCATTATGACTAGTGACTATTGAGGCAGAGAGTATAACGTAATTTAAAATGGAATTGGATAAGTATGTGAAAAAGGAAGAATATAACAGGATACGGTGAAAGAGCAGGGAAATGAGACTGGAATAAATAGCTCCAATTGAAGAGCTAACGTCGACACAGGCACGATGGGCTGAAAGGCCTCCTTCTGCACTGCAAATTCTATAACGATTCTATGGACAGTCTCTGATATAGTCAGACCTGTATCTTCCTATGGGATGGCAATGAATTTGAGGAACAGTGGATCCTAATCAGACCAGACTGCGATACGTCCTGGCACATTCTCTCATATCTAGTCATGTCTCTAAGCTGCTCCTACCTGCCCTGAGGCTGCTGCCACTTCCATCTTCTGGGTCTATGTTTACTTCTCAAAACCACCACCCCACCTCCCCCCATACAAATGCAATCAGTATCAAAAATCATCAACAGCTCCTTCATCAGCAACTCCTCTAGCACTGTTTGATTTTTACACCTCCTGCTCATCCACCAGTGCTGGTCCATTGATACGTGAAATTCTCGTAAACCAACTCAAGATATTTTTAAACTAAAAGTAGCCTCACTACTTTGTTCCAAGTAAGAACCTTACATTTGCATCAAGTAGCCCCGTGCTTTTCGAAACACTTACTCCTTGAACTACATGTATGTGTACTGTTTTATTGAACTAAGAAAAGACCAAATACATCAAGCATCCAGCTTATCCTCAATTAAGCAAGATTCTTCAATGTGTAAGTATGCCCATTATTACTATTCAATTGTATACCTTAAAGATTTTAACTCCATTTTCAACAGGCGATCTACTCTTAATTTGTTTCATTCAGATTATCTGTTATTTGGAAATGAAATTGCCCAAAAATCCTTCCTGTGCTGTTTTATTCAAATTGCTTAATTTTTTTCAAGCAAACAGTGACTTTAAGTTGATAGCATTTGACAAAAACACTGTTGGTTATAAGTCCTTCTTTGCTAACTGTGGTTGCACCCCATGTGACAAAACTTTGGTGGATTCGGTGAAAACACCATTGTCCTTCTCTCCAACTTGAAAGGGTTCCTTAATGCCTCAGTGACCAGAACTGAACAGGTATTCAAGATGTATCCTGACCAAAACATTAGAGAGCTTTAGCACAATGGCCTTATACTCTGCTGATTTGGCAGTATGTAAGGAGTCACACAACACCAGGTTATAGTCCAACAGCTTTATTTGAAATCACAAGCTTTCGGAGCTTTGCTCCTTCGTCAGGTAAAGTCGATTTGGCAATATACAGTGAAACCTGTAAATTAGTCACACCTAAGGGACTTGCATCAGGTGTCCTTTATTTGCAGATGTCCCTGTTTTCAAAATGGTCATTGTATGTACAGTAAATTATTTGGGACTGTCAATGAGCGTACCTTATTTGCAGGTGTCCCATTTTTGGAGGTATCCCTTTGTACAGGTTTCACTGTAGATCATCATTCTGTTTAGTTTATTACTGTTCCTCTGCGATATTGAACATAGTCAATGTTGAGACTGCTATCGTCCCCAAATTTCTTTCAGCTTCTCCCCTATCTAGTTCAACGTTGTCCGCCAAGTATGTTCCCCATTTTTTTCTTCCAATGTGTAAGACCTGCACTTATATCTGTATTAAATTTAATCTGCTATAGGGCTGCCCACTTGCAAATTTTATCTGGGTCCTTCTGTAGTTCCTTGGGTACTATCCATCCTCTGATTTGGTGTCCTCTGTTAATTTGATCAATTAACATTGTGTTTCTGAACCCAGGTTGTTTATGTGGATCCCCAATATATAGGGGCCCAGAACCAATCCCTGGGGTACTCTAGTCAGTGGTTTTGCACAGACTGACATCAGTCCCCTAACTAGTACCCACAACTTCCTCTCTTTCAGTCAATTCCTTATCCAACTCCAACTTTGTGTCGGATAAACAGGTGCAGCATCCTTTCATGCGGTGTCTCTATTTTCCATGTACTGGTATCTATTTTTTTTTGATCACTATGTTTTTATTCTTTTCAGGCTGTCTTATTCTTTTACAAAAATGACAACCAATTGCCCTGAAACAATCCACTTTACACATTCCCACAGATAGGCCCAATTTCCGCTCAACAAACAATCACCCCCATGGCGCTAAGTTTCCGCCTTATAAACAGGACAATTGGATTCCACAGTCCTGTGGTTAGCCCTAAATAGGCCAGCGGACGAACAATCAGCCCCCTGTAGGTCGTCATCAACAGGTAATTAAAGAGCTACAGTTTAACAATCGACACAAGTATATACATTATCCCTGGCCCACTTCAAGCAATCACCCCTAACGTGTTATTTAAAAACAAAGATTACGGAAACCAAGTTTTATTCCTGGTTTAAATCCATTAAGAATGAATTACAGATTGGGCTGAGGAATAAATAGATGGATTTTAATATGAATAAATGTAAAGTAATTAGTATTGAAACAGTAAAAGTATGAAACATACACAATAAAAGGATGTCCATTCGCAAAGGTTGAGAAGGAAAAGGATTTGGCGTGATTTAGCATTCACTCAAAGTAACAAGTCAATAAAGTTGGGGGAGGGGGCGGGGACAGTGAAGACAATGGCTTCAGTCTTTGCCATGCTTAACTGGAGGAAATTGTGGCTCATCCAGGGCTGACTGTTGGACAAGCACGCTGACAACACAGAGGCAATGGAGGGGTCGAGAGAGGCGGCGGAGAGGTAAAGCTGGGTATCGTCAGGCCCCTTGATGTGGAGGTGGTGGGGAGGAAACGACTGGAAGGTCCACACATGCCCCTCCATACTGGAATTTAAAGGGGCACTGCCGTGGTCTCGGCAGAATCCCAGAGGAACTGGCTTCTGCTCCAAACTCCTGCCTCCCCCGTGGGGAAATCTTCTTTTCCACCCTCTCTGAGCAAAAGTAACTATTGCTGATTAACTCCTCTAAAAACAAACTCAAAAATTACCCAGTTAGAAACAGGATTAAAAGTTATAAGGGGCTAACACTGAGCTAACCTGCCTGGAGACAGGCAAGATCGGGTCAGCTGCCCGTCTTACACCCCGCCTGATAGTCCATTGCCAGATAAGGGTAATATTAGATGTACTTGCTCAAATACTCAATGGAATGGAAGACATCATTGAGAGTTGCTTGAAAACATTTAAGAAGAAGGAAAGAAGAAGGACTTGCATTTATATAGCACCTTTCATGATCTTAGGATGACCAAAAGTGCTTTACAGCCAATGAAGTAATTTTGAAGTGCAGTCACTGTTGTCATGTAGGAAACGCGGCAACCAACTTCCCACAGCAAGGTCCCACAAACAGAAATGAGACCATGACCAGATAATCTGTTTCTTTAGTGATGTTGGTTGAAGGATAAATATTGACCAGGACACCGGGGAGAACTCCCCTGCTCTTCTTCAAATAGCGCCGTGGGATCTTTTACGTTCACCTGAGAGGGCAGATGGGGCTTTGGTTTTAACGTCTCACCCGAAAGACCGCACCTCCCACAGTGCAGCACTCTCTCAGTACCGCACTGGGAGTGTTTTCTGAAGTCTCTGGAGTGGGACTAGAACTCACAACCTTCCGACTCCAAGGCGACAGTGCTACCTCTGACATCTTAAGAATCAAGGAAACATTTTACAAAACTTTCCTCTAAAAGATTGAGTAAGCTGGGTGAAATCCCTGATGTTGCATCATGTTTGTGAAAGGATGAACAATTAGGTTTCAGTATTCAAATAAGAGAATTGCCTCATTACAGAAAGGCCCTGTAAGAAAAACTTGATTTTTTAGTCAGTGGAGCTGAGGCAGAAATCTCCTTAATATCAGGACTCACTCCCTAATGTTAATGAAAAAATAAAGAAGGGAAACCCACTTTACATTCACACTCACTCCTTAAGTCAACGGAGGAAAAAATACCCTCTACCCCACTACTCCAGGGAGAGTGATCCAGATGGCAGAACATACCAAAAAATAATCTTCATCACTTTTAATCCTCAATTTGAGCTGGAAGATAGATCTTGGAACTGAATCTGATAAACTAGAAATGGATTAGAATATAGGCACTTAATGGACAATATATCAGAGCTGTGCGGGAGAGGGACAATCTTCCACTTCTATAATAAATATGAAGGTTGACATTTTAAAGCAATTAAACACATGAAAGTACTGATGAACATACATCGCTTCAAATTGGTCTTATCAGATTGCCCTTCTTTAATATTTAGCAAGATAGCAATGTAATACTAGACTGCTAGACTTTATTGGGTGCATTATGCGACTGATGACAGGAAACTGCGTGAGAAACATTTCAAAGCAGCATAGGAATGCCCAGGGGAATATTGTTTTCAGCGACGGGCTGGCCCAGGATCTGAAAACCCTGTTTATCCTCTAAAACTGCTTGTAAGTAGCAGCATGGAAACAAACATTAAGAGTCGAGCCCCCCAGACCTGACATCACAAAGATCTACTCCAGTTGATCTCATGACTGTGTAGCCTGCTGTCCCCAGGAGCCCCTAACCTCATGGGTCTGTGTTGCTGTGGGAATGTGTGACCTAGAAGATTCAGCCTACACCCCTGTTCATCCCCAGAGAGTGGCACTATCACAATCTACTGTACTGATGTCAACACAGGCAAGTGTGTAAAATCTGCAGCATCAGACCAAGACAATGTAAGAAACTAAATCAGTCAAACCGAGAACTGCAATAAAGGATTCCAGCAAACTAACCAGAAAACAAAAAAAGAAGCTGGTGTAGTTGTCCCTTGATTAGTATGGATTTTTTAAAATTCCTTCATGGGATGTGGATGTCGCTGGCAAGGCCGGCATTTATTGCCCATCCCTAATTGCCCTTGAGAAGGTGGTGGTGAGCTGCCTTCTTGAACCGCTGCAGTCCGTGTGGTGAAGGTTCTCCCACAGTGCTGTTAGGTAGGGAGTTCCAGGATTTTGACCCAACGACGATGATTTCCTTGTCCAGATGATGCAGCTACTTTTGAGGTTTAGAGTTGTATAATTCTTACATGATCTCAGTTTTCAGATCATTGAATCTCGAGTTTTGTTCTTCAGGTGCATTTCATGTATTTAGAAATGTGACACTGCCATTCCAAAATCTGCAACTGTGCTCGGCTGAAATGACCACAGATTCTACAGCAGTATTTGAAGAAAAGCAGAGGGGTAGAATGGGGTTCTCCTGATCTCCTTCGGGGAAAGATCAGTGGAAATTCCACCCTGGAGTTTTTCTTGTGTCCTGGCCAACGTTCCTCCTTTAACTAGCACTATGGAAAACAGATAAACTAATCATACTGTTACTACATCAACACCAACAGTTTGCATTTATATACCACACAGACTGCCACAGTTCAAGAAGAAGGCCCACCACCACCTTCTCAAAGGCAACTAGGGATGGGCGATGAACACCAACCTTGCCAGTGATGCCCACATGCCAAAAATAAATGTTTAAAATATAGTGTCTTTAATGTAATAAAATGATCCAAACAACTTACAGAGGCGAAAACAGGTGCAGAGCATTGGGCCAGGAAGATTATGTGTTGGAAAGGGATCACTTAAAGGTACACTATTTCTTTTTCCCTGCCGTGAGGGAAGAAAAATAAAGGACATATGCCAGGGAGATCAGATGGAATCAGAGCTAAACTGCCTGCATCGACCATTATGCCAACAACCACATCTATAGCCCCAGGCATGGCTAACTGGCAATGATGGAAGAGAACTGCCTCCACCAGCTCATGTTGCACAGGAAGCCAGTTGCAGACCTGTGCCATTTGCTGCAAGAAGTCCTGTAGTCAGTTTCAACATAGGGATGGCACTGCCAGCGGCAGTCAAGGTCAGCTCTGCCCTCAACTTTAATGCCTCTGCCTCTTTCCAGGCTAGCTTAGAGAACATCTACAGTGCCAACCAATTTGCTTATACAAGATATATCAAACAGATGTCACATTATTAAGCAGGACTAACACTTTCTCTTTACCCATTGAATAACAATAGCAGCATGATAAAGCTGCCCAAATTCATCACACAGCTGGACTTCCTAAAGTATAGGGGACTAATGGTGGCACAATTTAGATCATCTGGGCAGCAATTCCTTGCTGCTCCCTTGGCAGCCCCATTTGCTTCTCCTCACTTGTACCCATTGACTTACCCAGTGCTTTCTCCTCAAGTTCATGATCTGCATCCTCCAGTATGTTCGTATGAGTGACACAGGATGCTGTGAGGTGCCAGCTTGCTAGGGGCCACTGGCAGTGCTGGATGGCTGCTATTCTGGGACAACGAAAACAGCAGAGGAAAGTTTAAACAGAATAAAGGCTGTATGCCAGGGAGATCACATGGGACCAGAGCTAAACCTTTAACCGAAGGTTACCTTGCAATATACTGCATGGGATGATTTTGTGGTTATGTGCATGTGAATAAGTGAGTAGGGGGACAAGGTGTTGCAAGAGCAGGACAGTAGTAGTCCCGAGCTTGCAGGAGGCCTCCAACTTCACCTTTCCTACTACCTTGATGCTGTCGTGGCCAAGGATGTCTAGGGTGGTCTTCTTAAAGGGAGTCAAGGGTTGGAAATTTTGGAACTTCCAGTTTAGGTGTGTTCTCTTTTATTACGTGCCATCTTGTCTTGCGAGCAGAGAAGTAGTTTTGACATTTGCAAGTTCAAGGAGCACATACTTAAACTTGTATGGGGTGACACATATGTACCCAAGGTGCAGCCCATCCAAAGGGTCAGTAACTGAACATGCACCATGCAACTTGGGTTTGTTGGAATGATTTGCTGTGTGAAGCCCTTTTGAGTTTTCAGTGTGATGATAACAACAACTTGTATTTATATAAGAACATAAGAAATAGAAGCAGGAGTAGCCCAAACAGCTCCCGAGCCTGCTCCACCTTTCAATAAGATCATGGCTGATCTTATCCCTCAACTCCACTTTCTCGTCCTATCCCCATATCCCTTAATGTCCAAAAATCTATTGATCTTAGTTTTGAATATACTCAACAAATAAGTATCCATTGCCCTCTGGGGTAGAGAATTCCAAAGATTCACAACCCCCTGAGACTGAAATGTTTCCTCACCTCAGTTCTAAATGGCGACCTCTTATCCTGAGATTATGACCCCTCGTTCTAGATTCTCCTGCCAAGGGAAGCAGCCTCTCAGCATCTACCCCACCTTTAATGCCTTTAACATAGTAAAACGTCCCAAGGCATTTCACTGGAGCATTATCAGACCTTGGCACCTTTCATTAGATCTGCCATCTCTGCATTGGATAAATACTTGAAAGGAAAAAATTTGCAGGGCTACGGGGAAAGGACGAGGGAGTGAGACTAGCTGGATTGCTCTTGCATAGAGCCGGCACGGACTCGATGGGCTGAATGGCCTCCTTCCGTGCTGTAACCTTTCTACGATTCTACGATTTACAACCAGATTCTCCAAGTGTTGCAGGGAGCAATCACCTTGTCATCTATCTTGTGCCAGACATTTCAGAGGACTCTTCTCTGGGGTGAATGCTCTTGAGTTTCAGTGAGAATAACCTTTCCTTACCTTGCTGCGTACAGCGGCACCTCAAAGGCACTAAGCACAAATGTGCAGTAATAGTGTGCAGCTTCAATCCCCCTTCCCTTCTGTTCATTTCAAACGGAAGTCTTTGAAATAGCTGCAGCAGTGCTTTAAAAGTATCTGTTCAGGGTGTGCGAGCTCCCATAGGCAGTCTGCTGTACAGGAGGGATAAAAAAAAAATCATTCAAGTCATGAGCTTTGCCAGGAAGAGCTGTGCATTCAAAGTCGACAATATCTCCTCCAACACGTTGACCTTGCCATAATCACGCACAACCAGAATATATCTTTTTTCTTTTTTTCTACTCTGAAGTACTAGTCAATCCAAACTGGGTCAACAATGATACTTCTGAGAAGATCAGAACTGATCCACTTTAGATCCATTCAGATTAGAGAATAGCTTTGGGGCTCATCCTTAAGGCTTAGTTTTCCTTTAGGTAATTTTATTATTTGAGAATTCAATGGAAAGTTATTTGATGCTTGAAGGTTCTCTTGTTGATGTAGCTGCTTATTAAAGTCTACTGAACTTAATGAAACCATTCTGGATTGATATCAAAGAATGTGGCTGAACATCATATGGAGATAATAGGCCACAAGACAAATATATTCAGTCAGAAGCAACAAAGAACCAAAGGCAATAGTGTGCAGAGATAAGACATGTGCATGGACATGAGAGAGCAAGACAAAATCTAGCAGAAGTGAAAGAGCACACCAAACTGATACAGAAACGCAGTGGAAAAGAAGGACATTTGTAAACAGATGGCAATCGAGCCCATCCTGACTGGAATGTTTCTTCTTCACAAGGCCTAAAATTTAAAAAATGAGAAATTATAGCACAGAAGGAGGCCATTCGACCTATTGTGCCTGTGCTAGTGCTTCAACTCGATCTATCTACTCTAATCCCATTTCCCTGACCTTTCCCCATATTCTTTCTTGTTCTTCCTTTGAAAACACATATCCAATTCCTTTGCCATCCTTGGTTTTAATTTTTAATGTGCATCCACTTGCTATAGAACACTACCTTTAGCATGGAAATGATTTGTAATATCTCTAGGTGACTTTTAGACACTTATGTGCCACTCAGTTTAGTGCAGACTTTATTAAAGTGTTCAAGAAATGTTGACTCATGAGAGCTGCATCATATTAATAAATACAAGAGAGGAATTTAATCATATAAGTATCTTGCCAACTTTAGACGCCTTTCAAGTTTAGTTCTCGTTCTATCAGCTCCACCTGGGCCTGGGAAGGACCTCAAGGTGCTTGTAATATAGCTTTGGAACAAAACAAATTCAACTGACATAAAAAGGGCTCAAAGGTTATGAATGAATGTTACACATTAAGACAGATGATACTTTCGATTTTGTGACAAGCCAGTCATTTAATCTCAGTGATTCGCTTTGGAATCCTGAATCAAAGTCCTAGAATTCCTAACTTATCTATGTATGAGTTGGTCATAGAAACATAGGAACAAGAGTAGGCCATTCAGCCCCTCGAGGCCCTCTCCTTTTATTAAAATGAAGTTAGTTTGAAAGATATTGGACGTCTTTTCATTTTTGATAATATTATTAAGTATGGATATAGAATATTGGTTCAGTTAAGATATCAAAAGAATATAATTTCAACAACCAAGCCTATATTGCAGTACAGTAGATTTTCTTTAGTAATCAAAGTGATTTATGTTGGTTGGTATTATTTAAAACCATTTAAATGTCCCTGTTATAATCTTGAGTATTTTATCAAACTATTTCTCTCTCAATAGTTTTACATCATTTCCTATATGTGAATGTTGCCTACCTTTCCAGAGATGTGAGACTTGTAAGATTAACACTAACCCTATTGCAGTAACTGCATACTGAACTCCATTTCATGATTGTGCTGTGGTTAGATAACCAAGGAGTTCAAGGATTTCAAGTCAGGATTCTAAACAGAATCAAAATTAAGAGGGGTTTTGATAGAGTAGATAGGGAGAAACTGTTTCCACTGGCAGGAAGGCCAGCAACAAAAGGATAGTGATTTAAGATAATTGGCAAAAAAATCGAGGGGGGAATGAGGAGAAGTTTTTTTAAAAGGTGGTGGGAGCAGATTCAATAGTAACTTTCAAAAGGGAATTGGATAAATACTTGCAAAGGGGAAATTTGCAGGGCTATGGGGAAAGAGCAGGGGAGTGGGACTAATTGGATAGCTCTTTAAAAGAGCTGGCACAGACACGACGGGCTGAATGACCTCCTTCTGTGCTGTATGAGTCTATAAATGCTGAAATGGAATGCGTTGTTTGACACAATGTAAAATATCATGTTATGCTGCTACTCTATTCAATTAGGTGCAATATTAAGCTCAGATCAGCGATTGCACGGCTTTATTTATTTATTTATGATTGCACAGAACAATAACAGTTTGCATTTATATAGCGCCTTTAACATAGAAAAACGTCCCAAGGTGCTTCACAGGAGCGTAATAAGATAAAATTTGACTGAGCCACATAAAGAGATATGAGGACAGGAGACACAAAGCTTGGTCAAAGAGGTAGGTTTTAAGGGGCGACGTAAAGGAGGAGAGAGAGGTAGAAAGGTGAAGAGGTAATTCTAGAGCTTAGAGCCTAGGCAGCTGAAGGCACGGCCGCCAACGGTGGAGCAAAGGAAATCGAGGATACACATAGGCCAGAATTGGAGGAGTGCAGAGATCTCGGAGGGTTGTATGGCTAGAGGAGGTTAGAGATAGGGAGGGGCGAGGCCATGGAGGGATTTGAAAACATGGATAAGATTTTTAAAATCGAGGTGTTGCTGGACCAGAAACTAATGTAGGTCAGCGAGCACAGGGGTGATGGGCGAACGGGACTTGGTGCGAGTTAGGATACGGGTGGCAGAGTTTTAGATAAGCTCAAGTTTAGGAGGGTGGGAGGCCGGCCAGGAGAACATTGGCATAGTCATGTCTGGAGGTAACAAAGGCATGGATGAGGGTTTCAGCAGCAGATGAGCTGAGGCAGGGGCAGAGACGGACCATGTTACGGAGGTGGAATTAGGTGGTCTTGGTGATGGAGAGGATATAGGAAGCTCAGCTCAGGGTCAAATAAGACACCAAATTTGTGAACAGTCTGGTTCAGCCTCAGACAGTTGCCAAAGAGAGGGATGGAGTTGGTGGCTAGTGGACGGAGTTTGTGGCGGGGACCGAGGACAATGGCTTCGGTCTTCGCAATATTTAATTGGAGGAAATTTCTGCTCATCCAATACAGAAATATGAAGCAAAAAACTTTTGGTAAATAGTATCAACAATATTAAATGAAAAGTACAATGAGCAAAGTCGGCAATGGGTTACTTATCTTTTTTGAGAGAAGAATCTTTGGATCAGCAATATCCGCTGACTTTGTTCCTTTGGCGTCTCAGCATCGATTGGAATTAAATCGTGATATACCTAATGTAAGCCTCACATCGCAGAGTCCTTTTACTTGACCGAACCTCAGAACTCATAAATAAATTGAAGAACTGCAGCAAGATACTGTTCTTAAATACTAAATGGGCCAGAAATCGCTCCGAGCAGTGAGGCAACGGTCACCGCTGCTCCTGCGAATGGAATTAACAAAATGACTTACTGCGGGCTCTGTGGTATCGAATTGCTTGGATTTGAACTTTAAAAAAATAGTGCGTTATCAACCCAGCCTCTTGGCAGGGTGAGTTGCTGCACGGCTGGAAAAGTCTGTGAGAGGAGAAGACACGCCCACAAAATCTGTCAGGAAGAGAAGTCATGCCCACACATCCAGCCTGCCTTGCTCAAACAGGCAAGCAGACTTCATTCATTGAAAGTTAGTATTCTGAATGTAATTGTAAATAAAAAATTTAATTTTTTTTATATAAAAAGCCAAAGAAATAATTGAATTAAATTAAAGAGACAGAAGGGGAAAGTAAAAGAAAAAACATTTAAATATTTTAATTTAATTTTTTTTAATGTCCAAAAACTATTAAAATAAGGAGTAATGAGATTTTTAAATGTTAATTTTTAGTTGTTTCCAGCCATTAAGACTAACCACGCTGTTAAAATTTAGTTTAGACCTGTGTTTTTAAGCGTACCTGTTTGGTGGTGTAATTAGTTACTTTCCAGCCAGGCAGATGAGCAAGTTGGCACTTTTTCAATGATTTCTCTGATTGCAGCGTGCGAGGTCCCTTTAATTCGAAGCTGTCATATCACCGGCAAACCAGTAGGAGCAAGTTCCAGATTTCTGTGTTTCACTGCCCATGTGCAAACGCCGGAACTTGCTCCTTCGTCTCGCCCCTAACAACGGAGAGCGCTGTTGAGCTCCTCCGTTATTTCGGGAGCGATTTCTGCCCAATGTTCTTTTGAAGTCCAGCTTCCAGCCAAACTTAATGAGGATAAAATTCATAGAGACAAAAAGATCCATTTGACATTTTGACATATCTTGATCCAAACAGCAGTAAGAGATCAGTATCTGTGAGAGGCAGAACACTACTCCATTAAAACCAATTATGTATCTACCAAGCTTTTGCTTTATATATATATATATATATATATGTTCAGACATAGACAATAGATAAACCATTGTCTTGTTCAGGATATAGGAACAATCTCCTGTTTACATCTGTGCGACCGTTAGCACTTTAAATCGACATGCTAATCTTGTAGGAACAAAAGACCTTATTTTTAAATTCTTGAATGGCAACACGACCTTTATTTTTAACTGACAAAAGCAAATCCACACATTTAAAACAAATCTGTTAAGTGTCATTCATTTTCAATAAGTATGGTTCAAAAAGTATGCTGTCTTGAGCACTATCAGTTCAAGTAGATGAGCTGAATACCACATTACCTAACAACACAGTGAGAGTACCTTCTCCACACAGACTGCAGCGATTCAAGAAGTCCCACTACCACCTTCTCAAGGGCAATAAATGCTGGCCTCACTAGTAAAGCCCATATCTCAAGAATGAATTAAATATATATATATATATATATATAGACACACTTTAAGTTCAGAAATACAATAAATTTAATACCAAATTACCATTTCCTCTGAATTCTTTTTATGTTTATAGACAGGAGTATTCCAGTAAAAATTGCTCACTGGAGCTCTGCCAATGGCTCAGTGTGTAAATACTGCGTGACGGCCAGGCCCTACAATTGGCCTCAGTATTCTCCAATGGGGGAGAGGAACGGTACGCCATGGCTCGTGGTGCTGAATCTCCTGGAAAGTGCGTGTGCGTGGATGTCGAGATCAGCTGTGAAGCACTCCATAATTGAATAGCCTTCTGGCACTTACTGTCCGAGCCACAGATGAGGCATGTTGGATGAGTGTGCTTGAGGGAGGGGGCCCTGGTACCTGCAGGGCTTTATCTGCATGAGTTGTGGCCTTCAGAAGAGGATGGGGAGAAAAACTGGAAGAAGAAAACGCTTCTTATTTTAATGACTGCGTTTCAATATTTTGCAGAGTGTCTATTGACACCACCGTGTCACCCAATGATTTGGAGGCGGAGTGGGACTTACGGCAGGACTCACAGCAAACAATTTATTTTACAGCAAACAGAGCCTATTTAAACAGCACACTACAGCAAACAGTCTACAGAGTTTATTTAAAAAGAATCTCTACGAACTACAGCAAACAGAACTCACGGCCGAAGCTACAGCAACTTCTCCCGATAAAAGCAAAATGCAATGAGTGGAGGTTAGTTATATAAATCAAAATATGTGCGTAAAATCAATCCCAGTCACTTACAGCAGTGCGGTCTCCAGGCGTGATTGACGGGGGAATTACCCAATCATCTCCATTCTGGCCGGGAATAGCGGCGTCATTATATGCAGCCAATATTTTGTGTCAGTAATATTTGCATTCCTTAGCGCAAGAGCAACTTGCAGTTGTATTGCATTGGTCCCTATAACGACATTAATTAATCCCGCAGTCAGAGGATATTGACTATTTTCGCTTTTTCTTTCTCTCAGGAACTGTTGCGAACAATGTCTTGCAACCTCCTCAGTGGCATCTGACTACATTGGGCAGCTCATTACCGTTGCTCAATGTCAGACAGCTGATTGTCCTTTTGAGCTTGAACCTTGTCCGATGATGTTAGTCGCCTTGATGTTATTTAAATGTGGAGCCTGCAGAGAAGGTGGAGCTTCTGTTGCCTATTTTAAATGAACCAATAAGGGTGACGCTGGGTTGCCCCAGTGTCACTGACAGATAGGTAACAGCATGAGTGCCCCCTTCAAACTGAGGAGGCACCACTAATATAATTAAACATAAAATCTGATTGACTATTTTTGTTTAGCACTCACCCATGTCATGTGAAATTCAACACATTTATCCTTAGAGTGTAAAGTGCAATAAGTATATTAGTTTATCCTATTAGGAGTCAGCTGTGGATCAGTGGGTAGCATTCTTGCCACTGAGTTAGAAGGTCGTGGGTTCAGGTCCTACTCCAGAGACCTGAGCTCATGATCCAGGCTGACATTTTAATACAGTACTGAGGGAGTGCTGCACTGGCAGAGGTACCGTCCTTCTGATTAGACGTTAAACCTAGGCCTCATCTGCCCTCTCAGGTGGACATAAAAGATCCCATGACACTATTCGAAGAAGAACAGGGGAGTTCTCCCTGTGTCTTGGCCAACATTTATCCCTTGACTGGCATCACTAAAACAGATTATCTGGTCATTATCACATTGCTCTTTGTGGGACCTTGCTGTGTGCAAATTGGCAGCGCTGTTTCCTACATTACAACAATGACTACACTTCAAAAAGTACTTCATTGGTTGTAAAGTGTTTTGGGACATCCTGAGGTTGTGAAAGGTACTATATAAATGCAAATTTTTCTTTCATTCATTACAAAATAATTCAAACAATCCAATCTGTACAAGGGCTGATTCTGTGATTCCGGGGAAAATGCCCTGAGATAATGTTGCGTAAGTGCACTCATGATGCTAGTGTGGTTAGTTCACCTCCAGTGACCTTCAGTATATTCCCTGATGTATGGGAAATGTTACGGCTGCAAATGTACAGGGAATAGGGGATGCAGCAACTCTTAGAGGGCTGGAACTCTTAAAGGGCAGCTACTGCTTGCTAGCGTAACTCACTGTCCCGCCTGACTCTTGCAAATTAAATTGAGTCTTGGCAAGGGCCGGGTGCCAGAACCGACCCACTGAAGGAGCACTTAGAAAGAGCATGGGATTAGGTACAAGATGACATGCACCCTACACTCTCACCAAGGATAAGGCTGGGGTAGTAAACATTGCGGCACAGACACAGTGTCATATCTTCTTTGTAATGTCTTGTGTAAATATCGAGGCAGATTTTCTGAGACCCAGCACCACCAATGGGGCCTCGCACACAGGAGGCAGCTTATTGTGGTTGTACTGTCTGTGATTTTCCAATAAGGAACATAGGAACAGGAATGGCCCATTCAGCCCCTCGAGCCTGTTCCGCCATTCAATGAGATCATGGCAGACATGTATCCTAACTCCATTGGCTCCATATCCCTTGATACCCTTGGCTAGCAAAAATCTATTGATCTCAGATTTTAAATTATTAATTCAGCTCGCATCTACTGCTTTTTGTGGGAGAGAGTCCCACACTTCTACCACCCTTTGTGTGAAGAAGTGTTTCCTATTTTCTCTCCTGAATGGCCTGGCTCTGATTTTGAGGTTATGTCCCTTTGTTCTAGACTCCCCCAGCAGTGGAAAAACTTTCTCTCTATCTACCCTATCAATTCCTTTCAAAATCCTAAAAACCTCAATCAAATCACCCCTTAACCTTCTATATTCCAGGGTATACAAGCCTAGTTTATAAAATCTCTCGTCATATTTTAATCCTTGGAGCCCCACTCTATGCAAAGTCCCACCAGTGATGCGATGTCTTGGAAAATGTACCTTAGTGCCAGAAGGGATGTATTAATGTTACTGGTGGTGGGAAACGGGCAGTAATGATAGGAGAGGCAGTAGTGATTAAGCAGAGTATGTTTCTCATGGAGCCAGTAAATTAGAATTGCTTGTACAAGGCCACAAGTACAGATTTTAGGTGAAAATTCTGTCAATGAATGATTGATGATCCAATCTGTCAGTTTGCAATCTCACCGTTTTGGCCTCCTCATCTTTGTCCTGCTTCTCCCCTGCCAAGGCAGCAGGCCTGCACTCCATGGTGCTCTAGCTGGAGGGTTTCCTGCCTTTGTATTGAAGAATTACACAGGGTACAACAGACGCTGATGATTTTAGAAACCTGCTCAGCCCTCTGCAGCATTGCCCCATCTGCTCCGTCCCTGCAGTGGAATGTCTGCCTCAACATGCCAATTGTATGTTCCACCAGAATTTGGGTGGAGACATGAGCAGCAATGTATTTCCTTTCAGCCTCTGTACAGGGTCGGGGGGGGGGGGGGGCGGGGGTCCTCTTTGGAGTTAATAGCCAAGGCTCCAGGGGTAGACCTCATTCCCTCTCAGTCAGCTGTCCAGTCTGGCAGGGTAGACTGCTGCAAAATGAAGGCATTGTGGCTGCTGCCGGGGCATTATTCTGTTCCTGTGATCCAACACCATCTATTTATTGATGGAATGAAAGCCCTTCCTATTCATACATGCCATGGGGTTTTTATTAGGGGCCTTGAAGGCTACATATGCACTATCAATGAGCGCCCTGCTCTTTAGGGAAACCTGGTAAAATTGCTTCGCCCTCTCCTGTAGTTGGCTCCTTTCCATGGGGAAATGGACTGAAGTGTTTCCCTGACAAACACGGTTTTTGTCACCTGCTTGATGCATCAGTGGACTGAACTCTGTCTGATCTGGCCCAGGACACCAGTGGTGGCTTAGAAGGAGCTAATTACATAAAGATTCAATGGTGCGGTGACCTGTGCCATAGCTTGTCTTGCAGGTCGAGCTCCATCAGATGGTATAACTTGGTGGCAGCTTGTCTTGTAAAGTGTAGACGGCAAAGGCAGGTCTCCTCAAAAATGGCCAAGGCAGATGTGTTTGGATCTGAATATATGTGCCCTGGGACAAATCCAAGTGAGTGGCAGATACCTGATGTGCCAGCATATCTACCTATCTTCCTTCTATCTGAACCTCTCTTCCTCTTCTTCCAAGTCTGCAATATATCACTGGAAGGCAGAATGGAATGTCCATGCTGAGCAGTGTGGCTTAGCAACAACAGTGCTGTGGCCCAGACCTGTGGCAAAGGAGTCCTCTGATGCAAAAAGGATAGCAGGAAACAACAGAAGAAAGTACTGCTGAAACATTAATGTCCAAACTGCAGAATGAAATGTCAAACAACGCAAAAGAAATCCAGTAGCTTTAAGCAACCAGTTTCTCAAGCACACATCAAGGAAGCACAGAAGTGCCTGGGGTGAAGAAGGCAGAAATATCATAAGGGGGGATTTTAACTTCCGAGCGGTCGACCAGTGGAACGGGCAGTGCGGCCGTCCAATATTTGCGGTGGTTGTAGGCTCGGAACGGGCGTCCTGCCTCAGCTCGCCGACTCTGGGCCGGCGGAATATTGGACGGCTTGGAGCCACACCCGGCGGTAGAGAGGTCGATCCGGTGTGGGGGGGTCGTGATCGTGGAGGGTGGGAGTCCCAGGTCTGGTCTGCCCAGGGCAGCAGAGGACCACATTATTCCTGTGGAGGCTGGAGGAGCAATCCTACTCCTCCTGGCCCCACGGAAATAATTTTAACTCTTACCTTTTCGGGGCCTCTCCCTGTAGCCCACCAGGTTTTACTGAGCGTTAATGGGGCAATATAAATGCAAGTTGTTGTTGTTGTTACTGCTGGTGTTCAAATCCGGCCTGAAATATAAGAAGGATTACTGTGGAACACAGGTGCAAGTGGTTCCATATTATAAATGGTGTCTTGAAAATATGTATCATGGAATTCTGGTAAAACCGGTTAGTTTATTTCAGTCACAGAATACTGTAAGTAATTCTATCCCTGATTACTGTGCTTTTCAGGTGAAAAATCCGATGTGCAATTGTTTGTATATAGGGCGTTATATAAGACTCTCTACACAGGAAATGATTCATGTGCTAGGAGGTAATGCCATGTTACATCACTTGCTTATGTTTGTACTTGGGGCTCAGAAAGGACAGTGGGGTCGACGTTGAGTGCCCTCGCTTGGCAATAACTTGCCCGGTAATGGCCTCAAAATGGGATTGGAAGCCTTACCACCCTCATTAATGCCGGCGATTCAGCCGGCTCCATTTTGAAAGGGGCCTATCGCCGGGTGTCCAAAACGCCCGGCTGATTCAGGCGCTAGGCCCCTTTCAAGTCGTAGCCTGTGCAGCGCACGGGCGATGGAACCAACGAGGTCCACCGAAGGTAATTGTTGAATTTTTTTTGTGGGCCCCCCCCCAAGAATAATCTGGGCCACTGTCACCCCCGGACCCTCACCCTCCACGATCACAACCCTCCCCCACACCAACCCCCGCAACTTACCTTGCTGACAGCAGCAGCGGCCCGATTTCCAGACTTCAATCTGGCGAGCTGCATCGGGATGCCGGATTGGCGCTCTGAAGCTCGCCTGACAAATCTGAACGAGGCCGCAGCGTTAATATGACGGGAGATGGAATGGCCGGCTGGTGCCTCTTCCAGACAACATAAAATCTCATTACAGTTAGCCCAGGGTAAATGTAGACCAGTGGAAAAACAGAGGGATTTGCTGGAAGTCACGAGGTTGAAAACACAGTGGAGCTACACTGGTAAATATGCCATAGAGTCTGTTTAAGATTGGGCTATCTGGTATAGGCCCAGTTCTGTCTTTACAGGCCTCCTCAATCAAATTTGATATAATTTGTTACATTTAACAGGTACACATTTTATACGAAAACTCCTTGTAACCGTCATTTGTTACGTTGAATGAAGAACTACCTGTTCAAAAATGATTGATTCAACTGTAATTTCCAATGATTTCCCAAACTAAATGCTAAACAAAAATCATTTAAATATCTCTCGCTAATGCTTCTAAAAAGCATAGCATGTTGCGCTTCAGTGAGGCACTTTAAATGCCAGCTGGTCTCATTCTGAGCAATATATTGCAGTATAGTGTCACATTGTCTAGTGAACATAAACAGACTCACAATTAATTACAGCAAATGTTAATATTACAAAAACGAGAACAAAGCAGCTCATCCTAATCAGGCCGCACTGTTGCTTCTTCCATCGTATTCTGTTACATTCACTCAGGTCCCACTGCTGACATTCCCATTCCAATTCTTAAAGTGAATACCTCCAATTTTTTTTTAAGAACATAAGAAATAGGAGCAGGAGTAGGCCATACGGCCCCTCGAGCCTGCTCCGCCATTCAATAAGATCATGGCTGATCTTCGATCTCAACTCCACTTTCCCGCCCAATCCCCATATCCCTTGATTCCCTTAGAGTCCAAAAATCTATTGATTTCAGCCTTGAATATACTCAATGACTGAGCATCCACAGCCCTCTGGGGTAGAGAATTCCAAAGATTCACAAACCTCTGAGTGAAAAAATTCTTCCTCATTTCAGTCCTAAATGGCCGACCCCTTATCCTGAGACTATGCCCCATAGTTCTAGACTCTCCAGCCAGGGGAAACAGCCTCTCATCATCGACTCTGTCAAGCCCTCTAAGAATTTTATAAGTTTCAATGAGGTCACCTCTCATTCTTTGAAAATATGTCCATTTTACTCAATCTCTCCTCATAGGAATACCCCCTCATCCCAGGAATCAATCTAGTGAATCTTCGTTGCACCGCCTCTAAGGCAAGTATATCCTTCCTTAGATAATTGTAAACAATTTTACAACACCAAGTTATAGTCCAGCAATTTTATTTTAAATTCACAAGCTTTCGGAGACTTCCTCCTTCCTCAGGTAAACATTTACCTGAGGAAGGAGGAAGTCTCCGAAAGCTTGTGAATTTAAAATAAAATTGCTGGACTATAACTTGGTGTTGTAAAATTGTTTACAATTGTCAACCCCAGTCCATCACCGGCATCTCCACATCATGACTTCCTTAGATAAGGAGACCAAAACTGTACACAGTACTCCAGGTGAGGTCTTACCAAAGCCCTGTACAATTGTAGCAAGACTTCCTTACTCTTGTACTCCAACGCCCTTGCAATAAAGGACAACATACCATTTGCCTTCCTAATTGCCTAACTTTCTGTGTTTCATTTATAAGGACACCCAAAACTGTCTGAACAGCAACATTTGATAGTTATTCACCATTTTAAAAATATTCTGTTTTTCTATTTTTCCTACCAAAGTGAATAACCTCACATTTCCCCACATTATACTCCATCTGCCACCTTCTTGCCCACTCACTTAACCTGTCTATATCCCTTTGCAGACTCTTTGGCCCCAATTTTCAAATGAAATTGTGGGTGTGTTGGGGGTGGGGGGGCTGCGAAAATCGGGAAAATCCCGAGCAGGTGAGGAAGCCGGCCCCAACACGCTGACTTCTGGGTCTCCCAAAGACGTGCCTGTGTGTGCACGTGCTTCCTAAATGTGAAAGTCCTGCTGGCAATTAAAGCCGGTGCGATGATAGTTAAAGAACCAAATGTACCTCATTGAGGTACTTAAGATACTTTATTTCTGACATAGTAGATAATTAAAAATGATTTTAAACTTACCTGGGAGGCTGTCCCATGGCTTCCGAAGGGCCGGATCCGGCAAAAATGAAGTAAATAAATGAAATAAAAAAACATTGCTCAAAGTTAAAAAACAAAATAAACTTAACCTTTCCACCAAAGTCACCTGCACCCCCCTGCTCTGATGTCTGATACCCCCTCTCCGATGTCCCTCTCAACTCCCGATGTCTCACTCTCCGATGTCCCTCTCAGCCCCTGATGTCTCCCTCTCTGATCTCCCCCTCTCCCCCCGATCTCCCTTCTCCCCCCACCCCCGTCCTCCCCCTCTCACCCCCTCTCCCCCACCGATCTTTCCCTCTCACCCCCCAATCTTCAGCACCCTCCACTCTCTGATCCACGCTGCATGACGTCTCTCTCTCTCTCTCTCTCTCTTTTTCTCTCCCCTTCTCTCCCCCTCACCTCGGTGTCACAGTTCCTGTCGGCAGTCAGCCTGTCAATCAGGCCGGCTGCCGGGCACGAAACCTGGAAACAACTTTAATCACCATCAATTACATCGCGATCGCATCGGAAAAGGTAAGTTTTTTTTAATTCGGGTTTGCCACGCTGCTAACCCGCCATCATTTCAAAATTGAGCCCTTTGTGTCCTCCTCACAGTTTACTTTCCCACCTAGCTTTGTATCATCAGCAAACTTGGATACGTTACACTCGGTCCCCTCATCTAAGTCATTGATATTGATTGTAAATAGCTGAGGCCCAAGCACTGATCCTTGCAGCACTCCACTAGTTACGACCTGCCAACCCGAAAATGACCCATTTATTCCTACTCTGTTTTCTATCCATTAACTAACCCTCTATCCATGCTAATATATTACCCCAACCCCATGAGCCCATTCCTTGTGCAACAATCTTTTCTATGGTACCTTATCGAATGCCTTTTGAAAATTCAAATATACGACATCCACTGGTTCCCCTTTATCTACCCTGCTAGTTAAATCCTCAAAAAACTAATAGTTTTGTCAATTACGATTTACCTTTCATAAAACCATGTTGACTCTGCCTAATCATATTATGATTTTCTATGTGCCCTGTTACCAGTTCCTTAATAATGGATCCCAGCATTTTCCTGATGACTAATGTCAGGCTAACTGATATAAGTAATTCCCTATTTCTCTCTCTCTCCTTCCTTTACCGTACCATGGGTACGGTAGCATAGTGGTTATGTTACTGCACTAGTAATCCAGAGTCATGAGTTCAAATCCCGCCACGGCAGCTGGGGAATTTAAATTCAATTAATTAAAATAAAAATCTGGAATTAAAATACCAGGATCAGTAATGGTGCCATCAAACTACCGGATTGTTGTAGGAAACCTGCTGTCTTTACCTGGTCTGGCCTATATGTGACTCCAGACCCACAGCAATGTGGTTGATTCTTAATTGCCCTCTGAAATGGCCTTGCAAGCCACTCAGTTGTAAAATCTCACTTAAAAAAAGTCATAATAAGAATAAAACCGGACGGACCACCGGACACGACAAAGGCAAACCAAGCCCAGTCGACCCTGCAAAGTCCTCCTCACTAACATCTGGGGACTTGTGCCAAAATTGGGAGAGCTGACCCACAGGCTAGTCAAGCAACAGCCTGACATAGCCATACTCACAGAATCATACCTTTCAGCCAACGTCCCAAACTCTTCCATCACCATCCCTGGGTATGTCCTGTCCCACCGGCAGGACAGGCCCACCAGAGGTGGCGGTACAGTGATATACAGTCAGGAGGGAGTGGCCCTGGGAGTCCTCAACATTGACTCTGGACCCCATGAAATCTCATGGCATCAGGTTCAAACTTGGGCAAGGAAACCTCCTGCTGATTACCACCTACCATCCTCCCTCAGGTGATGAATCAGTCCTCCTCCATGTTGAGCAGCACTTGGAGGAACCTCTGAGGGTAGCAAGGGCACAAAATGTACTGTGGGTGGGGGACTTCAATGTCCATCACCAAGAGTGGCTCGGTAGCACCACTACTGACCGAGCTGGCCGAGTCCTGAAGGACATAGCTGCTAGACTGGGCCTGCGGCAGGTGGTGAGCGAACCAACACGAGGGAAAAACTTACTTGACCTCGTCCTCACCAATCTACCTGTCGCAAATGCATCTGTCCATGACAGTATTGTTAGGAGTGACCACTGCACAATCCTTGTGGAGATGAAGTCTCATCTTCGCACTGAGGACACCATCCAACATGTTGTGTGGCACTACCACCGTGCTAAATGGGATAGATTCAGAACAGATCTAGCAGCTCAAAACTGGGCATCCATGAGGCGCTGTGGGCCATCAGCAGCAGCAGAATTGTATTCCAGCACAATCTGTAACCTCATGGCCCAGCATATTCCTCACTCTACCATTACCAACAAGCCAGGGGATCAACCCTGGTTCAATGAGGAGTGTAGGAGAGCATGCCAGGAGCAGCATCAGGCGTATCTAGAAATGAGGTGCCAACCTGGTGAAGCTGCAACTCAGGACTACATGTATGCTAAACAGCGGAAGCAACATGCTATAGACAGAGCTAAGCGATTCCACAACCAACGGATCAGATCAAAGCTCTGCAGTCCTGCCACATCCAGTTGTGAATGGTGGTGGACAATTAAACAACTAACGGGAGGAGGAGGCTCTGTAAACATCCCCATCCTCAATGATGGAGGAGTCCAGCACATGAGTGCAAAAGACAAGGCTGAAGCGTTTGCAACCATCTTCAGCCAGAAGTGACGAGTGGATGATCCATCTCGGCCTCCTCCCGATATCCCCACCATCACAGAAGCCAGTCTTTAGCCAATTCAATTCACTCCACGTGATATCAAGAAATGGCTGAGTGCACTGGATATAGCAAAGGCTATGGGCCCCGACAACATCCCAGCTGTAGCGCTGAAGTCTTGTGCTCCAGAACTAGCTGTGCCTCGAGCCAAGCTGTTCCAGTACGGCTACAACACTGACATCTACCCGACAATGTGGAAAATTGCCCAGGTATGTCCTGTCCACAAAAAGCAGGACAAATCCAATCCGGCCAATTTCCGCCCCATCAGTCTACTCTCAATCATCAGCAAAGTGATGGAAGGTGTCGTCGACAGTGCTATCAAGCGGCACTTACTCACCAATAACCTGCTCACCGATGCTCAGTTTGGGTTCCGCCAGGACCACTCAGCTCCAGACCTCATTACAGCCTTGGTCCAAACATGGACAAAAGAGCTGAATTCCAGAGGTGAGGTGAGAGTGACTGCTCTTGACATCAAGGCAGCATTTGAGTGAGTGTGGCACCAAGGAGCCCTAGTAAAGTTGAAGTCAATGGGAATCAGTGGGCAATCTCTCCAGTGGCTGGAGTCATACCTAGCACAAAGGAAGATGGTCGTGGTTGTTGGAGGCCAATCATCTCAGCCCCAGGGCATTGCTGCAGGAGTTCCTCAAGGCAGTGTCCTAGGCCCAACCATCTTCAGCTGCTTGATCAATGACCTTCCCGCCATCATAAGGTCAGAAATGGGGATGTTCGCTGATGATTGCACAGTGTTCAGTTCCATTCGCAAACCCTCATATAATGAAGCAGTCCGAGCCCGCATGCAGCAAGAACTGGACAACATCCAGGCTTGGGCTGATAAGTGGCAAGTAACATTTGCACCAGACAAGTGCCAGGCAATGACCATCTCCAACAAGAGAGAGACTAACCACCTCCCCTTGACATTCAATGGCATTACCATCGCTGAATCCCCCATCATCAACATCCTGGGGGTCACCATTGACCAGAATTATAATAGACATTTTAAGCACAGTTATTTAAAAAAAGATAAGTTTGGAATTAAGTCACAATGATAAAGCGCTGGTGCTCCCATCCGTTTCTGAAATGTCCTTCATTATGGACCAGCCATATAAATACTGTGGCTACAAGAGCAGGTCAGGGGCTGGGTATTCTTTGACGAGTGACTCATCTGCTGACTCCCCAAAGCCTTTCCACCATCTACAAGGCACAAGTCAGGAGTCTGATGGAATACTCTCCACTTGCTTGGATGAGTGCAGCTCCAACAACACTCAAGAAGCTCGACACCATCCAGGATAAAGCAGCCCGCTTGATTGCCACCCCATCCACCACCCTAAACATTTACTCCCTTCACCACCGGCGCACTGTGGCTGCAGTGTGTACCATCCACAGGATGCACTGCAGCAACTTGCCAAGGCTTCTTCGACAGCACCTCCCAAACCCGCGACCTCTACCACCTAGAAGGACAAGAGCAGCAGGCACATTGGAACAACACCACCTGCACGTTCCCCTCCAAGTCACACACCATCCCGTCTTGGAAATATATCGCCATTCCTTCATCGTTGCTGGGTCAAAATCCTGGAACTCTCTTCCTAACAGCATTGTGGGAGAACCGTCACCACACGGACTGCAGCGGTTCAAGAAGGCGGCTCACCACCGCCTTCTCAAGGGCAATTAGGGATGGGCAATAAATGCCGGCCTCGCCAGCGACGCCCACATCACCATGAACGAATAAAAAAAAAGAATAGCTATGTTACATTTGCTACCTTCCAATCCACTGGGACCGTTCTGGAATCTAGAGAATTTTGGAAGATCACAACCAATGCATCCACTATTTCTGCAGCCACCTCATATAGAACCTTAGGATGTAGGCCATCAGGTCCAGGGGATTTGTTGGCTTTTAGTCCCATTAATTTCTCCAGTACTTTTTCTTTACTAATATTAACAACTTTAAATCCCTCGCTCTCATTAGACCATTGGTTCCCCATTATTTCTGGTATGCTTTTTGTGTCTTCTACTGTGAAGACAGATACAAAATATTTCTCCTGTCTCAGCCTCTAAGGGACCCACATTTACTTTCGCTAATCTCTTCCTTTTTACACATTTGTAGAAGGTCTTACAATCTGTTTTTATATTGCTTGCTAGTTTACTCTCATATTTTATTTTCTCCCTCTTTATCAATTTTTTGGTCATCCTTTACTGGTTTCTAAAACTCTCCCAATCCTCAGGCTCCTGGGCAACATTATAAGCCTGTTCTTTTAGTCTAATACAATCCTTAACTTCTTTAGTTTGCCACGGATGGATCAATTGTTCCGTGGAGTTTTTATTTCTCAATGGAGTGTATATTCGTTGAGAATTATGAAATATTTCTTTAAATGTTTGCCATTGCTTATCTACCGTCATAGCTTTTAAACTAATTTCCCGATCAACCTTAGCTTACTCACCCCTCATACCTATGTAATTGGCTTTATTTAAGTTTAAAACTCTATTTTTGGACGTAAGTACGCCACTCTCAAACTCTCTGTGAAATTCAATCATATTATGATCACTCTTCGTCCTATGGATTCCTTACTATGAGATTACTAATTAACCCTGTCTCATTACATAAGACAAGATCTAAAATAGCCTGTTCCCTTATTGGTTCCATGGTGTATTGTTCCAGGAAACTGTTTCGACTGCATTCCATGAACTCGTCCTCCAAACTACCTTTGCTAATTTGAATTGTCCAGTCTATATGAAGATTAAATTCCCCCACTATTATTGCATTATGTTTGTTACAAGCTCCTATTATTTCTTGATTAATACTCTATCCAACGGTATAACTACTGTTAGGGAGCCTATAAACTATCTCCACCAATGTTTTCTGCCCCTTGTTATTTCTTATCTCCACCCATACTGATTCTACTTCCTGATCTTCTGAGCCAAGATCCCTTCTTACTACTGTCCTTATGTCATCTTTAATGCTTACTGGGCATTCTAATGCAATGCGGCGGTGTTACGATATTGTGACCATTAACAAGAACAGGAACGCTCAAAGGTAGCTTTCTTCAGCAAATACAGATCAGTATAATTAATGTCAATCGTGTCAAAGTCATGAACACCAGAGTGAACGAGACAGTCTCCAACATCTCAATCACAATCACCTGCTGCTAACTTCTCACCAAACGCTGGTGATGACGTGCTGTACAAAGTCCCCATTTGAAAGGCAATTGGCGACTAAATCGCTGCAGGCAGATATCGACAGGACTGGATAAATGGTATGTTATCCTCCGCCCTGGGAAGACCAAGTCAATAAGTGTCGAGAAAGATTGATCGTGACCTCCACCAACTAAGGATTGCCAACACTCTTCAATTACAAACATTCAGCACCTTGGCTTGGTGATCACATCTGAACTACACTAGGGGGGGAAATATGGCAAAGCTGCCTGTAAAGGTCAGTAGAAGGTTTGCCCCTGTGTGCTACTGTCAGTAATGTAAACCTTGCACGAATCTTATAACCACCCAACAATGGAAAGTTGTAGCCCTGTTTAGTCGTGCATAATAGAAGCAGAGCAGGGAGTTCTCCCGTTGTCCTGGCTAATAGTCAATCAGCATCATCATTAATAAAACAATTAGTACGTCATACATCCCATTTGCTGTTTGTGGGGCATTTCTGTGAACAAACAGGCTAAGAAACAAAAGTGACTGTCAATCATTGATGGTGAAGCATTCTTGAGTATCTTAAGGATGTGGTAATGTCCTGTGTAAATGCGAGTTCTTTCTTTCAGTTCCACAATCGTGCAGGTGAGTGGACTTGTTGAGGGTGACAAAGTCCACCCACTACATCACTGGAGAGACCAGGCCAGATTTTCAGTACTCCACTAAATTATGACTGGATTCAGGCCACAAAATTGTTAGGATTTAAGCCAGAATTGGAAAAGCTGGTCATTTCTCAGCACTTTGAATGAACTTAAAAGGTTGGCACCAATGTCAGTGGTGAGGATTCACAAACTGCTTTTCCTGTCATTGGAACTCACCCAGACTCTGCTCTCCAGTGGAACACTGTCCCTTGTGTGCAGAAGTTCAAATGCAGTGTTGAATATCCTCTTCTGACCCAGGGTTGCTGGACCGTGTGTTATGCTATGGGAAATCTGAGTCTCCCCTGTTTGATTTCTCCAAGTCTTCTCTGCTCTCAACAACTACCTAGGGTGGAATTCATGAGACACCTGTCCTTTTTTACAGTTGTCTCCCCTTCCACTTTGTTCTTCTGGCACCTGACATAGGTGCCCTTTTGTATACTGTTGTGTAAAAAAAACCACCATTGATTCCTGATGACTTTCTCGCCTTTCCCTATGACAAAGAAAAAATAGACTTGTGTTTATGTAGCACCTTATCAATTCTCTCAGGAATGCCCCAAAGTGTTTCATAGATAAAGGGGTAGATATGGAATCTTGTTGCGCCCATTTCACGGGTATACAACGGGTGCGATGAGGGCCAATTTTGGGGACCAAAGTCCCACGTTCAAAGGACACTGGAAAAACATCTGACCCAAAATTCCGTCTTGCTGGAGCTGGGAGCCTCCCCAAAGTGGCCATTATTTATGTATGAAACTTTTACAACGAGATTCAAGCAGGCAATTCAACCCCGGGATGGGTGGGTGGGGAGGGGTGGGGTTCAGATCACAGCCGAGCCGGATCCTGTCCCTGTCCAATGATCGCGCTCATGAGCTGCCAGCAGGAATTGTCCAAATTCTTGACATCTAAAGCCAAGTTCAAAGCCAGATGTCAAAGAAAGTCAAATTCCCATTTCTAAGCATCATTTAGATATTTAAGCATATGTGTTAAGAATCCAAGAGAACCAGATGATCACAATGCTTTGTTGTGCATTAGAGTGATGCATTAGTAAAGCCTATGTACAGTACCCCTGTGTGCCTGGTATATAGTACACCTCTCAGTCTGTCCCCACTGAATACAGTGGTATTAGGAAGTGCTGAGTAAGTGCGCATGAAAAATCTCACGTTCTGGTCTGCTCCTAATCATACTTTCTTACTCAGTTGACTACGCTCCTACATAATTGGAGGGACTCTCACAAGACAGACTAGGGGCCAATTTTAACCCCAAACCGGTTTCGGACAAGCTGTGCGGTGAAGGAGGAGGGGGATGTGCGAAACGCACTCTCTGGCCTAACTTTCAGGCCTGGGGTATTTATCTCTTGGGCCTCATCCACATGCCGCCGGTCAGCTGCCCGCCTGAAATGGGTGGAAAGTGGCAGCTGGCTGATGGATAGAATTATAGAATGATACAGCATAGAAGAAGGTCATTCAGCCCATCGTGCCTGTGCCAGCTCTTTGAAAGAGCTAGCCAATTAGTCACGTGAGAGAAAGTTTGGGTGGCCAGAGGCCGTCGACCAGAAGTAAAAAAAGACTCACCAGTAAGTAGGTAAGTCGTGAGGAGGGGTTTTCGGGAGGGTCTCGCAAGAGGGAAGGGGGCGAGTCCGGGGCATAGGAGGCCATGACTTTCCCTGTGGAACCTGGAGGTGAATTCCTGCTCCTCCTGGCCCCGCAAAGGAATGTTTTTGCACTTAAAAACTTAACCTTGGAGAGCCTCTTTTTTTTTATTCGTTCATGGGATGTGGGTGTCGCTGGCGAGACCAGCATTTATTGCCCATCCCTAATTGCCCTTGAGAAGGTGGTGGTGAGCCGCCTTCTTGAACCGCTGCAGTCCGTGTGGTGAAGGTTCTCCCACAGTGCTGTTAGGAAGGGAGTTCCAGGATTTTGACCCAGCGACGATGAAGGAACGACGATATATTTCCAAGTCGGGATGGTGTGTGACTTGGAGGGGAATGTGCAGGTGGTGTTGTTCCCATGTGCCTGCTGCTCTTGTCCTTCTAGGTGGTAGAGGTGGTGGGTTTGGGAGGTGCTGTCGAAGAAGCCTTGGCGAGTTGCTGCAGCGCATCCTGTGGATGGTACACACTGCAGCCACAGTGCACCGGTGGTGAAGGGAGTGAATGTTTAGGGTGGTGGATGGGGTGCCAATCAAGCGGGCTGCTTTATCTTGGATGATGTTGAGCTTCTTGAGTGTTGTTGGAGCTGCACTCATCCAGGCAAGTGGAGAGTATTCCATCACACTCCTGACTCACATGGTGGAAAGGCTTTGGGGAGTCAGGAGGCGAGTTACTCGCCGCAGAATACCCAGCCTCTGACCTGCTCTCGTAGCCACAGTATTTATATGGCTGGTCCAGTTACGTTTCTGATCAATGGTGACCCCCAGGATGTTGATGGTGGGGGATTCGGCGATGGTAATGGCGTTGAATATCAAGGGGAGGTGGTTAGACTCTCTTTTGTTGGAGATGGTCATTGCCTGGCACTTGTCTGGTGCAAATGTTACTTGCCACTTATCAGCCCAAGCCTGGATGTTGTCCAGGTCTTGCTGCATGCGGACATGGACTGCTTCATTATCTGAGGGGTTGCAAATGGAACTGAACACTATGCAATCATCAGTGAACATCCCCATTTCTGACCTTATGATGGAGGGAAGGTCATTGATGAAGCAGCTGAAGATGGTTGGGCCTAGGACACTGCCCTGAGGAACTCCTGCAGCAATGTCCTGGGGCTGAGATGATTGGCCTGCAACAACCAATACCATCTTCCTTTGTGCTAGGTATGACTCCAGCCACTGGAGAGTTTTCCCCCTGATTCCCATTGACTTCAATTTTACTAGAGCTGCTTGGTGCTACACTCAGTCAAATGCTGCCTTGATGTCAAGGGCAGTCACTCTCACCTCACCTCTGGAATTCAGCTCTTCTGTCCATGTTTGGACCAAGGCTGTAATGAGGTTTGGAGCCGAGTGGTCCTGGCGGAACCCAAACTGAGCATCGGTGAGCAGGTTATTGGTGAGTAAGTGCCGCTTGATAGCACTGTCGACGACACCTTCCATCACTTTGCTGATGATTGAGAGTAGGCTGATGGGGCGGTAATTGGCCGGATTGGATTTGTCCTGCTTTTTGTGGACAGGACATACCTGGGCAATTTTCCACATTGTCGGGTAGATGCCAGTGTCGTAGCTGCACTGGAACAGTACACAGTTCTTCTGTGTGCAGACCAGCTCCAGACCTGCTTCAACCTGGCACAGCGACATCCCCACTCAGGCCCCAGTTAAAATGCAATCAGGGTCCGTTTGAGGTAATAAGATCGCAAGGTGCCTGCTGTGGGCGGCCGCCTCGTCCACCTGCAGAGCTCTTCTTGGTTAAAATGGGAAATGGCGCGAATGGGCCGAGTGGGTAAGTAACCTACTAGTTTCTGTCTGCCGTACCCGCCCGGTTTCTGCTGAGAAGGTAGGGTTAAAATCCACCCCTGTGTCTCACACAGCAATGCCTCCAGCCTGGGGGTGGAATGGTCTATGTTTTCATACACCAAAAAAAATTGCCAGTTTCATCATCAAAGGACCAATTTGCTTCAATACTTCACAGGTAACATCAAATAGCAGCAACAACTTTGTGTGCGTATCATACTTGGGGGGAATTCAGCTGATTGAAGGACCCAGCCCACAGTGTGTCCCTCCAGTTTCCCCGGCCTATCCCGAATTTCATAGTACTGTACAGGTATGCATATGCTGTTGCTTAATTACAAACTGACTCCTGTACACTTCGGCCCCTTTGATCTTCCTAATGAAATGCAAGTTGCTGATGGCACGGCGGCTGTTCGAAAACATGTAGAAACTGTAAGAAAATGCCCTCCTCTTTGGAACGAGCCAGAAGTACACTGTTGACACGTACACTGTTTCATGCTCGAGCTTTCCGCTTCTGTGAGTAATCAATGAAAATTCAGATTACAATAACAAAGGTGAACTAATAATAAACATTGTTCAGTGAGACTAAGCTTAAAAAAAAGTGCTATTTCATGATTTTCCTCCTTTCACTCCTCTTCTGAAGGCAGTGAGGTAGATCTTGACGTTGTGGCGATAATGTAAAACGGGCTTGTCGATTCGCTCTCACCCGCTTTTATACTATTGCACTAAGGCACGATCTACCCCAATGATCTTTGCCGGCACTGGCAGCTTTCCTGCGCCTCGTCCGAGTGACCATTCTTCACGTGTGAGCCTTGAAGTTAGACGCCAAAGTTAAATGCGGAGGTTATTTCACTTTGGGATTATCACAGCTGAGCTCAAATCCCTCGTCCGCTGGGTTCCACATGGTCGTTGGTCGTGGGAAAACTGACTGATTTTTTTCCCCCTTGTTGGCCTAGAGACCCAAGGCCAACGGTGGTATCCTGGCTGAAAATGGCTAATTCAGCATAGACCAGGGTTTGGATCTGTGATCTTCAAGGCCACAATGCACTGTGCACTTAGCAACTGAAGCATTCTTCTGTTCTTTTGAAGAGTAAAGGCTAGACGTTACTGTCGGTGATGTTCTTATAGGAACAGGGGTAGGTCATTCAGCCCCTCGAGCCTACTCCGCCATTCCTATTTGCATATTAAAAGGGGGATAACGCCCGAGACAGGCGGGCGCTTTGGGCGCCCAGCGGTAGGCTACTCTCCAAGTCTTGCCAGCCTCTTCATCAGTGTTAACGAGGCAGTAAGGCTACTGAACCCATTTTGAGGCTGTTATTATCCTGTTTACGCCAAGCGATAGAAGTGAAAATTGCCCCCACTTTATCTAAGGGAGAGAAAGGGAGAGAGAGAGAAAGAAAGACAGACTTCTCTGTGCCCTGCCTTAACAACAACAATTTGCATTTATATAGCGCCTTTGATGTAACATAACTTCCCAAGGCGCTTCACAGAAGTGCTAGCAAACAAAAAACGACAACAAGCCAAAGAAGGAGACATTAGGATGGGTGAATAAAAGCTTGGTCAAAGAGGCAGGTTTTAAGGAGCGTTTTAAAGGAGGAGGGAGAGATAGAGAGGTGGAGAGGCAGAGAGGTTTAGGGAGGGAATTCTAGAGTTTAGGGAGAGTTGACTGGAGAGGTTCAAACAGGAAGTTGCGGGAAAGATGGGCATGGATTTTGGAGGAGACAACACGTTCAAGGACTTGGGAGAGGAAAGGGAGGTTGGAGATGGGACGATAGTTTACAAGGACGGAGGGGTCAAGGGTGGGCTTTTTGAGGAGGAAGGTGATGATGACAGGTTTGAAAGTGAGGGAGGCAGTACCCGAGGAGAGGGAACCGTTAACAATATCAGTTCACCGATGCTCAGTTTGGGTTCCGCCAGGACCACTCGGCTCCAGACCTCATTACAGCCTTGGTCCAATCATGGACAAAAGAGCTGAATTCCAGAGGTGAGGTGAGAGTGACTGCCCTTGACATCAAGGCAGCATTTGACCGAGTGTGGCACCAAGGAGCCCGAGTAAAATTGAAGTCAATGGGAATCTGGGAGAAAACTCTCCAGTGGCTGGAGTCATACCTAGCACAAAGGAAGATGGTAGTGGTTGTTGGAGGCCAATCATCTCAGCCCCAGGACATTGCTGCAGGAGTTCCTCAGGGCAGTGTCCTAGGCCCAACCATCTTCAGCTGCTTCATCAATGACCTTCCCTCCATCATAAGGTCAGAAATGGGGATGTTCGCTGATGATTGCACAGTGTTCAGTTCCATTCGCAACCCCTCAAATAATGAAGCAGTCCGAGCCCGCATGCAGCAAGACCTGGACAACATCCAGGCTTGGGCTTATAAGTGGCAAGTAACATTCACGCCAGATAAGTGCCAGGCAGTGACCATCTCCAACAAGAGAGAGTCTAACCCCCGCCCCTTGACATTCAACGGCATTACCATCGCCGAATCCCCCACCATCAATATCCTGGGGGTCACCATTGACCAGAAACTTAACTGGACCAGCCATATAAATACTGTGGCTACGAGAGCAGGTCAGAGGCTGGGTATTCTGCGGCGAGTGACTCACCTCCTGACTCCCCAAAGCCTTTCCAAAATCTACAAGGCACAAGTCAGGAGTGTGATGGAATACTCTCCACTTGCTTGGATGAGTGCAGCTCCAACAACACTCAAGAAGCTCGACACCATCCAAGATAAAGCAGCACCGCTTGATTGGCACCCCATCCACCACCCTAAACATTCACTCCCTTCACCACCGGTGCACTGTGGCTGCAGTGTGTACCATCCACAGGATGCGCTGCAGCAACTCGCCAAGGCTTCTTCGACAGCACCTCCCAAACCCGCGACCTCTACCACCTAGAAGGACAAGAGCAGCAGGTACATGGGAACAACACCACCTGCACGTTCCCCTCCAAGTCACACACCATCCCAACTTGGAAATATATCACTGTTCCTTCATTGTCGCTGGGTCAAAATCCTGGAACTCCCTTCCTAACAGCACTGTGGGAGAACAGTCACCACATGGACTGCAGCGGTTCAAGAAGGCGGCTCACCACCACCTTCTCGAGGGCAATTAGGGATGGGCAATAAATGCTGGCCTCGCCAGCGACGCCCACATCCCGTGAACGAATAAAAAAAAAACATGGGGGCCAGGAAGGGTAGTTGAATAGTCAGCAGTTTCGTGGGAATAGGGTTGAGAGAGCTTGAGGTGGGTCTATTGAATAAGATGAGCTCAGAGAGGGCATGAGGGGAGATAGGAGAGAAAGATGTGAGTTCAGGGTTAGGACATGGGGGAAACCTTGGGGGAAGCTCGGCTTGGTGAGCAAGGGGAGGGGAAGGATGAGGCAAGTGCAGCTGAATGGATGGTATCAATCTTAGTGACAAAGAAGTCTATGAGCTCCTCGTACTTGTTGGAGATGACGATGGAAGGGGCGCGGAGGCCGGTTTAAGGAGATGGCTGGTCGTGGATAAAAGAAGCCGGGGGATTATTTTGCTTTCCGGGACGATCCTGGAGTAGTGAGCAGTTTTGGTAGAGAAGAGCAGGGCCCGATAGTGCTTGATGCGGTCCAGCCAGATCTGGCGATGAATGGCTAAAACAGTTGTTCGCCATATACAGTAAAGTCTGCATCCCGAGGATGGGGGCCGTACCAGGGAGTGATCAGGATGGGGGAGAGTGAGGGTTTTACTGGGAGAAGAGCATCAAAGGCGGAGGTGAAAGAGTGAGTGAGCTGATCAACAGCTGCAGAAGTATCGTGGCTAACAGAGGACCATAGGGGTTTGAAAGTGTCATTATAAGTAACTTGGAGGGGGTGTTTTTTCCAGGGGTAGATGCAGAAGGAAGTGGAGTTTGAAGGGGGAAGGAGGATATGAGTTGTGAGGGATACAAGGAAGTGGTCAGTGATGGCTGTGATTGAGATAATGGGAATAGAGAGTTTAATCTAAGTCTACGAGATCTGGGTTCAGTCCACCTCGTTGTCAATCAACGTTACTACCTTTTGAAGTGGGAGTACGAGGCTCCCAAACATTTATTTTCGGCTCTGCAAATGTAGCGGAACAATGATTGATCTTTCAGGAGCTATTTTTTCAAATATGACGTGAAATACTTCAATTTGAAAATAATCACCTTACCTTTTAACATTGCTTTTAATACTGATGAACATGCCAAAGCAGCCTGTTAACCAGCCTGGTTTCAGACTACTGTACTTGCTTATGCTTGAGATAAAAATAGTGAAATATTGCATTATATTTTAAGAAATTCATTTCAGGCACACTGGGAGAAATCTAATTTGGTACAGGTGCCCGGGTATAACATCACCAAATGGAATATCTAGCCGTAAATCTTTAATGTTGGGGCCCAGAATTAAACAGTTCTACTGTGGAGTGAAGCCTTAGATTGAAAACAGTCTAGATTTGTGGCTGTTTATAGTTGGATCCTGAATTACCTGATGTTAGGGCCTCAAGTGACCATTCGCAGGAGAACTCAGTCTGTTGTTAAGGAACAAATGTTAGTGAGGGTGCCTAGTATCAGCACGGTCAGAGTGTGGGAGAAGTGGACCATAGAATACTAGCTGGATGTATATTTTCTGTGATGGGGTTAATGGTTAATGGGGGCACATGTATGGCAGAGGAGATAATATTTTGGTCAAAAGTTTGGATTGAGTGTGATGATATATTGAATTAGGACTGGTATTCGGGCTTTTAGAATATTATAGCATTTCATGTAACATTAATCTCGAGATAAAGGAAATGTTTGGGTTAAAATCAGAATGAAATCCTTAAGTTATTAGCTCCTACTGACAGATCAATAACCTTTTACATGTCAGTCTGTCTGTTGAGGTGAGGGTTTGCCCTCTTTACACCTATGGATACTGCCAAGCATTTCAAGGTCAACTCTCTCATATTGCACAGGCCTTATTTCCACTATTTTCCACTTTCCCAGTGTTATTGCTACCCTTGGCTCCCATTCCTGCCGTGTTTCACCATGGCTCAGGGATGCTATGTTCATTTTTTAAAAATTCATTCATGGGATGTGGGCGTCGGTGGCGAGGCCAGCATTTATTGCCCATTCCCAATTGCCCTTGAGAAGGTGGTGGTGAGCCGCCTTCTTGAACTGCTACAGTCCAACTGGTGAAGGTTCTCCCACAGTGCTGTTAGGAAGGGAGTTCCAGGATTTTGACCCAGTGACGATGAAGGAACGGCGATATATTTCCAAGTCGGGATGGTGTGTGACTTGGAGGGGAACTTGCAGGTGGTGTTGTTCCCATGTACCTGCTGCCCTTGTCCTTCTAGGTGGTAGAGGTCACGGGTTTCGGAGATGCTGTCGAAGAAGCCTTGGCGAGGTGCTGCAGTACTTCTTGTAGATAGTACACACTACAGCCACGGTGCGCCGGTGGTGAAGGGAGTGAATGTTTAAGGTGGTGGATGGGGTGCCAATCAAGCGGGCTACTTTATCCTGGATGGTGTTGAACTTCTTGAGTGTTGTTGAAGCTGCACTCATTCAGGCAAGTGGAGAGTATTCCATCACCATTCCCCGTTTGCCGCACACCTGGAAATATTTCCTCTGCGAACTGTTGTATCGTGAAATCGTAAGCCTCTTTACAAGCAGAAGCCCCGATTTTAACCTGGAGCGCGAGTGCGTGGGGCAGGACAGGAGGGACGAGCTCACGACAGCCCCAGCGTGAGGCCAGAGCCATTTTAACTCCGGGCCTCATTTAAATGCCAGAAATGGGAGTCACCACCCGAAGACGGAAGGAGTGATACAATGGCCAATGGGGAGGGAGTAGGAAATTCCACGGCTGCAGTCTGGACAAAACAAAATGGTCCTCGCAAAGCTAAGTGACATGAGGGTCCAAGAAGGGAAAGTGAAAGCTCGGGACAGGGGAGGTCCAAGGATTCCTTTTGGAGCCCGGACGAGCACTCGAGCTCCTCCTGGCCCACAAGGAAATCTTACAAAAAATGTTAAAAATAACTTACCTAAACCTCGCATGGCCTTGGATCTTATCTGTCTGCAGCTCTCCCTGGCGTCTCCAGGACTGGTCTTCGCAGTCATCATCCCAAGGTAAAATTGCATCTGAATGACATCATTGGCATTTCAATGTTAATGAGGCCCCTGTGCTCCCGAAAACCCAGGAGTTAAAATGGCAGGGGGCACGAACGCAGCGGAAACACAGTGTGCAGCGCCCGGCCACCATTCGAGCCCCCACTTGCACTGCTCCCGCCAGGCCGGCAGGGGTGAAATCAGGGCTACCATTACGATACACATTGCACGCAGAGGAATCTTTCCCCATGTGTCAGTAGTGTCTTCCTTGCACACTGGATATCTCTCAGTTGTGAACAGCTAAGGCAGTATCAAGAAGGAACTTTTGACATGCCTCCAGGTACCATATTACCACATGGTACGTACAGAGGACAGAGTAGAGAAGGGATAGAGGAGAAGAAACCATAGGATGACAGGAATGGTTTCAAGCAGATGGATACAAAGGGCAGGAGTGAGTGACCAGGACCTGGAAGAACCAGAGCAAAGCAGGGAGAGGGTAAAACTTTTTAAATCAGCTTCTTTAAAGAGCCGCACAAACACAATTTAAATTCAGGAAAGCAAACATTTAGTGTGGACTATCACATTTAGGGCAGTGATACTTCCACAAGTGTTTGCTTTCCTGAATCTAAATTGTACTTGCTTGTGATTTTCAAACAGTCTGATAGCAATGAATTATCTTTTCTTTGGTTCTTAATCTTGCTCCTTCAGGCCATGGTCAGTGGTAAGTGTTGACGGCATATTGCGTTAACAGACTGGAGGGGCTTTCACTTGGCACCTTTTCGTAGAATCATAGAATCACACAACACAGAAGGAGGCCATTCGGCCCATCATGCCTGTGCCAGCTCTTTGAAAGAGCTATCCAATTAGCTCCACTCCCCCTGCTCTTTCCCCGTAGCCCTGCAATTTTTTCCCCTTCAAGTATATATCCAATTCCTTTTTGAAAGTTATTATTGAATCTGCTTCCACCACCCTTTCAGGCAGTGCATTCCAGATCATAATAACTGGCTGCGTAAAAAAAATATTCTCATCTCCCTTCTGGTTCTTTTGCCAGTGACCTTAAATCTGGGTCATGCAGTTACCGGCCCTCCTGCAAGCGGAAACAGTTTCTCCCTATCTACTCTATCAAAACCCCTCATCATTTTGAAGACAATTTGAATATAATTTTGAACTCCACCCTGTTACACTGAGGTCCATTCAACGATCCCTCCCCCCCTCACTTTTACACAGAGAGGGGAGCTAATATCTGTAGGCCTGGTGGGATCTCCTTTTAATTCGGAGACTCAGAGAGTGAACGTACGGGACCAGCTCGCTTTTTTTTGTAGAACTAAAACAGGCTCCTTCATCCCGATGGCAGAATTATAGATTTTCATTTCCATTTAACCCTGACACCATCGGAACTCCTTCATCCCTACGGAGTGCAGCCAACAAACAAAAGCAAACTTATCAAGCCCTTGTACGACGACACCACTGATGGTAATTTCCACCCTTAAGTGACACTAGCCCGAAGGATACACTGCACAACTCAAAACGGTTGAAACAAAGCGGGTGAAATTCCTCTTGTCGGTGATTTTACTGAAAAGTTCAGCTTGAGTACAGCATGGAATTTCCTGCCTTGCACTCAGACTGGCTTGTTTACAAGAATGATTCCACAGAAAGAATTTCTCCCCCAGCGTGTGCACACATGCATTTGGAATAAAACACACATACTTTGAGAATCAACCCCTCGGTGTGTGCTGGCCATGACTAATATCCGGTGTTATACAACAGCCAAACGTCATTTAATGGAATTGGACTTTTTTTCGCCAGCATAATGTATTCATGGAAGTAGCAGCAGTGATTCAGAATCAAGCTATTACTCTTAACAGTAATAGAGATGGTTAAAGCTATTACAGGAGTTGTGTGGAATAAAAATTCCACACTCACCTTATCATCACCTGTTTACCTGGCCTTATCTCACTCCAACTGCCTTCATCAGCTTATTTTAATTGCCCTCCTCGATGACTTCCCATGCTTCAGTTAAATAAACTTCAATTGATCTGGACCTCTGCACCTGCACAAAGTCCTACTTACGTTTCATTCCAATCCTTGCATTGGCTCTTTGTTCCTTAGTGCCAGCCTTGGCTCAGTTCATTCTCGCCTCTAAGTCAGAAGATTGTGGATTCAAGTCCCACTCCAGAGACTTGAGCACAAAATCTAGGCTGACAATCCAGTGCAGTACCGAGGGAGTGCTGCACTGTCGGAGGTGCTATCCTTCAAATGAGATGTTAAACCGAGGCCCTGTCTGCCCTCTCAGCTGGACGTAAAAGATCCCCTAGTACTATTTTGAAGAAGAGAAGGGGAGTTCTCCCTGGTGTCCCAGCCAATATTTATCCCTCAATCAACATCAGTGAAACAGATTATCTGGTCATTATGTCATTGCTGTTTGTGGGAACTTGCTGTGCACAAACTGGCTGCCACGTTTCCTACATTATAACAGTGATTACACTTCAAAAGTACTTCATTGCTTCTAAAGCACTTTAGGATGTCCTGAGGTCATGAAAGATGCTATATAAAGACAAGTCTTTCTTCTTTTTTTCTTGATGTGGAGTTGCCGGTGATGGACTGGGGTGGACAAATGTAAGGAATCTTACAACACCAGGTTATAGTCCAACAGTTTTATTTGAAAATCACAAGCTTTTGGAGGCTTTCTCCTTCGTCAGGTGAGTGTGGAATTCCTTGAAGGTTACCGCATATATAGTCAGAGAACAATGCCTGGTGATTACAGATAATCTTTCCAACTGCTCATTGTCAAGGCAATCAGACAGAGAGACATTACATACAGGACTACTGAATATATAAACGGTCCGAACCCAAAGACAGAGAGAGAGAGAGAGAGAAACATCCGAAAGGAAGAGAAAGAGAGAGAATGACCAGTTGTATTAAAAACAGATAACTCTTTTTTCGCTGGTGGGGTTACGTGTAGCGTTTTTTTCTTCGCACTTCAATTTCACTTTAAATGCATGTCCTTGCCTACGGATCTCACCACAGCCCCTCCTCTCTCTTCTTTTGCACCTTCCTCCAGCCCTACACTGTGCCCACACCCCCTGTTCTTCTAACTCTGGTCCACTGCATATCCCACCCCCTCACCCTTCTGCTCCAGGTACCTCGCCCCCACATCTCCTCAACTTCCTATGCTTTGCTCCATTTCCCTCTGACTCCAAAAGCCTCCACGAAACCTGCTTCTTCAACTGGTTTCGGTGACCTCCACTAACCTGCCCCCAACTCAAGCTTAGGTTTGACCCCCCTTCCCCCACTGCCACCCCCACGACTGTGAAGCGTTTGGGACATTTTGCAATATCAATGCAGGTTAGCGTTGTTGCTGAGGAATCTTTTCTTTCCCAAGGGTCCCGTGATTGCTGATTCCTTCTCCCACCCATAGCAACCATCCTTGCTTCACTTCGACAATCCGGGGTAAAAATCTCCTTGCCGAGTGTCCAGCAGAACCAGTCAGAGAAGGGTCAGGACTCAGGTGCGTCAAGCCTCCACTTTAGTTGAGGAATCTCGGCCTTGTAAGGGGCCCTGGGGCAGCGTATCTCCGCATAAAGTGCCATAATGTGCCCTCTCTCGACCACTACCACTGACCCCATTGAAGTGGGGTCGTGGGGAGGTCTCGTGATCTAAATACTTTCGACAGCTAGGAGTAGATCACCCTTTCCATGCCGAAGAGGATGGAAAGTTCATCCAAAGATTCCCCGCTCTGAAATAAATTGGTAGGTATCCCCGTGGCCTGCTTACAGAGGAGTCTGTTCTAAAAACCTTTAAAAAATTCATGACCAGATCTTCAGGGGTCCAGGCATTAAAGCTAAGGCTGCACCCCCCAGGTGGGCCACACAACAGCCAGTGGATCAGCCAGTATGCCTGGACTGACTGGGCATCCCTGCACCGACCCTAAAACCAGGCCCCAAGGAAGGCCCGGGGTGTGTGAACTCTGGCGTTCTGAGCCCCTGGTCCTGTTCCTGACCCCCGCCCCACCTCCCACTTATACCGATATCATTGTAAGGGGCAGGAGGAAGTTTCACGTCGCAGAACCATCACTAAAATTTGTTCAAGGCGGCGGCTCACCACCACCTTCTCGAGGGCAATTAGGGATGGGCAATAAATGCCGGCCTCGCCAGCGACGCCCACATCCCATGAACGAATTAAAAAAAACCACAAGGCCTGGACCAGGCATATTGCCAAAGATATGATAGGAATCCTCCAGAATGGCCATGGTTTTTCATGCACTGAGCGCATTGTCCTTTGAATAAGATCAGCGAGTTTGACGTTTAAAGGAAGGTTTAAAACCATCCTCCCAATTCTCAGTTAATCTTTAACAACCTTGAAGTCTTGTATAAAATCCCATAGATCACAGTTAAAAATGGATTCTGCAGACTTATTTCAGTGAATATACCTTTAAACCAAACTGACAGTTGGATTTTGTCTTTTGGTTCTTTCTTCAATTCATAGATTCCTGGCAATTTATGATTTGAAGCTTTGGGAAATCACAGTGCAGTTTGTAGGTTAGCCATCACCCATTCATCCACGCAGATATGACAGAATCTGAGTTCTTGTAGACTTGCCAACTAACACAAACTTTCTTCTTGTTTGAGGTGATGGGAACCCTCCTGAATAGTGGCCTGGGCCACTGCTCATTGTCCTAGGCCATTGTGCTCCTTGGGTCCAATAGGAATGATTCAAACTACTACCATTTTTTGTGCCAGTCAATCAGTCTGGGGTGGGGGGAGGGGGGTGGTGAGGGAGGAAGAGGAAGAAGTCAGAAAAAATGGCCGATTTCGTACTTCTAGCTGAGACTCTCGTGTGCAAGTAACAAGAAATCACAGGCACGTGGTGCTGTCTGTGCCTTTCTGTCCATTAGTTTTAATATGAGCTTAATTCATTTTAAAATGGATGGAAAACCAAGGACAGGGTGGTCTGGACAGCCGGTGAGACTCTCGGTCGACATCTCAAACTTGAAAAATCAGCCCAAAGAAATTTTTCACAGAATTATAAAAGTATATGCAATTTCAAAATTTGCAGATGACACAAAACTTGGAAGTGTGGTAAACATTGAGGAGGATAGTGATAGACTTCAAGAGGATATAGACAGGCTGGTGGGATGGGCAGACACATGGCAGATGAAGTTTAACGCAGAGAAGTGCGAAGTGATACGTTTTGGCAGGGAGAATGAGGAGAGGCAATATAAACTAAATGGTACAATTCTAAAGGGAGTGCAGGAACAGAGAGACCAGGGGATATATGTGCACAAATCTTTGAAGGTGACAGGACAGGTTGAGAAAGTGGTTAAAAATGCATATGGGATCCTGGACTTTATAAAGTATATAGAGTACAAAAGCAAGGAAGTTATATTGAACCTTTATAAAACACTGGTTTGGCCACAACTGGAGTATTGTGTCCAATTCTGGGCACTGTACTTTAGGAAGGATGTGAAGGCCTTGGAGAGGGTGCAGAAAAGATTTACTAGAATGGTTCCAGGGATGAGGGACTTCAGTTATGTGGATAGACTGGAAAAGCTGGGTTTGGTCTCCTTAGAACAGGGAAGGTAGAGGGGAGATTTGATTGACGTGTTCAAAATCATGAAGGGTTTAGATAAAGTAAATAAAGAGAAACTGTTCCCATTGGCAGAAGGGCCAAGAATCAGAGGACACAGATTTAAGGTGATTGGCAAAAGAATCAAAGGCAACATGAAGAAAAACTTTTTTACACAGCGAGTAGTTATGATCTGGAATGCGCTGCCTGAAAGGGTGATGGAAGCAGATTCAATCATGGCTTTCAAAAAGGAATTGGATAAATACTTGAAATGAAGAAATTTGCAGGACTATGGGAAAGAGCGAGGGAATGGGACTAACTGGATTGCTCTTACAAAGAGCCGGCACAGGCTCGATGGGCCCAATGGCCTCCTTCTGCGCTTTAACCATTCTATGATTCTATGATTTTGCGTAGTTTTAGTTTCAGGCCCGATTGTGTCAAGGCCATCCTTTCATACAATTGCAAGCGTAGCCCTTGCTCTTGCTTGCTTTAGGCTGCGTAGGTGCACTACGTGATGCGGTACTGAGCAACACAAACCAGGAAGGGCCCAGGCTGACTCCCTGATCCTGTGATGAGTTAACTGACCTCAGCTCGGTTGACAATAGCGGCAGTAACATTGGCTTGGATTTACCTAGACTTGGGAGGAGGAAGAAAGGACTTGCATTCATATGGTGCCTTTCATGACCTCAGAACATCCCAAAGCGTTTTACAGCCAACGAAGCGCACTGCGATGTTGGTTAAGGGATAAATATTGGTCATCATGGAACGTGTCGCTGTCGCTCTGCTCTGCACAAGTACGGGGTTTTTCCAGCCCAACAGACAAGAAGAGGTCACAAAATCCAACCAGTAAGAAGGAGCGTTATAATCAGACAATGTAGTATTCAATGTAGAGTTCCAGTGTTTTTAGCGGTGTGCAAAGTACCATATTTTACTCTCCCATATTAGCAGTGGTGACAGGATTTCTGTTTGCAACACTATGGAGGGACAGGATCAGGCAAATTACCATGAATACAATGCAGCAAATACTGGCAGTGTTACTGGTAATTATGTTTTGTTATTCTATACTACATTGGCCGCAGCCCAGTGGCTGTGAAAAATAACCTTGCAGGTGGTACAGCAGACAGCTGTGCAGTCCATATCTCAAACAAGAAGCTGAAGGTTTTATAAAACAATGTGCCGAGTCCTGTCTCCAGCAGTGCAAGAGTTGTGAAAAGTCTGTGCGTGTACATGTACCAATCGACCAACTCACACACAATGGAGCAACTGATTTGCCCCCTTTTGACCCCCCCCGCCACTTCTTGTGTTCAGTTACTAAAATGGTTTGAAGAGGTTACACGGTAAATACTCCTGTGAACTTTCAAATGAATATTGCATGGATTTTATGTTGGGTTTCAAAGTATCCTAATTGATCATAAAACCTGCGTATTTGTAATTCTTTATTAAAATTGACTGGGGTAGATCTCGACTTTGGCCGATAGTGTAAAACAAGTGGTAGTGAGTTGGCAATCCATTTTATATCTCTCGCGACTGGAAATAAAAATCAGGAGAGATATAAAACGGACTGCCAACTCGTTTTGCACTATCGCACAAAATCAAGGACTACCTCACTTTCTACTACTTACACTAGGTTCAAGACAGGGAAAATGGCTACTTTATCTCCTGGTCCCATGTGTTGTTATTCATCCTGGAAAACTGCCAAAGAATATTTAAAGTTAATGGTGGAGTTCATCTTTCTGTTCTTAAAATCCACTTCGTGCTGTCATGGAGTTTGTCTTCTTTTTCTTTTTGAATTGATAGCACTCGCCCCTCTGAGTCAGATCGTTGTTAGTTTGAACCTCACAGCAGGACTTGAACGCACAATCTGATCTGGCACTCGCATGCAATACTGAGGGAGTGCTGCATTGTCAGAGGTGCCATCCTTGAGAAGAGGTATGGCCCCATATAACAGCACTGCTGCTTCAGGTGGACGTTAAAGATATTTGAAAAGCAGGCAGCTGTCCCAATGTCCTGGCTAACATTCCTCCCTCAAGACCACCAAAAACAGCCTAACTGGTCATTCATCTCATTGCAGTTTATGGGATCTTCTTGTGTACAAATGGCTGCCATGCTTGCTCACATAATAACTATCATTGCGCTTCAAAAGTGAATTCATTCTATTTGAAGCACTTTGAGACACTTCTGAGAGACATGATCAAGCACGGCATAAATGCAAATCGTTCCTTTCCTCCTTTACTCCAGTTTTCTCCCCTCGCCCTTTCCATTTTAAAGGGGCAGTTCCTGCTGGAGCTAAGGTTCCAGAGCTAGCAGTGAGTGGGCGCGGACTTTTCAACAGTAGGTTCTGTCACACCTGAGGTGGATACTTTCCCCTCGGGTGTGCACTATCCAACAGGGGTCACTGCACGACAATCAGGAGGACGGGGCCTGGGGTCACATTTTTTGCTTTCATAGTTCAATTGTACAGATCCCCAAACCATGGCCAACTAAGAATCAGCTGACTCAGTGCAGACCAGTAATCCAACGTAGAACCTTCCTGGCCTGTGGAACATATGAGATATCCCAAACCATTGAGGTAACTGGAATTACAGGCTTAAGAACTATTATCAGTGTTGCTCTTAGCACGAACACACAACAGTATTAAATTCTTGCCAAAAATGCCACTCCTGGGAATGTCTTTTATTTCCACCAGAGAGGCCAGCTGTAACTCCCAAACAATTTATTTCTCTTTCCCTTTTTCTTTCTCTTTTTTCATACTTTTCTTTAATTTTGTTTTATTCCTCCCTTTTGTTTACTTTCATTATGCTGTCAACGTTTTGATTAGAAATGATAGATTGCAATGACTGGTCCAGTGCTTCAGTTAATATTTCCATTTACCTAATTGAATAGCTAACAAAGTAGGACCATTTTTTTAATAAAATCAAATGACAGTTTTTAATCAACGTACAACTCAGCGGTACTCGGCTGTTTAATGACTGCTTGTTTCGGATCGACATCCAGTTGCTGAAAAGGTGTTGATCTCCCCTCTTGAATTAATGGAGGTTCTCACTGACAGAATCAGTGGATGACACGAGAGGACTCCCATTGTCAGCCCACCTTGTGAGTATGGCACACTGCTGCTGAGGTTGATTTCTCCTCAGCAATTTGATTTTAAAGGAACCAGTTACTTCACCCTGGCATAAATTACACATACCATGAAACCTGGAGCCCAGGTCATTCTTCCATTTTTGTGGCTTGCTAATCAGGAGAAGTGAACTTATTTTTTTTTTATTCGTTCATGGGATGTGGGCGTCGCTGGCGAGGCCGGCATTTATTGCCCATCCCTAATTGCCCTCGAGAAGGTGGTGGTGAGCCGCCTTCTTGAACCGCTGCAGTCCGGGTGGTGAAGGTTCTCCCACAGCGTTGTTAGGAAGGGAGTTCCAGGATTTTGACCCAGCGACGATGAAGGAACAGCGATATATTTCCAAGTTGGGATGGTGTGTGACTTGGAGGGGAACGTGCAGGTGGTGTTGTTCCCATGTACCTGCTGCCCTTGTCCTTCTAGGTGGTAGAGGTCGCGGGTTTGGGAGGTGCTGTCGAAGAAGCCTTGGCGAGTTGCTGCAGTGCATCCTGTGGATGGTACACACTGCAGCCACATTGCGCCAGTGGTGAAGGGAGTGAATGTTTAGGGTGGTGGATGGAGTGCCAATCAAGTGGGCTGCTTTGTCCTGGATGGTGTCGAGCTTCTTGAGTGTTGTTATGCACTCGTGTCAGCAGTTGTTCCCACCTGATATTCATCAGGAAGGACCTTGTTTTGGTCTTTCAGCTGCTGTGGTATTTGAAGAACCAATCAGGGATCCCATTCCTATTTGCTTTCAAACAACTTCTGTTGCAAAGCCTGTGTTTGTGTGTGTGTGTGTGTGTGTGTGCGTGTGTTTGTGTGTGTGTTTGTGTGTGTGTGTGTGTATGCGTGTGTTTGTGTGTATGCATGTGTGTGTGTGTTTGCGTGTGTGTGTGTGTGGATATCAGATGAAGCCCAGCTGCGATATTCCCTCATGATCAAATCGCATCCCGGGGGCTCTCAATCAAGGCTCACAGTCTATGATTCACGTCATTGGCAAAACTCCGAACGGCAGCCTGCATCTGTGAAGCTGGACTTGATCACTCCAATGCTTCCCTGGCTGGCCTCCCATCCTCAACTCCCCATAAATCTCGGCTCATGCAAAACTCTGCTGCCTGTACCGTATCCCACAACAAGTTCCGCTCGCCCATTAATCTCTTTCTTGTTGACCTACACTTGCTCCTGGTCCCCCAACACCTCAGATTTAAAATTCGTATTGTTGTGTTTAAATCCCTCCATGACCACATCCCTCCCTATCTCTGTAACCCCTTGTACCTGCCACATTGAACATCCTATTCCTCAGACTCCAGCCTATTGTCTATCACTCCTCTCTTCGTCTCAACTTTGGCAGCTGCCTAGATCTCACTCTCTGGAACTCCCTCCCTAAAGCTTCCCATCTCTTCCCCTCCTTCTCCTAAGACCTTTCTAAAAACCTATTTCTTTGGCCAAGTTTTTGATCACCCTTTCTAATTTATCCTTGTTGACTCAGCACTCATTTTTCCTCACAGCTCTGTGAAGTGCCTTGGGATATTTCTTCACATTAAATGCAAGTTGTAATACCTCAGCATGACTCAACACCTTCAGGAGACTAGGGGTGGGGTGGAATTGGAGAGAGAGGAGAGGAATGTCTGAGAAGGGCCAAATCATTAGCCCTACTTTATTGCCATTACTTACAGAGAGGTAAGTTTTCAAGCCAGTCCTTTACCTGATATGGAAGATACAGGAAAGTAGTACAATGACAACAGCAACAGTGACAGCTTGCATTTATATAGTGACTTTAACATCGAAAAATGTCCCATGGTGCTTCACAGAGGTGTAATCAGACAAAAATGGATGGTCAAAGAGGTGGATTTTAAGTCGAGCCTTAAAGGAGAAGAGGGAGGTGGAGAGGCGGAAAGGTTTAGAGAGGGTATTCCAGATCTTTGGGCATAGATGGCTGAATGTATGGCACAAATAGTGGGGCAAAGGGAGGGGAGATGCACAAGAGGCTAGAGCCAGAGGAACAGAGAGTTCGGTGAGGGTTGTAGGCATGTAGATGAGGAAGAGGAGGGGGACAAGGACAAATCCTTGGAGCACTCCAGAGGTAACAGTGTAGGGGCAAGAAGAGAAGCCATTGCTGGAGAGAATCTGGCTACAATCGGATAGGTAAGATTGGAACTAAGCGAGCTGAACAACAGAGGAAAGATGTTGGAGGAGGAAGGTGTGGTCGACCATTGCAGGGAGGTCGAAGAGGACGAGAAGAGATAAAGCTGCACAGTCCCAGTCACAAAGGATGTCACTTGTGACTTTCATTAGGGTCGTTTCAGTGCTGTGGCAGGAATTCAAACCTGATTGGACAAATTCAATTGCGGAGTTGTGGGAAAGATAGACAGAAATTTGAGAGGCGACAAAACATTCAAGAACTTTGTAGATGAAAGGAAGAGTGGTGGTGGGGTGGTAGTTTACAAGGACAGAGGTGACAAGGGTGGGTTCTACAGGAGTGTGGTGATGATGGTGGTTTTGAAAACAAGTCGAAGAGAGAATCGTTCACAATGTATGGGGGCCAGGAAGAGTAGTTGGGCAGTCAGCAGTTTAGTGGGAATGGGGTTCAAGGGAGCAGGAGGTGGGTATCAGGGACAAGATGAGCTCAGAGAGGACATGAGGGGAGATGTAGAAAACTAGAGAAAGAGGTGGGTTCAGGCTAGGGCACTTGCTGTTGGAGCTGAGGGTGAAGGGGGCGGAGGAGACGGTAGTGGAGAAAAGAAGCCAGGGGCTTGTCTTTGTTCTCCAAACTGTAAAAATAGTACAGATTGTAAGGGAGACACAAGCAGTCAAGAAAGACATAGCTCAGTACTGAGCCCTTTCTGGGTCTCATTAGGGATCACAAATATACAACATTTTAACTGTTATAAAGTAGTCTTGCACAAATGGATTCACGAGAAAGAATAAAGGTTGACAAGGCTCTTGCCAAACAATGCAGAGAAATTTATGCCATCAGCACTCAAAGCGTTAACCAGACCAAACCAATTAGTTGTAATTAGTCAAGTAAAACCGCAGAAGGTCACAGCAACCTTTTGTTTAAATTATGGAAAATTTGCCCTTAATGAAAGATAATGAGCAGAACTTTTTTTAAGTAGTCGCACTACTGTAGCTCTTAGGAGCGTTATGCTCACAGTTTCAAGTGAGTTAAGTAACATTTAATGAGTGTTGATGCCAGAAAATAAGGCTCAATTTGCCCAGATTTTGTGAAGGTTGGAAAGTTCCATTGCTCGCAGTTAATTTAAAATAATAATCGACACCGGAGCTCAGCTGCAGAAAATAGCTGAAAACATTCTCCGTGTCACCATGAGGGGTGTGCGATCCTTTCAACATTGCAGACAAGATTCTCCTCTTTTATCGAAAAATGTCCGTGATTAATGTCCTGCTAATGAAATCATGTTTCAAAATTGTGGCACCACCAAAAAAAAACGGAATTACTGATCATTCATCTCATTGCTGTTCGGGCGATCTTGTTTGCAAAAAATGACAGCCAATTATTAACAGTCACTTGCTCTTCAAAATGATTTACGCAAAGTACTTTTTGAGATTTCTCCCTTTGTAACATTTTCCTCTGGTCAGAAGAAAATGACAATGGTAGGAGAAGTCAAGAGAGATATTACAACAGGTAATATACAAAGAATGGAGATGCTAGACAAACTAGCCAAGCTAAAGGATCCAGATGGATTGTGCCTGCGGATACTCAAAGAAAATAGGGAGGAGATAGCAGAGGCACCACAATCCATATAGAAAAAGTCAATAGAAAAAGGAATAATGCCAGACGACTGGTGGACAGCAAACATAATTCCTATCTTCAAATAAGGAGATAGAACTAATCCAGGGAACTGTAGACCAGTTAGCTTAATGTTAGTGGTAGGAAAGATACTAGAATCTTTGCTAAAAGATGAGATAATAAAACATCTAGAGATGGAGAATATAATTTAAAAAAATAGTTAGCATGGATTTCTAAAAGGAAGATCATGTTTAACCAATCACATTAAGTTCTTTGAAGTAGTAACAGACAGAATGGACAAGGGCAATGCAGTGGATGCAGTATACATGGACACACAGAGACTGGTGAGAATGTGTAACTCTGCAATATGGAGTGGTTGTAGCAGATAGCATTGACACATTTAAGGGGAGGCTTGATGCATACATGAGGGGGAAGTGAATAGAGAGACACGGGGCAGGTTGGAAGAGGCAATTAGAATGGGAAGAGTCTCATGTGGAGTATAAACACTGCCATAGTCCAGTTGTGCTACTTGGCCTGTTTCTGTTCTGTAGATTCTATATAATTCCATGTTTTGGTTGCATATGATGATGTATTTAGGCTGCTTATACAATACAGTACTGAGGGAGTGGTGTCCTTCAGGTGAATCATTCAACCAAGGTTTTGCATGCCTGTTCAAGTGGGCGTGACAAAGATCCCATGACATGATTCAGAGACGAGCAGGAAGTTTCCCGGTGCCCTGGTCAACATTCTGCCCTCAACCAGCAATGGCAAAAATGGATTAACTGGCCATTCATCTGATTGCTCTTTGTGGGATCTTGCTGTGTGCAAAATGGCTGCTGTAATTGTCTGTATAACGAGAGTCACTTCAAAAGTAAATTCATTGTATTGAAGCATTCCAACACATTCCTGAGTGATGTGATCAAGTGCTGTATCAATGCAAGATTGTTCTTTCTTTAGTGGGTCATTAATTATGTAAAAAGAAAATGGCATTCTCCTGTTTTTCATTCAGAAAGAAATTGCCCCCAGCATCTTATTTGTTCCCAAGAATAGAATGTCCTGAGTAGGACGTGTGTGGGTTTTTTTCTCAAAGCTTTCTCTTCTAATTAAGAAATGTAATTAATTAGATCTTCCCACAGATCTTTTCCCAGCTGTTATCCAAGGAGAAACATTACAAAATGTGAGCTCAGATTGCACAAAGTTAATTTAAAGCCTGCCGGGGAGTTTGTCAAAATGTACCTCCTAAATATGGTTTAGGTTGCAAATGGAGGAAAAGCCTATGAAAATGAGTGCTTTTGGTCCAGGATAATCCCACTTAAACTTAAACTAAATAAACTTTCTGCTTTTTAATATCCTCTAAAACTATTAATGTAAACACCGAAATTGATAATCCCAACTCCCAAACTGTTGCAAAAAGAACCAGATGCAAATTGAGATCCATTTGCTGCACGCGTGACGTCACATTTTCATTATTTATTTTTCCCCAAAAGCCACTTGCTTTATAAGCACCGTGCCCTTCCCTTGTTTATAATGTCACAGGCAATGATTTCCAGATGTTCGATTCTACCATGGTTTGACACAGAGTAAAAGCCAAAGGAACGGATAACAATTTAAAACAAAAAAACCCAACAGCAGCAAAACAAGTAAACAAACCAGCATGGGTCTTTCTTCTACAGGACAGCTGTTTGAATTTTCAATCTGTCAGGCACTCCTGTAGACGGCTCAAATGGGCCCTGATTGAGAAGCACATATTTTAAAACTACAGAATATCCTGTTTTCTTCACCCTGATCAGCTGATTGGTCAGGCACATTCAAACTTCCTGTCAAAACAAATGAGCGTCTCAGATGGGGCTTTCATTCTTTTTTTTTCTATTGATAAGTGTCTACAGTCATTTTTCCTTTCAGTTTTCAGTGACGGTGTTAACGTTGTTTATAGCTGAAGCTGCTGGAACTCATCCCCACCCCTCCTTAGTTTAAAAGCACTGAGCTGCTTTCCTGGAGTCGTGCCTAGTGTTCTGCTTCTAGGGTGGGATCTGGCACAGGTCAGTTTACAGCAGGAAAAAAAACAGAACATTCCTCTGCCTTTTGATTCACGTCAAGCACTCAAGAGACTGAGAAGGAAAGTGTCAAGGGTTAAAGAATGGAGAAGAGGAACGGAACACAGAACACCACTGGTAGCAGCACTGAGCCATCAGCCACAATTCCAGGTAATACAGGATTGTTAAAGCTCAGTATACTTACCGCTCTGTTTTACTGTCAACAAGTCGCTTGTTTAAATATTCGAAATGTGAAGTACTGGTTCCTTGACAGCTCAGGAAGTTTAACTAATGAACAGCACAAGCCATACAGACCAGAGAAGATCTTAGGTTTGATTCCTGGTTGGTGCTGAATTGGCGGCTAAAGCGGCAATGGGAACCACTACAACGCCCCTGGGTTAGGGAGGAGAAAGTCAGCTGCTAATTGCTACCCAGCAATCCTGCTTGAAGCTTCTATGTGTAGAAAGCCCCTCAAAGTCAAGACTGCGTTGTCATTGCAGTTGAATAGCCTGCCAGCGCTCACTGCGAATGGCACTTTGGTGAGGTACCTAAGCTCTGGAATTCCCTCCCTAAACCTCTTCACCTCTCGACCTCTCTTTCCTCCTTTTAACAGCTCCTTAAAACCTACCTCTTTGACCAAGCTTTTGGTCGCCTGTCCTAGTGGCTCTTTATGTGGCTCGGTGTCAATTATCTTGTTTGATTATGCTCCTGTGAAGCGCCTTGGGATGTTTTACAACTTTAAAGGTGCTATATAAATGCAATGATGTGGAGATGCCGGTGATGGACTGGGGTTGACAATTGTAAACAATTTTACAACACCAAGTTATAGTCAACAATTTTATTTGAAATTCACAAGCTTTCGGAGGCTTCCTCCTTCCTCAGGTGAATGTTGAACACTTGAGGGAGAAAGGAATAGAAGGTTATGTTGATAGGTTGATGTGAAGTAGGTTGGGAGGAGGCTCGTGTGTAGCATAAACACCGGCATAGACCAGTTGGGCCGAATGGCCTGTTTCTTTGCTGGACACTCTATGTAGTTCTGTGTAATGTGCAGAATATCCCAGTAAACTGAATAATGAGAGAAGTTTTTATAGATTAAAAAATGAAGAGTGGAAAAGAATCTTTTGAAATGAGAGGGGGATGGAAAGTTCTGCAACTAACTCATTGACACATTTCAACGTGATTTACATCATCACATTCTGTACTTGCCAATATGGTAACTTGAGGAACATTCACCTGAGGAAGGAGGAAGCCTCCGAAAGCTTGTGAATTTCAAATAAAATCGTTGGACTATAACTTGGTGTTGTAAAATTGTTTACAAATATAAATGCAAGTTATTGTTGTTGTTGTACCAGAGGTAAATGACACCTGGTGAACTGTACTTCAACAAAGAGTTAACTGGGAGAGGGGAGGGGGTAGTGAAAATTGGCAAGAAAAGGAAATGGAAAAAAAACTTTTGAAGGAAGGTTTTATCTGTAGCTTTTCACTGACTTCTTTAGACATGTTGAGTCATGGCTAGCATAGAATGACGCAGCAGATTTGCACAATAACATGCTAACTCAGTGTGAAAGGCAATTTCAGAAAATCAAGTCTATCTTCTGTGAGAGGTAATTAAAAGCTTAAACTGTTATCAATCGGCAGAGTGAAAATGAATGGGGTTCTTTCACAGCTAATGTACCCACAGAACATTTAAGGAAACAATCTTTGTCAATGATTATTGGCAAGTACAGAATGTGATGATGTAAATCACGTTGAAATGTGTCAATGAGTTAGTTGCAGAACTTTCCATCCCCCTCTCATTTCAAAAGATTCTTTTCCACTCTTCATTTTTTAATCTATAAAAACTTCTCTCATTATTCAGCTTACTGGGATATTCTGTACATTACACAGAACTACATAGAGTGTCCAGCAAAGAAACAGGCCATTCGGCCCAACTGGTCTATGCCGGTGTTTATGCTACACACGAGCCTCCTCCCAACCTACTTCACCTCAACCTATCAACATAACCTTCTATTCCTTTCTCCCTCATGTGTTTATCTAGCTTCCCCTTAAATGCATCTATACGATTCACCTCAACTACTCCTTGTGGTAGCAAGTTCCATATTCTAACCACTCTCCAGGTAAAGAAGTTTCTCCTGAATTCCCTATTGGAATTATTAGTGACTATCTTATATTTATGGTCCCTAGTTCTGGTCTCCCCTGCAAGTGGCAACATCTTCTCTACGTCTATCTTATCAAACCCTTTTGTAATCTTAAAGACCTCCATCTGGTCACCCCTCAGTCTTTTTTATGGAGAAAACACCCCCAGCCTGTTCAGTCTTTCCTGATAGCTATAACATCTCAGTTCTGGTATCATCCTTGTAAATCTTGTAATTAAGCTGAATAATGTAGGGTTTGTAACATGCCATAGCTTCTGGGGACCCAAAGGAATCCCTGAATCCTCAGTGAATCTGGCTACATTCCTGACACTAGGCTGGCTCTTCACCTGCATAAAACTTTCCTCAGGCCTGAAGCTCTCCATTTGCATGTGATGATGTAAGCAGCCTGCTTACACAACACAGTACTGAGGGAGTGCTGCATCATCGGAAGTGCCATTCTTCAAATGACCCAATCAACCAAGGTCTTGCATGCCTGTTCTGGTAGGTGTTATTAAAGATCCCATGACGCTCTTCCGAGAAGAGCAGGGTGCCCTTGAGCAACACCTGCCAAGTTAGATTAACTGGTCATTAAAGGTGTCAGCCGCCGCGGCTCAGTTGGTAGCACTCACGCCTGTTGAGTTCAGTTGGTTGCGGGTTCAAGTCCCACTCCAGAGACGTGAACACTAAATCCAGGCTGACACTCCAGTGCAGTACTGAGGAAATGCTGCACTCTCAGAGGCACTGTCTTTTTGGATGAGACGTTAAACCAAGGTCCCGTCTGCCCTCTCAGGTGGACATAAAAGACCCCACGGCACTACTTCGAAGATGTACAGGGGAGTTCTCCCCGGTGTCCGGGCCAATATTTATCCCTCCATCAACACCTGATCTGGTCATTTATCTCATTATTATTTGTGGGGCCTTGCTGTGCACAAATTGGCTCCGCTTCAAAACTACACTTCAAAAGTAATTCATTGGCTGTAAAGCACTTTGTGATGCCCTGAGGTCGTGAAAGGTGCTATATAAATGCAAATTCTTTCTTTTATTCATCTGATTGCTGTTTGTGGGATCTTGCTGTGTGCAAAATGGCTGCTATGTTTGTTTCTAATAACAAGAGCCACTTCAAAAGTAAATTTATTACATTGAAGTTCTTTGAGATATTCCTGAGGGATGTGATAAGGTGCTATATAAATTCAAGATGGTCTTTTTGCAATGAAGGACTGATAAGAGTTGCCAGAGGTGTAATATTACATCAATAATAACAGCTTGTGCATTTTCTTTTAGCACCTTTTAAGGCAGTGAAACATCCCAAGGCGCTTCAGGGAGGTGTAAGGAAAAACGAATGCCAAGCCAAAAGAGATTACAGAGCTAAGGAGAGGCGAGGCCGTGCCGGGAGTTAAACATAAGGTTGAGAATTTTAAATTTGAGGTGTTGGGGGAATCAGAAGCCAATGTGAAGACTGACATGATGGATGAGCATATCTTAATGTGATACCACCCCTTCCTGTCAGATGGGAGGCCTCAGAATCTCCCCCCCCCCCAGCCCCCCCCAATCATCCCAGGTAACACAAGACTCATTGGGGTCGATTTTGGTATTTTGGGCAACTGACTGGCGGAGAACACTGGTCACCCACCTGTTCCGGTGACAAAGATGCCTCCCCCCACCCCACCCCTGCAATTTTGAGGCCTCGGCCTCAATTAAAATATTGCAGGTGAGCTGTGGGGCGCCAAACAGGCTCGCCGGATTGAGACCGCGAGGTCGCCAGCAAGGTAAGTCATGGGATGGGATCGCGAGTTCGAAGGGTAGGGGGTCCCGGGGGGCGTCAGTGGCCCAGATTATTTTTGCGGGCTTCCTGCTCCTCCGGGGCCCACAAAGACCTTTGGTGGGCCCTTTTGGTTCCGTCGCCTGTGGCACGGATCAGAGTTTGCATGGCGCAGGGTCCGACCACGTCCAATTAAAAATGGCAATCAGGATCCCATTTATGTCATAGGACCCCGATTTCCATATTAAAAGGGGCCTATCACTTGAAACAGGCAGGCACTTTGGACACCTGGCGATAGGCCCCTTTCAAAATGGAGCCGGCCGCATCGCCAGCGTTAACGGGGACGGTGAGGAGGCTTCCGACCCCATTTTGAGGCCGTTATCACACCAGTCATTGCCAGGCGAGGGCACTCAACATCGACCCCACTCTATTTACCCACATGCTTTACTTTCATCAAGAAGTAGCTTGATTACCGATAACATGAAATCATGTCAGAGCAGTGGGAGGCATTCAAGGGGAAGGCTCAAGGGGTGCAGAGTAAACATGTTCCCACTAAGTAAAAGGGTGGGACTGCCAAATCTAGAGCCCCCTGGATGTCAAGGAGCATACAGGGTAAGATAAGGCAGAAAAGGAAAGTTTATGTCAGACATCGAGAACTCAATACTACAGAAAGCCTAGAGGAGTATAAAAAGTGCAGGGATGAAATTAAAAAGCAAAGAGAGGGCATGAAAAAATATTGGCAAGTAAAATCAAGGAAAACCCAAAGATGTTTTATAAATACATTAAGAGCAATACATTAAGAATAAGAAAAGAGTAGAGCCTATTAGAGACCAAAAAGGTAACATATGTGTTGAGGCGGAAGATGTTGGTATGGTTCTTAATGAATACTTTGCGTCTGTCTTCACAAAAGAGGGGGATGATGCAGACATTGTAGGTGAGGAGGAGGAGTGTGAAATATTGGATGAGATAAACTTAGTGAGAGAGGAAGTATTAAGGGGATTAGCATCTTTGAAAGTAGATAAATCACCAGGGCCGGATGAAATGTATCCCAGGCTGTTAAAAGAAGCAAGGGAGGAAATAGCAGAGGCTCTGACCAATATTTTCCAAACCTTACTGGATACAGGCATGGTGCCGAAGGATTGGAGGACTGCTAACATAGTACCATTGTTTAAAAAGGGAGCAAGGAATAGACCGAGTAATTACAGGCCAGTCAGTCAGTGGGCAAATTATTGGAATCAATTCTGAGGGACAGGATAAGCCGTGACTTAAAAAGACACAGCGTAATCAAGGACAGTCAGCATGGATTTGTTAACTTGATTGAATTTTTTGAGGCGGTAACAAGGAGGGTCGATAAGGGTAGTGCATTTGATGTAGTCTACATGGATTTTAGCAAGGCTGTTGACAAGGCCCCACAGGGCAGACTGGTCAAAAAAGTACAAGCCCATGGGATCCAAGGGAGAGTGGCAAGTTGGATCCAAAATTGGCTCAGTGGCAGGAAGCAAAGGGTAATGGTTGACAGGTGTTTTTGTGACTGGAAGGCTCTTTCCAGTGGGGTTCCACAGGGCTCAGTGCTAGGTCCCTTGCTTTTTGTGATATATATTAATGATTAGGAAGGCAAATGGAATCTTGTCACTTATTGCAAGGGGAACGGAATATAAAAGTAGAGATGTTTTGTTTCAGTTGTACAGGGCATTGGTGAGACCTCATCTAGAATACTGTGTGCAGTTTTGGTCCCCTTATTTAAGAAAGGACATAATTGCTTTGGAGGCGGTTCAGAGAAGGTTCACTCGATTGATTCCTGGGATGAGGGGATTATCTTATGAGGAAAGGTTGGACAAGTTGGGCCTGTATACACTAGAGTTTAGAAGACTGAGAGATGATCTTATTGAAACATGCTGAGAGGATGTTTCCCCTTGTGGGAGAGACTAGAACTAGGGGCCACCGTTTAAAAATAAGGGGTCTCCCAATTAAGATGAAGATGAGGAGAACTTTTTTCTCTCAGCAGGTCATGAGTCCGTGGAACTCCCTTCCCCAGAGAGCGGTGGAGGCAGGGTCATTGAATATTTTTAAGGCTGAGTTAGATAGATTCCTAATAAACAAGGGAGTCAAAGGTTATAGTAGGTATACGGGAAAGTAGGGTTGAGGTCACAATCAGATCAGCCATGATCTTGTCAAATGGCAGAGCAGGCTCGAGTGACCTACTCCTGCTCTTAATTCGTATGTTCATATTTGGACTTAAATGTAGAGGGCATGATTAAAAAGTTTGCAGATGATACAAAAATTGGCCGTGTGGTTGATAGTGAGGAGGAAAGCTGTAGACTGCAGGAAGGTATCAATGGACTGGTCAGGTGGGCAGGAAAGTGGCAAATGGAATTCAATCCGGAGTAGTGTGAGGTAATGCATTTGGGGAGGGCAAACAAGGCAAGGGAATACATAATAAATGGGAGGATACTGAAAGGTGTAGAGGAAGGGAGGGACCTTGGAGTGCAAGTCCATAGATCCCTGAAGGTAGCAGGACAGGTAGATAAGGTGGTTAAGAAGGCATATGGAATACTTTCCTTTATTAGCTGAGGCATAGAATATAAAAGCAGGGAGGTTATGCTGGAACTGTATAAAACACTGGTTAGGCCACAGCTTGAGTACTGTGTACAGTTCTGATCACCACATTACAGGTAGGATGTAATTGCACTCGAGAGAGTACAGAGGAGATCTACCAGGACTGGAGAATTTTAGCTATGAGGAAAGAGTGGATAGGCTGGGGTTGTTCTCTTTGGAACAGAGGAGGCTGAGGGGAGATTTAATTGAGGCGTACAAAATTGTGAGGGGCCTAGATAGAGCAGATAGCAAGGACCTATTTCCCTTAGCAGAGAGGTCAATAATCAGGAGGCATAGATTTAAAGTGATTGGTAGAAGGATTAGAGGGGAGCTGAGGAAAGATTTTTTCACCCAGAGGGTGGTGGGGGTCTGGAACTCACTGCCTGAAAGGGTGGTAGAGGCAAAAATGTTCAACTCATTTTAAAAAGTACCTGGATGTGCACCTGAAGTGCCGTGACCTACAAGGCTACAAACCAAGTACTGGAAAGTGGGATTAGGCTGGCCGGCGGGGACACAATGGGCCGAATGGCCTCCTTCTGTGCCGTAAATTTTTTATGATTCCGTGAAATGTTTTGAAGAAGGGCCTTATCTATGGCTGAGCCCTTCCAAATTGCCGAGTCATGTTTACAGGGAGTGACGCAGCAGATTAGCAAAAGCTTATTTTTAACTCTGCATGAAGGACAAGATGATTATTGCCAAAGGTTAAATTGTTATTAATTAACACTTAAACTTAACTGATTTATTCTTGTAGATTATGGGGCTGGTGGGGAATGAAATCAGCTCGGGTTCCTGCTCCTGTGGGCCATCCAACATCCCCGGCTGGTGCTTGCACACGTGGATGTTGTGTGAGAGCTTCACACGGATGTCGCCTGCTGTCAAATAGCCTGCCAATGCTCAAGGCCTATATTTTATGCGAGGAACGGCCACAATTGCTTGAGGTACAGGAGTGCATCAGATGCGTGTAGATCTGTATTAGGGCAAGGATTCAGTGACTTCAGGAGAGGACGAGGGGAATGGGAGACAATTGGCAGAAAAAAGGATAGGAAACAAAATCAAGTATATATTTCACTGCGCCGTATCTGGACAATTGGGCGATGAGTTTTTTTTTTAAAAAGGCATTTACAGGGCACAATAATTAGCAAGCAGAGGATATGATCAATTGAGTTACATTGAAATACATCATTGGTCAACTTGCATGCAATGTTATTATGGCAATATACATCTCTTCTGCTTTTTCTCCCGCCTAAAGCAATATAAAAAGGTGTATCAAAAAGTCTTCATGAAGAAAGCGCCATTTCAGAGAATAACAATCATCTCTTACAAGCCAAAATCATAGACTCATAGAAAGGCTACAGCACGGAAGGAGGCGATTCGGCCCATCGAGTCCGCGCTGGCTCTACGCAAGAACAATCCAGCTAGTCCCACTCCCCCACCCTTTCCCCATAGCCCTGAAAATTATTTCCTTTCAAGTACTTATCCAGTTTCCTTTTGAAGGCCACGATTAAATCTGCCTCCACAACTCTCTTGAGCAGTGCATTCCAGTCCAAATCACTCGCTGCGTAAAAAAGTTTTTCCTCATGTCACCTTTGTTTCTTTTGCCAATCACTTTAAATCTATGCCCTCTGGCTCTTGACCCTTCCGCCAATGGGAAAGTTTCTCTCTATCTACTCTGTTTAGACCCTTCATGATTTTGAATACCTCTATCAAATCTCCCTGCAACCTTCTCTGTTCCAAGGAGAATAACCCCAGCTTCTCCAGTTTATCCACATAAGTAAAGACCCTCATCCCTGGAATCATTCTGGTAAATCTCTTCTGCACCCTCTCTAAGGCCTTCACATCTTTCCTAAAGTGCGGTACCTAGAACTGGACACAATACTCCAGCTGTGGCCAGACCAGTGTTTTATAAAGGTTCATCATGACTCCCTTACTTTTGTACTCTATGCCTCTATTTATAAAGCCCAGGATCCCGTATGCTTTTTTAACCGTTTTCTCAACCTGCCCTGCCACCTTCAACGATTTGTGCACATACATCCCCCGATCTCTCTGTTCCTGTACCCCTTTTAGAATTGTGCCCTTTAGTTTATATTGCCTCTCCTAATTTTTCCTACCGAAATGCATCGCCTCGCATTTTCCTGTGTCAATTTTCATCTGCCACGTGTCCGCCCATGCCACCAGTCTGTCTATATCCTCTTTAAGTCTATCACTATCCTCCTCAATGTTCACTACACATCCAAGTTTTGTGTCATCTGCAAATTTTGAAATTGTGCCCAGAAACCCAGTTTTTGTAAACATTCTGAAAAGCTGATATCAGGGAAGTGCTGCCTTGTCAGAGATTCTGTCATTCTGATGAGACATTAAACGGAAGGCCCATCTGTCCATTCTGGTGGTTCAAGCAGTCCTTGTAAGATCCATAACGCCATTCAAAGAACAGCAAGGAGTTCTCCCGGTGTCCTGGCCAATACTCCTCCTCAATCAACACCATCCAAAAATAACAGATTAAATGGCCATCCATCTCATTGCTGTTTGTGGGACCCTGTGTTCAGAATGACTACCGAGCGTGCCCACATCACAGTCACTGCACTTCAAAGTAATTCATTGGGTGTCAATGCATTGAGATATGTGATGAGGTGCTATACAAGTTCTTTTTTCTTCTTTAGTGAAGATTGGCAATATAACTTCACGCACGTGAAGCTGAGGTACCGGTGGCGTACTCCACTTATCCACATTGCCAGCACTCTCGTAAAGACTTGGATTTTCCAGATTGTTCTACGCATGAGGCTGTGCCAAACTTCCAGGTCAACAATAGGGCATCGGGTGCCATTTAAGCTGGCCAATACATTTTATTTTGTCTCTTGCGCATCCCCAATTTCCTTCGCCCCCACCATCGGCGGCCGTGCCTTCAGCTGTCTAGGCCCTAAACTCTGAAATTCCCTCCCCAAACCTCTCCGCCTCTCCACCTCTCTCTCTTTTTCTGTAAAACGCTCCTTAAAACCTACCTCTTTCACTAATATCTCTTTTATGTGGCTCGGTGTCAAATTATGTCTGATTACAATCCTGTGAAGCGCCTTGGGATGTTTTACTATATGGAAGACGGTATGTAAATACTAGTTGTTGTTGTTGTCTCAGCTGGCTGATACCAGAGTAGCTGAGCCACTAGCTTCTGGTCCAAGTGGTTGTGTAGGCCAGTGCTCAAATCCACTAGGCCACGTGGTTGACATATTTCCACAAGTAATCTTTATCCACAGTCTCCAATTGAAGGCTGGTAGTACGAGAGGGGCCTTTTACTTAACCACTGTAAACAGACAACTGTATTTCCATTTTGCCGCAATGGAAGTGGATTTTTGGCCCACTCCTTATCCCAGCCCATTTCTCGGAGTCAGGGTCATTTCCAAGTTGAGGGCATGTGCCAGGGCCATTGATGGGCACCTGCCTCAGGTGCCGCACCACAGGTTGACTGGCAGTACCAGCTGGAGATTTTTTTAAAAATTAAAAACTTAAGTTTTCAAAATTCCCACTTTGATTAAGGCTATTTGATAAGTTGCTTTAATCAAAGTGGCCGTTTAAACACCTTAACATGTCTCTCAAGATGTCCCAAAGCGTTTCACATACGATGAATTATTTTGAAATGCAGTCACTGTTGTTCAGTGAGAAAACATGGCACCCATTTCGTGCACAGCAGGCTCCCACAAACAGCAATCAGTTAAATGACCATTTTTTCTGTACTTGATGGTGTTCGTTGGATTTGGCCAGAGTCCCCATCAACAGATTAATTAAAAAGAGCATTTGATCAGGATAACAGCAGCTGTGAGAAAAACGGGACAAGGCAGGATGGCCACATCAATGAGAAGGGGACGGGGCAGAATGCCAGTCTGTGAGAGGGGGGATGGGGCAGAATGCCAGTCTGTGAGAGGGGGGACGGGGCAGAACACCAGTTTGTGAAGGGGGGATGGGGCAGAACACCAGTTTGTGAAGGGGGGATGGGGCAGAATGCCAGTCTGTGAGAGGGGGGATGGGGCAGAATGCCAGTCTGTGAGAGGGGGGATGGGGCAGAACGCCAGTCTGTGAGAGGGGGGACAGGGCAGAACACCAGTTTGTGAAGGGGGGACAGGGCAGAATGCCAGTCTGTGAGAGGGGGGACGGGGCAGAATGCCAGTCTGTGAGAGGGGGGATGGGGCAGAACGCCAGTCTGTGAGAGGGGGGATGGGGCAGAACACCAGTTTGTGAAGGGGGGACAGGGCAGAATGCCAGTCTGTGAGAGGGGGGATGGGGCAGAATGCCAGTCTGTGAGAGGGGGGATGGGGCAGAACGCCAGTCTGTGAGAGGGGGGACAGGGCAGAATGCCAGTCTGTGAGAGGGGGGACGGGGTAGATTGCCAGTCTGTGAGAGGGGGGATGGGGTAGAATGCCAATCTGTGAGAGGGGGGACGGGGCAGAATGCCAGTCTGTGAGAGGGGGGATGGGGCAGAACGCCAGTCTGTGAGAGAGGGGATGGGGCAGAACACCAGTTTGTGAAGGGGGGACAGGGCAGAATGCCAGTCTGTGAGAGGGGGGACGGGGCAGAATGCCAGTCTGTGAGAGGGGGGATGGGGCAGAACGCCAGTCTGTGAGAGGGGGGATGGGGCAGAACACCAGTTTGTGAAGGGGGGACAGGGCAGAATGCCAGTCTGTGAGAGGGGGGACAGGGCAGAATGCCAGTCTGTGAGAGGGGGGATGGGGCAGAACGCCAGTCTGTGAGAGGGGGGATGGGGCAGAACACCAGTTTGTGAAGGGGGGACAGGGCAGAATGCCAGTCTGTGAGAGGGGGGATGGGGCAGAATGCCAGTCTGTGAGAGGGGGGACGGGGCAGAACGCCAGTCTGTGAGAGGGGGACAGGGCAGAATGCCAGTCTGTGAGAGGGGGGACAGGGCAGAATGCCAATCTGTGAGAGGGGGGACAGGGCAGAATGCCAGTCTGTGAGAGTGGGGACGGGGCAGAACGCCAGTCTGTGAGAGAGGGGATGGGGCAGAATGCCAGACTGTGAGAGGGGGGATGGAGCAGAATGCCAGTCTGTGAGAGGGGGGACGGGGCAGAATGCCAGTCTGTGAGAGGGGGGATGGGGCAGAATGCCAGTCTGTGAGAGGGGGGATGGGGCAGAATGCCAGTCTGTGAGAGGGGGGACAGGGCAGAATGCCAGTCTGTGAGAGAGGGGATGGGGCAGAATGCCAGTCTGTGAGAGGGGGACGGGCAGAATGCCAGTCTGTGAGAGGGGGGACAGGGCAGAATGCCAGTCTGTGAGAGGGGGGACAGGGCAGAATGCCAGTCTGTGAGAGGGGGGACAGGGCAGAATGCCAGTCTGTGAGAGGGGGGACAGGGCAGAATGCCAGTCTGTGAGAGGGGGGACAGGGCAGAATGCCAGTCTGTGAGAGGGGGGACAGGGCAGAACGCCAGTCTATGAGAGGGGGGATGGGGCAGAACACCAGTTTGTGAAGGGGGGACAGGGCAGAATGCCAGTCTGTGAGAGGGGGGATGGGGCAGAATGCCAGTCTGTGAGAGGGGGGATGGGGCAGAACGCCAGCCTGTGAGAGGGGGGATGGGGCAGAACGCCAGTCTGTGAGAGGGGGACAGGGCAGAATGCCAGTCTGTGAGAGGTGGGACGGGGCAGAATGCCAATCTGTGAGAGGGGGGACGGGGCAGAACGCCAGTCTGTGAGAGGGGGGACGGGGCAGAACGCCAGTCTGTGAGAGGGGGGACGGGGCAGAACGCCAGTCTGTGAGAGGGGGGACGGGGCAGAACGCCAGTCTGTGAGAGGGGGGACGGGGCAGAACGCCAGTCTGTGAGAGGGGGGACGGGGCAGAACGCCAGTCTGTGAGAGGGGGGACGGGGCAGAACGCCAGTCTGTGAGAGGGGGGACGGGGTAGATTGCCAGTCTGTGAGAGAGAGGGCTGAATGAAGGAGTCTGTGGGGCGGGAGTCTGTGGGGAATAGGAGTAGGGCAGGATGAGGGAGTCTGTGGGGAATAGGAGTAGGGCAGGATGAGGGAGTCTGTGGGGAATAGGAGTAGGGCAGGATGAGGGAGTCTGTGGGGAATAGGAGTAGAGCAGGATGAGGGAGTCTGTGGGGAATAGGAGTAGAGCAGGATGAGGGAGTCTGTGGGGAATAGGAGTAGAGCAGGATGAGGGAGTCTGTGGGGAATAGGAGTAGAGCAGGATGAGGGAGTCTGTGGGGAATAGGAGTAGGGCAGCTTTAACTTTTCTGCCACTGGGTCCTTCCAAGTACCGGATATTGTTTAATGTACACATCTGGTCAACAATGCTGAGGCATACTTAAATAGGAAGAGATATGTGCCCAGAAATTATTGTTGGTACAGTCCCCACCATTTACATCGTCCCCGCTTATCCAGGATAGCTGCTTATATCGGGCAAATGGCGCTGACCATTTGCCATCGCTATAGGCGTCAATTACAAAGGCGCCGTTTAAACCGTATTGAGCGCATCTACGTTTCGGGCATTTAAACCACACAAGCGCATAAGTGAAGGCGTGCTTTTAAATGTTATTCCTAATGTGAAAATTGCGAGTACTATTGGCTGCTTAAGGAGAAATAGTTGGTTCTTAAAGAACTAACAATGTTTCACGGTGCAACGTTGTAGAAATGGGTGTTCCTATAGTGCTCACGGTCATCTTTCAGTAAGTTCACATTTGTCGGTCTTTCTTCCAATATGGACTCCAGTGCCCGTTTAACTTATTAATACCGTTGGCTTCCGTGGGGTTCGCATCACTATTTTTGCAAGTCTGTTACAGCACTATTGTTTTGCGGAAAGAGGCTTCACTAAGAACCATACTTGTCTCGGTGTAGTAACTTGGGACTACATTGGCCATGTTATACCATCCACCGAGGATAACAGGCAAATCATGTTCACACGAACGCTCCCGCCATACAGGGTGGGGACTGTAATATTAGTAGACAAACATCTTTACATAGCTCTTCATCATATTTCTTAGAAACATCCTATGGAATGAATTATATCGTGCAGTCACTGCTATTATTTGGATAAATGCAGACGCCATTTGGCAATGAGCAAGGAGATGAATGACGAGTCTATTTTTTCGTTGGTGGGGGAAGAAATGCTGGCCGGAACACCGGAAGAACTTGCTGCTCTTCAAATAATGCCATGGGGATCAGTAACATCCACCTTAACTATCGGAACAGGGACACAGGGCCTCGGTTTAACATCTCATCCAAGGTCTAGCCGTTGGAAAGTGCACAAGACTAGCTCATGTGGCTTATATGCTGATTTTCCCAGCCAGCCTCCATCTTACACTCTCCCTGGTGGCCTGGCTGATATCCAGAGCTTGGCATGTGGTGAACTTCCTTCAAACAGCCCAGCACATTAGAGCACCCATGTGCTGCACCATTGGTCCATTCTTTGTGAATTGTTTAACTTAGCTGTCATTATCCAGTGAACTTTATACCCAGCCAATGCATCCCTGAAAAATCATTAACTTCTGGCACCTTTTTTAAAAAAAATGATAACTTTGGAATGGTTTAATTACTGAGTGGGCTATATCAAGTGCAATGATGTACACCTCTCTAGGATAACCAGGCTGTTCTCTAACTGAACGATGTACTCAACAAATTCATGCCTTGGCACTCTGCCTTGCACTTTCTTCAGCCTACAGACCTTTGTGCATTCGAAGGAGCTTCCAGCAGTCCCACTACACTTCACAGACCTCACACACTGCGCCGAGGTTGACAGATATGCTTTTTTTCAGCCATTTTAAAGATGTACTACATATGACATAATGTTTCGAGGTTAAGGCAGTCATGTAACTCAAGTAATTGCAGGGGATTTTGGCTGCTCTGTGCTGTATTCTAAAGGAATTTCCAGCTGGGCACATGAGTACTATGGAATGGAATGCTTACATCACTGGTGGAGCTTGATCCTGTTTTTAAAGTCAGTCTTTCTCCGCACTCCCGAGTGATACCGTGGACTTTTTAAAAGATTGTTGTACCGTGGAATTTTAAAAAAATTATTGTCTCGTTTTCATATTTTTGTTTGTTAACATAATCTGTAAACCTGCAAATAGTCCATCAAAGTGGAATTAGATCAAAGCATTGCAGTAATTCCCCTGAATTTGTAATAGCGCAAATGGCTTTTTTTTTCATTCCTGCTCACTTTTCTCCCCACTGTCACAGCCTTGCAAACCTGTAGTGCTCTTATCTGGCCCGGGCGATGGATGAGCGCGTTCGCAGAAGGAGTGCTTTGCTCCTGTGAGATTCATTGAGCAGAGGCTGTGTATTCATAGAACTGGGAGAACCCCCACTGAATGGAGTTAGTGTGGAATAATGCAGTCAGGTGGTGAACTTGAGCAGGAAGGCCGAAGTGTTCGTCTTCATCTATTTCTCACTCCCATTGCTGTTCTTTCATAACCAAAGGTAACATCTGCATAAAACCCAGGATTACTACGGCATCAGTATTTTGAAGTGATATCATTCCGTAATCCTGTGCTCACAATGGGGACCCACTTTCACATGGAGCAAGTTCAGAGAACGGGGGCAATAATATTCCAGCCCTATTTCCAATCCAATCCGATCCCTTGAAAAGCAGCTTCCCTGCTGGGAGTGCAAAATCACCATATTAGTCCTATAATCAACCTTAGTAATCGATTAAGAAATAACTTGCATTTATATAGCACCTTTCAAGACCACAGGTCATCCCAAAGTGCTTCACAGCCAATTTTAGAAATTTTAAGTATTTTGTAAATTTCAGCCTCCAAAGTAATGACTGGTTTTCTTTCTCTTTTTTTTAAAGATTGTTTTGCATTTGCAACAAAGTATGACACTCTGAAGTGTGATATCTGGAGTGAGACAGACACACGAGACTTTTTTATCTGTTTACGTGCATTTTTCCTTTGTAAACAAGGTAATAGAAGAGATCATGGAGGTCATTAGAGGGGTTGAATTGGGGGAACTGTGCAACCAATTTGTGCACAGCAAGCTCCCACAAACAGTGAAGAGATAAATGACCAGATAATCGGTTTTTACTAATGTTGTTTGAGGGATAAATATTGGCCAGAACACCAGGAGAACTCTGCTGCCCTTCTTCAATTAGCCCTGGGATCTTTTCCATCCACCTGAGAGGGCAGGCTGTACGTCAGTTTAACATCTCATCCGAAAGATGGCACCTCCGACAGGACAGCACTCCCTCAGTACTGCACTGGAGTGTCAGCCTGAATTACATGTTCGAGTCCTGGAGTGGGACTTGAACCCATGACCTTCTGACTCAGAGACGAGAGTCAGTCACACAGTGTGGGACTAAAGACATGCGTAGGCCAAAATGGGTATGGGTGGCAAGTTTCCTTTCCTAGTAGACCATCCAATAGATTTCATGGTCATTTTTCTGGTGCCTGCCTACAGATTATCAGATTTATTGAATTCATTTTCACAACTTGCCATGGTGGAATTTAAACCCCAATAGTCCAATATCATAAGCACTACACTACCAAATCGATACCAAGCTCACTAAACCCAGCTAACTAAATCTGCTTGTGAAGTCATGAGATCAATCAGAGGTTAATTGTAACTGCTTGTAAATTTCAGCCTCCAAGGTAATGACTGGTTTTCTTTCTCTTTTTTTAAAGATTGTTTTGCATTTACAACAAAGTATGAAACTCTGAAGTGTGATATCTGGAGTGAGACAGACACACACTAGGCACGAGATTTTTAAAATCTGTATACGTGCCTTTTTCCTTTGTAAACAAGATAATAGAAGAGATCGTGGAGGTCATTCGAGGGGTTGAAAATAGAATACAAATTTTGGATATCACAAATTAAATACGGGGTAATGGATAGTATGAGGGAGGGCCTTTTTGCTGATTTTCACTCTTTTTACCCTTCCTTTTCTCTCCTAACGATGTTGACTCCTCCTACAATATGGTTCTTTGGGTCAGAGGCAGCTTCTGGTACCTTGGCCAATTGACCATTCTTTATGTATGAGCCCAGAGCATGAATGTCGGTTAGCTATTTGACTACAGGATGCAACACAGACAAGTTCATTTCACGTGCACTTTCCAGCATGGGTCACTGGATACAATCAGAAATGGGAGCCCTGGTTGATAGCCCAGGGATACTGAAGCCAGTTATAGTACCTCTACCATCACATTGGCTAAGATCAGCTAACTTAAATAGACCAAGAAGATTTGCCCTCCTGCTCTATATGGCTCAGTTACATACTGACTTCACCAATTGAGCCACTGAGGTTGGGGGCTGACTTATGAGGGAAGTTAATAGTGCAGAGGTTAACAATAGTATGTGAGAAGTTAGAGAAAAAATAGTCCTTAGGGACAGGAGTAGGCCATTCGGTCCCTCGAGCCTGTTCCGCCATTTAATTAGATCATGGCTGATCTGTACCTCAACTCCATTTACCCACCTTTGCTCCCTATCCCTTGATGCTAGAGGGACCAAGATGAACAATTGTATGAAGGATATAACTAATGGAATAGGGAGGATCTGGGAAAGGTTTGGGAAAAGTTTGTGGAGGACATGAGAGATAACGACAAAACCTTCAAGACTTTGAGCTGTCTAGTGTCTCTTTAAACTATTTCAAATACCAGCTATAACTTCCAAAACTCCCTCGATTCAGGGATTGTCTCCTTAGGTTGGAAAATTTCCAATATCACTACTATTTAAAAAGGGTAAGAGAGATAAACTCGGAAATTATAGGCTTATTAGTTTAACGTCTGTTGTGGGGAAGTTCTTAGAATCTGTTATTGGAGACAGTGTGGCTGAGCACCTGGACTAACACGAACTGATCAGAGAGAGCCAGCATGGATTTGTAAAGGTTAAGTCATGTCTAACGAACCTAATGTGGTAGATAAGGGAATTCTATGGATGTTATTTATATGGACTTCCAGAAGGCATTCAATAAGGTTCCACACAAAAGACTGTCAACAAAACTGAGAGCACATGGAATTGGAGGCAACCTACTGACATGAGTAGGGAATTGGTTAGGAGATAGGAAACAGAGAGTAGGGATAATGGTTATGTACTCCAATTGGCTGGATATGACTAGTGTGTCCCCCGGAGATTTGTACTGGGGCCTTAACGTTTCACTATATTTATAAATGATTTGCAAGAAGAAATAGTGAATCATTAGTTAAATGCCGGCCTCGCCAGCAACGCCCACATCCCATGAACGAATAAAAAAAAATCCAAGTTTGCTGATGACACCAAGTTAGGTGGCACAGTAAATAGTGCAGATGGGAGCAGAAAGTTGCAAAGGGACATTGGTAGATCAAGTGAGTGGGCAAAACTATGGCAAATGGAGTACAATGTGGGGATGTGTGAGGTCATTCACTTTGGACCTAAGAAAGATAGATCAGAGTATTTTCTAAATGGTGAGAAGCTAGGAACTGTGGAGCAGCAGAGAGATTTAGGGGTCCATGTACATAAATCACTAAAAGCTAGTGGACAGGTACAAAAAATAATTTAAAAGGCTAATGGATTGTTGGGCTTTATCTCAAGGGACCTGGAATACAAAGGGGTGGAAGTTATGCTGCAGTTGAATAACACTGTGGTTAGACCGTATAAGAACATAAAAAATAGGAGCAGGCCCCTCAAGCCTGCTCTGCCATTCAATAAGATCATGGCTGATCGTCTACCTCAACTCCACTTTCCCACCCTTTCCCCATATCCCTTGATTCCCTTAGTGCCCAAAAATCTGTCGATCTCAGTCTTGAATATACTCAACAACTGAGCATCCACAGCCCTCTGGGGTAGAGAATTCCAAAGATTCAAGTATCTAGAGTAATGCATTCAGTTCTGAACACCGCACCGTAGGAAGGATATATTGGCCTCGGAGAGGGTGCAACGCAGATTCACCAGAATGATACCAGGGCTAAAAGGGTTAAATTATGAGGACAGGTTGCATAAACTAAGTTTGTATTCCCTTGAGTATTGAAGATTAAGGGATTATGTAATTGAGGTGTTTAAGATTATTAAAGGAGTTGATAGGGTAGATAGAGAGAAACTATTTCCTCTGGTGGGGGAGTCCAGAACAAGGGGGCATCACCTTTATAATTAGAGCTAGGCCGTTCAGGGGTGCTGTCAGGAAGCACTTCTTCACTCAAAGGGTAGTGGAAATCTGGAACTCTCTCCCCCAAAAAGCTGTTGAGGCTGGGGGTCAATTGAAAATTTCAAAGCTGAGATTGATAGATGTTTGTTAGGCAAGGGTATTAAGGGATATGGAACCAAGGCAGTTAAATGGAATTAATATACAGATCAGGCGTGATCTAATTGAATGGCGGAACAGGCTCGAGGGGCTGAATGGCCTACTCCTGTTGCTATGTTCCTATAATAGGCAAATTCAGTAGTCCAGTATTGAATGTATGTTTAGCCTGTTGGAGGGTGTGTTTGAATGCCTTGATTGCTCTGGTGGTGCCATGTAGTATGAGCCAGTCAAAGCTTATAGGTCCATTGTAGTGTGTAGCATGCTGCATGATCTCACTATTCAAAGGAGTGTTCCACCTTAACACCACAGAGGAAAATATCTCTAATCTGGTTATGGCAAGAAGGAAAGAGTTAGTGAAGATTGGCAAGAAAAATTTGGATTATGTAATCTCTTTGCATATTCACTTCAGTTGACTATTTTTCCATTAACAATGTCACTCTTCAGGCAACCAAACTTTCATCCTAATTCTATAGTTGTAACCTCACAGTACATCGCTGACAACCAGCTTCTAATATAAAATATGTATTTCTGGACTTACATAAAATAACCTCAACCTGTGGCTCAGATGTTGCATTGGGCCCCAGTTTACCTGTTCTGTACTTCAGAGGGGGCCTTTTAAAATCCAATGGCAGTAGTTGAAGAAGAGCAGGGAGTTCTCCCAGCGTTCTAGCCAGCATATGTAATTCATCCCTCAAACAGCAAGACCAAAAAATATAGATTAAATGGTTACTCACTGCTGTTTGAGGGATCTTACTGTGTGCAAAATGGCTGCTGCTTTCACCTACAGAACAACAGCAACTGCACTTAGAAGTAATTCATTGTGCGCAAACTGCTTCGGGAGATTTCGGATAACGTACTATATAATTGCAAGTTCTTTCTTCGATTACAGCTCCCACAAAGGATTAGTATGTAAATACACCACATGCTGTGGTATTGAGCCACACAGGCCATAAGGTCCCAGGTTCATTTCCCACTCTGTGCTGAGGTAGCTGATCTCAGCCAGGGCTACATTAAGGGAGCAGACAAAAATCACTTAGGATTCCTGCCCCCGATTGCTATCAAATGACCTCTGCAGGAATGATGTGTGTGTGGGTGGGTGGGGAGGTGGGGATGGAGATGGTCGGAATGGGATCATAAGAACATAAGAGCATAAGAAATAGGAGCGTGAGTAGGCCATACGGCCCCTCGATCCTGCTCCGCCATTCAATAAGATCATGGCTGATCTTCGATCTCAACTCCACTTTCCTGCCCGATCCTCATATCCCTTGATTCTCCTAGAGTGCAAAAATCTATCGATCTCAGCTTAGAACATATTCAAACATTCAGCACTCTGGGGTAGAGAATTCCAAAGATTCATGACCCTCTGAGTGAAGAAATTCCTCCTCATCTCAGTCCTAAATGGCCAACCCCTTATCCAGAGACTATGCCCCCTAGTTCTAGACTCTCTAGCCAGGGGAAACAGCCTCTCAGCATCTTCCCTGTCAGGCCCCTTCAGAACCTTGTATGTTTCAATGGGATCATGCTGGCTGTGGGCTGTGATCCCCTCTATAGTTGAACACTTAAGCCAAAAAGTTCAGTTTGGTGTCAAGGTTGAATTCTGGTGGATCTCTGGATCGAGCACCAGAAATTGAGGTAAGACCTGGCTTCGACAAGAGTCCAGCCCATGTTTTCCCTCCTGCTATTTTAGGGGGAGGGGTTTATGGACAAATCTTTGTCTGCCACTTCCCTCACACCAAAGAGAGGTGCCCACAGGCCTTTTACGCCATCGATATGCCTCAATCGAACTCACTGCAACGGAGAGTGCTGGTGTGAGTCCCACTGAGGCTTGCAAGACAACCCCAAACCTTTATATGGGATAGGCAATCGATCCCAGGGGAGATAGATTATCTTCCTGAAGAAGCCTGTTTGCTCCATTGGGAGTGAAGAACAGCAGAGAAGACATTTCTTCAGGGCTTCTTTTACACTGGCGCCACTCCGACATTCTGCCAGTGGTTTGGGGGGTGGGCGCCACTGAGTCACGACCCTCGCAGGTGTGATGTGTTCCCAACCCCCCACAAGCCATGCATTTGGGATGGGGTCTCCAGCCTGGGTCTAGGGTGGGTGGAGGTCCGCTGTGGCACCCTGGTGCCAGCAGAGCAAACATCGCCCACCCCCTCCCCCCGTAATTTTGGGGCTTCACTCTCTAGGATCATACCTGAAGGATAGCTACTTGAACAAAGTATCAGAAGGCTGGTAGCCCTCATGGAACGATGCCCCAGCAAGAGTCAGTACCGAAAGGAGAAGATTACACTGGATTTTAATCACATTACCTTGAATGCAGCGTAAAATTAATTATAAAATAAGAGGTGATCAATATACATTTCTTTTCAAACCACATATTGAAGACCAGTCTTTTACTCAATCGATACGTCGTCTGAAATTAAATACACAAAGGTATAGATTCACACGGCTCAGAAGGAGGCCATTCGGACCATTGTGTCTGTGCCGGCTCTTTGAAAGAGCTATCCAATTAGTCCCACGCCCCCCACTCTTTCCCTACAAATTTCTCTTTTTCAAGTACACATCCAATTCCCTTTTGAAAATTTACTATTGAATTTGCTTCCACTACCCTTTCATGCAGTGCATTCCAGATCATAACAACTCGTTGCGTTAAAAAAATTCTCCTCATCTCCCCCCTGGCTTTTTAGCCAATTATCTTAAAAATGTATCCTCTGGTTACCAACCCACCTGCCAGTGGAAACAGTTTCTCTCAACTACTCTCTCAAAATCCCTTTTCAAAGAGTTATGGCAAAAATGTTTATTTACAAACGCATCCATTGCTAAGCACAAACTCCTCTGTGACAGGTAACTTCATGTGTTGATATGCATTTGATTGGTGCCAATGGTGCCACCCCTGTGCTGTTGGCAGTGCTTGTTATTGAAGTGCATTGTGGCATCCCAGATGGTCCTGGCTCATTCTCCGGAGAGAAGAATCATTGTGTTATTGATATCAAGTTACTGTGTCAAGTAATGAATGACATGTGTATCCTGTACTGTATTCACTTTGTGTTAAAAGTTCACAACAGTGTAATTTTGATACGTGTCTTAATTGATATGTTCGTCAACTTGACATAGTCTAAAGCTGTGTTTAATAATACGTGGATGATGTGGAGGAGCAGTGATTATTGTAAGTTTTGGACTGCTGCCAGTGGTTACGTACCACATTCAGTGGTAAATGTGCATTAAAATGGCCCCGCACAGAGCAATCCAATTAATTCGGGGGCGGGGGGCGGTGGGGGGTGTTGTAGAATTGTGGTTCTTTCAGGGTCACTCGTATCACCTTGACCAGTAATTATGGGCCGTTAGATTTTCTGCCACAAATATCGGCCTCAGCCTTTCAAGATACTTGTATTTGCCACATCTGTACATCCGTCCCAAGGGAAAACCAACAATGCCAACAGAACTCCTCTATGACTTACTGAAGCAGCTGAGAAGTCCTAGAGAAATGGAGTAGTCCTTAGTTAAAGCAGTACGAATACTTAAAAAAAGAAAGGTTGTGTTGTGCAAACACTGTGGAAGTCAGACAGTATACAACATTTATATAGCGCCTTTATTGTAGTAAAATGTCCCAAGGCGCCTCAGAGGAGCAATTTTCAAACAAACTCCGACACCGAGCCACATAAAGAGATATTAGGACAGGTGAATGAAAGCCTGGTCAAAGAGGTAGGTTTTAAGAAGTGTCTTGAAGGAGGAGAGTGAGGTAGAGAGGCGGAGAGGTTTAAGGAGGGAATTCCAGAGCTCAGGGTCTTGGCAGCTGAAGGCACAGCCGCCAATGGTGGAGCGAAGGAAATCGGGATGCTCGAGGCCTGAATTGGAGGAGGGTTGTGGGGCTGGAGGAGGTAACAGAGATGGGGAGGGGATGAGGACATGGAGGGATTTGAACGCAAGAACACAACACATTCCAGAGCACGGGGCCTAGATGGGGCTGAAGACATGACCGTCAATGGCGGGGTGAAGGGAGGGGTGGATGCACAAGAGACCAGAGTTGGAGAGCCGGAGAGTTCTGGCAGCGTTGTAGGGCTGGAGGAAGTTACAACATTAGTGATGGGCAAGACCATGGAGGGATTTACCTCCTGCAGCCTGACAACCCCACATTAACTCCACATTCAAGAAATCTGGCCTTTTGAGCATCTTCCCGCCCTTCGACCCACCATTGGTGACCGTGCCTTCAGCCGCCTAGGCGCCATGCTTTGGAATTCCCTCCCTAAACTCCTTCGCATCTCCACTTCCCACTTCTCTGTTAAGACCCTCCTTAAAACCCACCCCTTTTGACCAAGCTTTCGGTCACCCTTCCTAATGTCTACGTTTTTTTTTGGCTCAGCGTCCATTTTTTGATTATGTCTCTGTGAGGTGCCTTAGGACATTTTTCTACATTAAAGCGATTATATAATTGTGAGTTAGTTGTTGTTTGGATGGGATGTTAAATTGAAGTCCTGTCTGCTTGTTCAGCTGGAAGTTTAAAAGCTGAGTGGAAAGGTTTGGCATTCTATACGGCTGAGATCAAATGGCTAAAGGGCATATTTATTTCTCCTTTATCATGTATAATATTCTGAAGTGGAACACCTGCTGAATAAACCACAGTATGAACAAAACGGCAATGTCAGTACTATTTTGGGCTACACCCATTTTATTTGTTCCTGTTAGCTTTCTTTTGAAATTAAAATTCTCTGTTGAGCAAAAACTTTTTGCCCGGTTGATTGAGTTCACAGCCTTAATTACACTCAATCACATTCTGTATCTTTATTCTACTTGACTGCTGTGATATTTTGTTTATATAAATGTGGATTCCTGTAAAGTGTACAATCCTGATAGATTAATCATATTCTGTGGCAATCACATTATTAATAAATGGGAAATGGCTTTGAGTGATGAGGTTTTTTCTCCCCCAAGTAAAACGGGAACTGATATTTCACTGACTGACAGGAAATAAAAGTTCCTTTCTTTCTGATGTCGCAATACCTGATCTAACGTCCACAGCTGCCTCCTGACGTGGCACAACTGACCTTTTTTAAAAAAAAAAAATCATTTTGTTATTTATTTCCCACTTTTCCTCCCTCTGTCCTCATGTGGAATCAGGTTCTGTGGGCACTAAAACTCTCCGATTCCTCACTCAAGTTGCCCTAGCTGAGCCTAGATGGTGAATGTCAGCAGGCTATTTGACTATGGGGTACGGGGCAGGCTCATTCACATCCGAGCCCAATCCTAACTTTACTCCTTGTCCACGCATACGAGCTTTCCAGCAGGGGTGGGCTGGATACTCCAATGGCTGGAATTGTAGCCCCCGTCCAACCCCCCGCCCCCCGCCCCCATCCTTGACGCTGAGGCCAGTTGTAGTTCATGATTGCCAGATGAGATCAGCTAACTCAGCACAAACTGAGGACTTCGCTTGTCTTGTGGATCATTCCAGTGATACTCTCGGGGATAAATCCGATTCATGCCAAAAAGGGCATAGCCGGCGGAGCATGTGCTCCAGGGGCCGACCTTAAATTTGGCTTCCGGCCTCACTTAAACGTCAGCGGCAAGCCAAGGACTCAAACTGGTGCCCCGCTGCAGCTCACCAGTCGGGGAGGGCGAGAGACCGGCCGTATCTGGCCGAAAGTCGGGTCTGGGAGTGTGGGGTTTGGGGGGGGGCGGTGGTGAGGGGAGCGATCCTGGGGAGGGCTTTGAATGAGCCAGCAGTGGGCTGGAGTATTTCTGTGGTGCCAGGAGGAACACTGCTGCTTCTTCTGGGCCACAAAACTCCAAAATTTCCTGGGCTTTTTCTTTCAGCCTCCTCCACTGATCCCTTTTGAGGGCCCGTTGGATAGGCCGCACGGTACCTGGTACAAGTAGGCAGGATGTGCCCGCTCATGTTTCTTGACTTGTTATAATGGGCAATTTCCAACCCTTAGGAATCTCTCCCAAATTAACTAATTTGGTAGCTGGTTAATAGCACCCCTTTGTTTCGAACACATCCGCGCCTCCACATGATAAATTGGGATGGCTCCTTCACATTGCAGTTCCGGGGATGAACAGCTGGGATAAAGATCTCCCGATCTCTGTCCCTTTCCTGCTCTGGAGGATTATCCAGTGCACAGTCATTGAATTGTAGAACAGAACGCAGATTGCAGTACCTATCTTAAACTGCAGGCACATAATGGTAGGGAAAAGAAATGCAGTATTTCATATAACTAGCTTCCAGGGAAAACCAGCCTGTTTTCAATAAATGAAATTTTACGTATGACACGCATCTAAATAGACATGCGATATACATATGTGTCACATATGTGATCATACACGATTATATGTTCCTATGATCATACACAAGATTATACAGACAAATCACATGCAATAGACAAATGATATACATGTGTTTGCAGTTGACAAGTCTCAGACATATTCCTATTTAAACAGCTCCATTTGCTTCGAAGGTATAAATGCCTAGTTACTCAACTAATTTGATTTCAATTATTTGTGATGCTGCTTCGTTATACCTTTTTTTTAATTTAATTTTTTTTTTCAAATTTTAGACTTTGCTCTCGAATGCTTCATCTGTCGAGATGTGGACGTGACAGACCGTGATTTGTTGCTGCAGTATTGCGACTGCAAGAGTTTAGTTGCTCATCACAAGTGTCTGCTGACCTGGATACAAAAGGTAATAAAACTCCATGATAGCGCACAAGAAGCTATCGATTAGGGTGCCAAAACAAAGCCTTGAATTAGATTGAAGATTCTGGCAGTGAAAAATTCCCACTCTCCGAAACACCACTGTTAAAAAAATAAAAAGGCATCATTATCCAGTTGCTTAGGATTTAGCAGCATCCACTGATTTCTATAGAGGAGGCTTTTGACCATTCTGGGTTTTCTAACTGCAATGAATTCTGTGTATTTCAATTGCAAATCTCACTTCCATTCCATTCCCTTTTGGCCCCTTTTAGAGATTTTTATTGAAATAACTAAATAAATAAAAAAAGTACATTGTTCTGTCTTTGAAAGGAGTTATATCCACCCAGGGAGGGTGGGAGGCAAGAACACATTTACAGTGACCCTACACATAGAAGCCAAAACACATCTTTTTAAAAAATTCATCCTGGGGATATGGCCGTTGCTAGCAAGGCTGGCAATTATTGCCTGTTCCTAGTTACCATTGAGAAGGATGCTGATGAGCCGTCTTCTTGAACCACTGCAGCCCATGTGGTGAAGGTGCCCCACAGTGCTGTTAGGCAGGGAGTTCCAGGATTTTGATCCAGCGACCATGAAGGAACGGCGATGTATGTCCAAGTCAGGATGGTGATCTTCTCCCCGTCTCACCCTCGCGCCCCCACCGCCCCACCCTCCTCAGTCTTCTGTAATTATTTCTATAAGGTAGAGGTTAGGATGATCATCATATAAACGGAAAGCAGGGGAAATGCCCATGATCTGAGTACTGAGTATTGAGCAATCTCTACCACTGTCCTCTCCAGCATAATATTTGGATTGTTAACCTGTTTTGTTTAGGTATCTTGCAATCTAGCCCAAAAACGTTCAATCCTGCTCCCAATCTCCTGTCTGTCCTGGTGCCAGGTTCAATCTTCCATTCTCCTCCTTCTGCATCAAAGTCCCTCTCCTGTCCAATCCGAGTCTGCACCTCTCTTTCCCTCCCCTAGATGCAAGGCTGTCATGATAGCTCCCTCACTGTGGCGAGGCGGGATTACTTCAGCATCCTGACCGTCTTTGAAGAGAATATATAATTTTCAATTTTGGTGAGGCCATCGTGTTAGTCCTAATGGCTCAGTGGGTAGCACGTCACGCCTCTGAGTCGAAAGGTTGTGGGTTCAAGCCCCACTGCAGAGCTTGATCACATAATAAATCCAATAGGGAATTCAGGAGAAATTTTTTTACCCAAAGAGTGGTGAGAATGTGGAACTCGCTACCACAAAGAGTAGTTGAGGCGAATAGCATAGATGCATTTAAGGGGAAGCTAGATAAACACATGAGGGAGAAAGGAAAAGAAGGATATGCTGATAGGTTTAGTTGAAGTAGGGATGGGAGGAAGCTTGTGTGGAGATTAAAGGCCGGCATAGACCAATTGGGTCGAATAGCCTGTTTCTGTGCTGTCGACTCTATGTAATATATGTAATGTAATCTGGGCTGGCACTTCAGTGCAGTACTGTGGGAGTACCGCACTGTTGGCGGTGCTGTCTTTTAGATGAGATGTATTGGCCTATTCAGGAGTGTGTAAGAAGTCCTGTGTTATGATTCAAAGAAGAGCAGAGAAGTTTTCCAGCTGTCCTGACCCATATTTATTCCTCAACCAAAACCTCCAAAACAGATTAACAGGTCATTTATTTCACTGCTGTCTGTGGGGCCTTGCTGTGAGAAAAATGGCTGCCACGTTTGCCTAAATAACAAGTGACTACACTTCATAAGTAATTCATTGGCTGTGAAGCGCTTTGGAGTGTGTCCTGAGGAAGTGAAAGCTGCTATATAAATGGAAATTATTTCTTTCTATTGCCACAGAATCTCTCTCCTCGTTGAAGGAGAAAGGAAAGAAAAAGTAGTAGAAACAACCTTGCACTAGGATACAGGGGAGTCAGGCACCTGATCCTGAGACAAACAAATGTTTTGTTTTCTTGGAAGTCTACTTTCTAGCTAACTTTGGCTTAGTTTCTCTCATTAAACATTTTACCACAGGAGTTCAGCTCTTGTTTCATTAATGGCCTTCTTAGTACTCAGCCTACTAAGAGGGACTGACTCTGGGTTTTAATTTTGATTCCTACAGGCATTTTACTTGAAACTAGTGTCTGTGTGGAGGAAACCTTTGGGAAAGCCCACCACAACAGCACACATTCATGTCCAATACTAGACCTGCACGGACTAAGTGGTCACCACCAGACCACCAAGTATTGGATAAGTGCTTGATACTCAAGTGCCTAGCATCAGACACAACACTGCCAGCAGAGCAAAGGAAGCAGATGCCAGTCCACTAATAAACTACTAGACACCCCCATTAACCCAGCAAGCATGGAAATTGAAATCGGACAAATAAAAACCACAATCCAGTGTTTGTTTGTTCCGCTGGCTACCAGCATGATGATAGGAAACGCATGACAGGGTAAGGAAATGGAAAATGGCATTTTGCAAGAGCAGATGCGTTTTCCTCACGTATGCCACTGTTTTAAAGAGAGAGGTCCATCCAAAATTAAAATGGTCCAAATTGGGCCAGATTTTGGATGAGTAGCTCCAAACTGGTCTAATGAAAGTCGTTTCGGGTTTTCAGCTGGGTTGGACTAGTCATACAATTGAGTAATCTTCAACTGTTTTCTTTACACCGCAGCCTAGAAGCACAGGTATTGGTGTCGATATTAGCGGATGAACATTTAATACATTCCTGGGATATTCCTGCATTTGTGACGTTAGTGAAAGTGCTAACTCACTTAAAATAAAATAGGTTAATGCCGGCATTAAAACAGTGGACAGATGAGATGTCATACACGTGGGTTAAGCGATTGGCTGCTAAAATCACCATCAGTAACAGGCGCACTGCAATTTACATTGCAATGTGAAGTCATGCCCAACTTCCCCTAACAATAAAAATAAACTTCTTTTTAAGTATGGAGCTCTACTCTTTTACTTGGTTGTCCATATCCTAACTCACACCAAGTCCCGTTCACCCATTATCCCTGTGCTCGTTGACCTACACTGGCTCCCGGTCCAGGAACATCTCAATTTTAAAATTCTCATCCTTGTTTTCAAATCCTTCCATGGCCTCACCCCTCCCTATCTCTGCAACTTCCTCCAGCCCTACAACCCTCCGAGATCTCTGTGCTTCTCCAATTTTTGCCTCTTGCACATCCCCGATTTTAATCGCTCCACCATTGGTGGCCATGCCTTCAGCTTCCTATGCCCTTAGCTCTGGAATTCCCTCCCTAAACCTCTCTGGCTCTCTACCTCTCTCCCCTCCTTCAAGATGCTTCTTAAACCTATCTCCTTGACCAAGCTTTTGGTCACTTGTCCTGTTATCTCCATATGTGGCTCGGTGTCAAATTTTATTTGATAATCGCTCGTGTAAAGTGCCTTGGGACGTTTTACTATGTTAAAGACGCTATATAAATGCAAGTTGTTGTTGTTGGTTGATGCTGGACCTCAGCGCCAGGCAGCTTGACATCATGGCATGCCATAACAAAGGTCTGCGACTATGTATTGCAGACACCAGTGATGTTAGTTGTAGTATAACTGCCATTAAAGAGAAAGCTGGCTACTGTGCTGAGAGTACTGTAAGTTTTTCTGGATCAATGAGCAAGGAAGGGCCAAAAAACATCCCTCATTCACATATGTCTTTTGACCTTATTGCTGGAGGAGGCAATTCCAAAGCTTCCTTTACTAAGATTTATCTGTGATTCAATAAAACAATTCTCACCACTTTTCTTTTTTGAAAACATTTGTTTTTGAATACATAATTCCAGTGAGAGGGCCAATGGTTAATGAGTAAGTTTTGGAAAGACTACCTTTTGCTGGACTTGAACATATAAACTAGGCTGACAGTAAGGGATGGGACTGAGAGAGTGCAGCATTGTCAGAAGTGTTGTCCTTCAGGTGCGATGTCAAACTAAGGCCCTGTTTGTCCATTCTAATAGCTCATTTTGCCGGTTAAGATCCCATGGCACTGTTTAAAGAATAGCAGTGAGTTCTCCTGGTGTCCTGGCCAACATTCTTCCCTCAACCAACACCACCGTATATAAAAAAAAAATTAACTTGGCATTCATCGCATTGATATTTGTGGGATCTTGCTGTGCTCAGAGCGGCTGTTATATTTGCCCATGTAACAATCATTGTCCATCCATGTAATTCAGTTTACGCGAATCCCTTGCCGATATTTCTTGAGAAATGTGATCAGGTAGAAAGACTTGCATTTACATAGTGCATTTCATGACCCCAGGACGTCGCAAAGCACTTTACAGCCAATTAAGTACTTTTGAAGTGTAGTCACTATTGTAATCTAAGAAACGTGGCAGTCAATTTGCGCACAGCAAGGTCCCATAAACAGCAATGTGAAAATGACCAGTTCATCTGTTTTTAGGTGTTAGTTGAAGGATAAATATTGTCCAGGACACGGGGGAGAACTCCCCTGCTCTTCTTCGAAATAGTGCCATGGGATTCTTTTACATCCACCTGAGAGGGCAGAAGGGGCTTTGGTTGCACGTCTCATCCGAGGCTGGTGTGATGTAAATGCAAGATATTCTCACTCCATCAATTTCCTGAGCACAATGATTCCTGTGTATTGTTAAATTGTTAAACACGATTATTGTGTATTCTCAGAAAATCTTTCCAAACTGCTTCCTTCTGTGTCTGCTTTTCAGTGACTTTGGGTGACAAGCTGCATCCAATTTGTATGATGTGATTTGCCTTATTTCGGTTCATGCTTTTAAAAACAAAGCAAAGTGACATTGTGATGAATATATGCAGTATTTAGGTGAGTTCTTGGCAATACAGTGACATTTAAAACCCTGGGATTGCACCTCAGGCTTCACCCCTCTGCTGCAGTATATTCAAAATCAGCTGCCGAGAATTGTTTCAGCAAATTTATTTTAAAAAGCTATAATGATTAAAGTACAATGTGTGATTACTAATATCAGCTACCTACATCGTTTCCAGTTTTTAATTCAGTCTTATGCGCATCTGTTTAATGTGGTGTAGTGGCTGGACTCCGAATTGTTAGTTTACTGCAGGAGCAATGTATTAATATTATGATAAGTAAATAAGACCTTGAAATTACACTATGGGATGTTATCAAACCAGCACTTAACGGCAGAGAAGTGGAAGTTTCTTCGGGAACCTCTTCCTTGGCTCCTCCCCACCACTCGTGGGCACGTTGTCATGATATGCAAATAAAGGAGATATATCATCCAATGAACTTTCTGCCAATTGCGCCATAGCAACGCTGGCTGCAAGGGATGCCTGTTTGTTCCTGGTGTCCATTGTTGCTATAGGTGGCAAAGGGGCCCTTTAAACTTTAAGAACATATTTGTATGAAATTTCTTTGTCTGCTATTTTAACAGAGTCATTTTTCTTTAATTAATCATTCTCGGAATGTGGGCGTCTCTGGCATGGCCGGCATTTATTGCCCATCTCTAGTTGCCCTTGAGAAGGCGCTGATGAGCCACCTTCTTGAACCGCTGCAGTCCGTGTGGTGAACGTGCTCCCACAGTGCTGTTAGGTAGTGAATTCCAGGAATTTGACCCAGCGACAATGAAGGAATGGCATGATATATTTCCAAGTTGGGGTGGTGTGTGACTTGGAGGGGAACTTGGAGGTGATAGTGTTCCCATGCATCACCTTGTCCTTCTAGGTGCTGGAGGTCACAGGTTTGGGAGGTGCTGCTGAAAAAGCCTTGGCGAGTTGCTGCAGTACATCCTGTAGATGGTACACACTGTAGCCATGGTGCGCCAGTGGTGGAGGGAGCAGACGTTGAAGTCAGTGGTTGGGGTGCTGATCAAGCGGACTGCTTTGTCCTGGATAGTGTCGAACATCTTGAGTGTTGGAGCTGCACCCATCCAAGCAAGTGGAGAGTATTCCATCACACTCCTGACTTGTGCCTAGTAGCTGGTATAGAGGCTTTGGGGAGTCCGGGATTGAGTCACTTACCGCAGAGTGAGCCTCTGACCTGCTCTGGTAGCCACGGCATTTATGTGACTGTTCTAGTTGAGTTTCTGGTCAATGGTGACCCCAGGATGTTGATGGTGGGGGACTCGGTAAATGGTAATGCCATTGAATGTCAAGGTGAGGTGATTTAAAATAAGCATATTGACTGGACAAAGGATCTTCATATGAACAATTAAGTCTTTGTACACTAATATCCCACAGTGTAATTTCAAGGCCCTAAGAGTGTGGTTTCTGGATTATCAAGATAAGAAATTCCCCATGAGATTCCAGAAGTTAGTCACTACTAATTGTCATACATTCTCTTGCACCTTAAGAAGACAATGGGCTCAATTTTCAAACAGAGCCGGGAAGGGGGCGGGGGGTCAATTTGAGGTCGGGAAATCCATTAGTACGGGTTTCCCGGACGTCCTTATGATTTTGACGTAAGGACATCTTTTATTTATTTTTTGTCAGTTTCCCGTCCGACTGACCGGCTGATTGACAGGCTGGTCTCAGTTGGACGGGAATCCAGCCAGGGAGAGGACGCCTGCAGATAAGTCTGCAGGTAAGTCTTTGTTTGTATGGTTGGGGGGGCATGGGAGAGCAAGGGCACGGGTGGGCACAGGTGGACATGAGGTCACGAGTCATGGGGGATGGGATCGGGGGTCAGTAACGGGGGGATGGGATCGGGGGGTCATCACGGGGGTCCGCGCTCATCGAGGGGCTGGGTCAGGGGGTTGGAGGATCAGAGTCGGAGGGACAGGGTTGGGGTCGGAGGGAGAGGACCGGGTTGGGGGATCGGGGTCGGAGGATTGGGGGTCGGAGGGGGAAGATCGGGGTCAGGGTCCCCGATCGGGGGAGGGGGTTCTGTGGTCGGGCCGGGGGAGGGGTCAGTGCAGGTAGGCTTGTTTGGCCTGGGGGAAGCACTCCTGCTCCTCCCGACCCACAAGCTGTGCCTTTCTAGGCACATACCTGCAGTCTCGGGCCTTCTCGCCTCCTTTCACGAGGCGTAAAACAGAAGGCCCGGGAATCCCAGCCCCCCGGGGTTGAAATGGGGAATTAGTTAAAAATGGAGGCCTGAAGCCTCCTTGAAAGGTTTTAAGGCCCGACCCACCTCCTGGGCGTGGGTTGGCTGCCCGTGAAAACCGGAAATGAGCGGGTTGGGGGCGGATCTGAAATGGTGGCAATTTTCAATGCCCACCCGTTTTTTACTTTGAAAATCGAGCCCAATGTTCCTCATGCTGTCTTTACACCGGGTGAATTAGTACAGTGCTCACACTGTTTAAGCCATGTTATGTGCAGAGTTATGGTTAGATTCCCCATTCACATAGCTATGGAGTGGGGAAACCAGAGCTCTGTGTATGTAAACTCAACCAGAGCCACAAAATGCTGCTTCCTGGACTCTGACTCAGGCCAGTTTTTTCTGTCAGAATGGCTAACGGGATAGTCAGATCTTTACAAACAATTGAAATTCTCCTGTCCTGCCTGCGTCTCTAATAGGTTGTCAAATAAAGATAAATTATGAAGTAGGCTATACACCAGCCGCAGTTATACTGTTGGCGGTGTGAAGTGAGGGCACATTTTGAAAAGCTCTTGCTTCCTCGAGTCTCAGCCCATGCTGGCAGCTTTGCAGTGCCCTTATGGCGTTGGTGGGCCAAAAAAATATCGGTATGGCCTGGACAGAAAGATGCAGTATGAAGACAGCGTTAAATTACTCAAAATAAAATCCTGATTCGCTGAGGAGATAAAGTTAGGAACCAGCTGTCCAACTGTGATGATGATAATTAGTCATTGGTCTTTTATTAATGACTAGCCTGCATTTGTTGTACCCACAATGGTCAATGCAAAAGATTTTAAGCAACATTAACGCGGTGATTTGATCATTCGTTCATTATTACTCTAACTAATCTCTCGTACACGCATGAGATGATATTGCCTTAACTGTGAAAGTGATGGACAGTACAACCTCCATAATAAGCTCCCCCAAGACACCCTTTCCTTTCCCCTCACCCAGTGAATAATACAAATTGACCAATAATCAGGTGCGCTATATGTTGGTTACAGCAATATCCTAAATATAGCAATGAAGACAAGTGTAATACAGATATCATCAATTGAATTCAATCTGTGGTGGGATGTGAGGTTGGTTTACGTCAAACTGGAGGACACTAATGTGACTGGGCTGTGCATTGAAGTGATATTTTGCACCAGACTGATAATTCTAGTGGTCAATCATCTAATTGGAGTGCAGGTAATGAAGGTTCTGTTGGACCATAGGAACAGGAGTAGACCATTTAGCCCCTTGAGCCTGTTCCGCCATTTAATGAGATCATCGCTGATCTGTGACCTAACTCCATATACCCGCCTTAGCCCCACATCCCTTAACAACTTTGGTTAACAAAAATCTATCAATCTCAGATTTAAAATTAACAATTGAGCTAGCATGTACTGCCATTTGCAGAAGAGAGTACCAAACCTCTACCACCCTTTGCGTGTAGAAATATTTCCTAACTTCACTCGTGAAGGTCCTGGCTCTTATTTTTAGGCTATGTCCCCTAGTCCTAGACTCCCCAACCAGTGGAAATAATTTCTCTCTGTCTACTCTATCAGTTCCCCTTAATATCTTGAAAATGTCGACCAAATCACCCCTTAATATTCTAAATTCCAGGGAATACAAACCTAGTTTGTATAATCTCTCTTCATAATTTAACCCTTGGAGTATCTTCACTGCCTACCAGAACCTGTTTATGAAGGGGTTTGATTCTGAATTGATAAAACATAGATACAGGTTTACGTCAGTGACAAGGTGCATCCTAATTCCACTGGAATCAAACAGCACTGGATCGAATTTGCTAACTGTCCTGAGTTAGCCAATCTCAACTCGGGCAGTGGTGAGGGTGCTACAATTGGCCTCTGCTTCTGGGCCAGGGAGAGGAAAGAATCAGGGATACCACTCCTGGTTGCTATCCCGTGACCCCTGCTTGAAAATGTGTGTGAATATTGGTTGAGGAATGGATTGAGCTTCCACAGTTGAATAGCTTACCATCACTCTCTGTTTGAACATGAAGAATGGCCACCTGGGAAAATGTATTGGAGTGCCTGTAGAACTATGCCCCAAGTCAGTGCCTTCAGGAGAGGGAGAAAAAAACTAAGGACACTTTTTTTTAAAAATTGGATCTAGACCAAATCTGGATGACCCACTTTATCATTTACAGGACAACTTGAATCCAGATCAAATTATTGTTTGTCAAAAGCAAATTTAATATAACTACATTCCTCACAATTTTTTTTTCAAACATTTTATTAAACCATTTTGATATTAAAATAAATAGGAGAATGATTCCCTAGTCCAAACAATTCTGCCTCCCTATACCCTATCACTGGAATGTCAGATGTGACTGTGAGGCTTTCACTGTAGAATATGCTGCCTGGGGAATGAGGTGAGACTTTAAATTTCATATTTTCATTTACTAGATTATGCAGAATTACATAGAATTTACGGCACAGAAGCAGGCCATTCGGCCCAACAGATCTATGCTGATCTACCCGAGCCCCCTTCCACCTTACTTCATCTCACCATATTGCCATATCCTTCTATTCCTTTCTCCCTCATGTGCTTATCTAGCTTCTCCTTAAATGCGTCTATGCTATTCGCCTCAACCACTCCATTGGGTAGCGCGTTCAGGGGTGTTGTCAGGAAGCACGTCTTCACACAAAGGGTAGTGGAAATCTGGAACTCTTCCCCCCCCCCCCCCCCAAAAAAAAACCTGTTGAGGATGGGGGTCAATTAAAAATTTCAAAACTGAGATTGATAGGTTTTCGTTAGATAAGGCTATTAAGGGTTATGGAACCAAGGCCTGGTGGGGGATAGATGCAGTTCCGAATCAGATCAGTCATGATTTATTTGAATGGCGGAACTGGCTAAAGGTGGCTGCATGGCCTACTCCTGTCCCTATATTCCTTTGAGTTCCACATTCCCACCACTTTGAGATGGGTGGGATAATTACAATGTGAGTGAGCGTCCCACCAGCGATACCAAAATAAAGTAAATCAAAATAACTGCTGCTTACAGGTGATAAAACAGGTAAATTGAACTGACCCTGAATGACACCAAGTAAACTATAGTAAAGGACAAGTGATAACTGATGTCAGAGCACTGAGAATTCAGAGCCTCAATGAATCCCATTTCTAACAAAAGCTACCTTTTCATGTGTGCACTCTGTGACATAGAGGTTATGCGCCTGAATAACGCACACTATCCACAATATTATGTCTGAAAAGGAAAGCTGACAGATATTTTATTTTAAATAATGAAATGTTTAGAATGTTTTGTAAATCGATATTTATAACTTCAGCCAAGATGATTAATTTGCTAACAGTGAAAACTGTAAACCCTTAAAATAAAGAATGAACTTTTTCAGTCTTCAATGACCTCTGTGGTTAAATATGTGCTTTCTATTGCATAATGTCTGCCAAAATTCCTTTTCTCTAAAATCTGATGCCGTGTATTGTGAAGTAATGTTAGAGAAATGCAAAACATCAGGCCATTTCACAGTAATCTCTGAACAAATGCTGGAGTTGGGTGGTCAAGTGTAGTGGAAAGCTGGCCCTTTTACCAGTGGGACCTGCTTTCAAATCTAGCCCAGAATGTCACCTTTCTCCAATGGCTGGTGCACTTCTTCCGTGAAATCAGTTTGAACAGTCTCAACCCAACTCCCAGTGGGCACGAGTCTACAACGCAGAACGGCCCTCCCATTCAGCACAATTGCTACTTAAGTGACAAGCTCACTTCCAGAGCTCATAAGGTTAGTCAGGATGAGAAATGGCCATGCCATAGAATCACTGAATCGCCATTCGGCCCGTCATGCCTGTGCTAGCTCTCTGAAAGAGTTATCCAATTAGTCCCACTCCCCTGCTCTTTCCCCATAGCCCTGCAAAATTTTCCTTTTCAAGTATTTATCCAATTCCCTTTTGAAAGTTTCTATTGGATCTGTTTCCACCTCCCTTACAGGCAGTCTATTCCAGATCACAACAACTCGCTGCGTAAAAGAAAATTCTCCTCATCTCCCTTCTGGTTCTTTTGCCAATTATCTTAAATCTGTATCCTCTAGTTACCGACCCTCCTGCTAGTGGAAAAAGATTCACCTTAATTACTCTATTAAAATACTTCATAATTTTAAACACCTCTATTAAATGTCCCCTTAACCTTCTCTGCTCTAGTGCAGCAGGATTCCTTTTCTGAAGTTGGTGTTGAGATTCATTGTCAGTTTAACATATGGGAAGCTTTGCTCTCTGTCTGTCTGACCAGTGTCATAAATGCTTGGTATTGTCAAGACAGGAGGGGATTTGTCAATTAATTGTTTAAACTATTTTTAAAAAGCAAAATCAAAATCTGTGAAAACTAAATGATGAGTAGTGCTATAGGTTTAACCACAACTTAATCACATAAAGTAACAACAACAACTTGCATTTAAACATCATCTCTCGCAGAAGAATCTCTCAGAAAACTTTAGAAGGGGGTGACATCAAGCAGGAGTTGGGAAAGATTGGAGGGGAAGGCCAAACCAAAGACAGGGGTCAAAGAGAGAGGTCTTGAAGAGACTTGTGAAGAAGGATAGAGGTCACAACTCCAAGTGGCTTTGGGAGATTTTCAAAGAGCAGGGACTTGGTGACTGAAAGAATGGGTGGATGAGATGGAGGTAAACTAGATTTAACAACAACAACTTGCATTTATATAGCTCCTTTAATGTAGTAAAACACCCCAAGGTGCTTCACAGGAGCGATTATCAAACAAAATTTGACACCAAGCCACATAAACAGATATTAGGACAGGTGACCAAAAGCTTGGTCAAAGAGGTACGTTTTAAGGAGCGTCTTAAAGAAAGAGAGAGTGGGAGAGAGGGGAGGTTTAGGGAGGAAATTCCATAGCCTAGGGCCTAGGCAGCTGAAGGCACAGCCACCAATGGTGGAGCAATTAAAATCGGGGATGCACAAGAGGCCAGAATTGGAATTGGGGGAGCGCAGAGATCTTGGAGGGTCATAGGGCCAGAAGAAGTTACAGAGATAGGGAGGGGTGAGGCCATGGAGGGATTTGAACACCAGGCTGAGAATTTTAATATCGAGGCATTGCCGGGCCAGGAGCCAATGTAGGGGTGATGGGTGAATTGGTGCGAGTTAGGATACGGGCAGCAGTGATCTTGAAGAAAATAAAATAATTCATCTAGCATTATTATGATGTTAATTTACTCGTGACAAACAAAAATAATCATTTGGAATAAAACAATTAGATTAGACAAAGTTTTTAAACGGTATGTACAGAGGACCAAATAAGAGGTCTTCAAAGGTGTGCTTTTCTAGTTTACCATATTTACAATGACTGCATGTGAATACAGTCAGCTTTTAAAACAGCTGGTTGGAAGTGTCTCAAGTTACATCCTCGGTTAGTTTGAGGTGCTAATACAATGTTGCCTGTTTGGGCAGGTCTTCAGCATTGAGGTGACTATTTTCTATAAACTTACCTAAAAGGTAACTGACTAATGTACAGTTATCTATGGTGTGAGCCCATTTCCTAGTTAGGTCATATCATTCAAAAAATAAAGTTTGTTGATTGTTTTTGTTTTGGGGGCTTTATGCAGAGACTTGGCTCTGGACCAATCTCCACTATAATGTCAAAATTATTTATTGCCAAAATAAATAAAAAGAATTCGCACCGATGTGACAATCAGATATGATGTAAAAATGGCCATGTGGATTGCACACTTCTTACAAAGCAATGTCATCAGTTGAATGTACTTCAAGCATTTCTTGCATGAGAATTGCTGCCAACCCTGCCATTAATTGAGTTTACCCAGCTGGGCGATGAGATGAAGGAAGGTTCACCTACCCCATACCTTGCTATTTGTGATAACAATAAAAGAAACAAATGCTTCATTCAGGCTGGTATCTCAATGAGGTTACTTTAACTTGGCTATTACTCTTAAACCACTTAGGCTGGATCCAAAGTGCCAAGAAAGATACCCACCTAATGAAGTAGGTTTACTATTACGAGAAAGCCCAGGTTATTATTACTTTTAGAAAGTTGGCTGACCCAGGAAATGATATCATAGCATCCTTGTGGATGGGTGTGATGTCGTTGTTGTTACTTGAAGCTCTGTGACCTCACAAGTTGTTTATTACTCATCTCCCAGAGCCCTTAATGCTACCATTCCAATTGATTTAATCCAACTGAGCACCATTCCTGAGCATTCTGGGTGTGCTATTCAAAAGGCAAAAGGAAATCTTTCGCTGCAAACTAGGGACTTACTTCAGTACTTCTGAATGCTTCACATCACAAGCGAGTCTTATAGATAGATGCTTCATTTTACTTCAGTGTGCTGAAAGCTTTCATTTTTACCGAATTTTTTTTCAGCCTTGGAGCATTTGGAGAAAATGACTACCCACGAGTACGTTTAAGCAATGGTTTGAATAGATAGTTGAGAACACTCGAGTCTGTTAGATTTTCAATGTAAATTAATCAGCTCTTGACTTTATCCATAACTTGGGTCATTTGTCTTTGATGACGGTCTTCAAAGTGGGTCATGCATGCAAATTCATAATGGTTTGTAACCATGATTTTATAGAGTGCTCCAATAAAAAATGTTAAATGGTTTGGAACTGGCACCAAGGGACAGTCCAGATGCAGTACTTCAAATTAGTTTAATATAAAACAACATGAGTTCCACAACTGATATCAGTATAATAGTGTTCAAAATAAACAGAATCTCTTGGATGTGACTGTTGTTTGAAAAGTGGCATTGCTGCGGAGCTTTGCAAGTTTAACCCTTCGATTACCCTGTGTCTTCTGCAGCTTTCAAAGTCTAAGTCCGTTTTTATGTTGTCTGCAGCAGTGACTTTTCATGGGCGTCAGTCATCTAGCAGTACCTCAGCCTTCACTTGTCAACCTGGCCAGTGAACACCAGCAGGCTATTCAACCTTCAGCTGCATTGCAGCCAATCCCAACCCCTGACATCACCTGATAACCACATGCATGCACTCCCAGTTAGGCTGCCCTCATGGGAAGAAACTCTCAGCAATTTTCCCGTCCCTAATTTTTGGCACTGAGGACCATGTGAGATCAGCTATCCGAGTGACGAATCTGACAAAAGGAGTCAGTAGGGTAGATACAGGTGGGGGAATCCAGAACTAGGGGGCACAATCTTAAAATTAGACCAATGCCGTTCAGGAGCGAAATCAGGAAGCACTTTTTCACTCAAAGGGTAGTGGAAATCTGGACCTCTCGTCCCCCATAAAGCTCCGGATTCTGGGGGTCAATTATAGCATTCAAGACTGTGATCGATAGATTTTTGTTAGGTAAGGGTATCAAGGGATATGGATCAAAAGCAGAAAAATGGAGCTGAGATACAAATCAGCTATGATCTGATTGAGCGGCAGAGCAGGCTCGAGGGGCTGAATGGCCTGCTCCTGTACCAATGTAAGTAGAGGTCGTAGCTGGATTCGGCCTACCATTCACCGCCTTAACCAGGGAAATAACGTCAGGAGTGCAAGAGCGATTTTCTCCGATGTTAAATATGTTGATAGAATTAAAGAAAACATAGAAAACCACAGAACATGTCTAAATTGAGGGCCCCTCACACAAATTTAAAAGAAATGTAAACTTGTCAGAATTTAAGTCTTGGTGCAGAAATACCACTGCTATTCTCGAGGGTTAAATCAGATCTTTAGAATGTTGTTCCAATAATCACAATGTCGATTAATATTATCACAACCGCACACAGATTTCCTTTTCCGTTTTCCCATGAATAGATCCAACTGAGGTTTTTTTTCCCACAGGGCCCCAGGAATGAAGACAGGCCGAGATGTAAAGTATGCAGAGCTGAGGTAAGCTGGAAATGGTGGGGTGGGGGAGCTGAGGGAGGGATTAAATACCGATAATGTATTTATTTTTCCTATAAAAGTTTTTTTTTAGTAAAAACAAATAATTGTATTAAAAGCTATAAAAAATAAATATTGCCAATGATACTTAAGAAGCAGTACTAAAAAGTGTCTAAATCTCATTATCCTATGGGACCACTTGCAATTAAAGTGATGTAATGGGCTTTTGAGTCATATCAGCATTTGCGAGATGTGAGTGCTGTCTGCCATTGCATTAAAATTGACATTGTGTCTAACATTTAAATAATGTGCACTCTGGTGTGAGCTTTACTGTGCCATATCTACATATGAATGCATCTAAGTGCTGGCGTGAATCCTTTTCAACAATATAAGATACGTACTATTTAGCTGTAGTGAAACATCAATATTCCTCATTATCTGTAGTCAGTATAATGAGTGATAGTCTCTAAAATTTCATTCAATATAATGTTGAAATTTTAATTGCCTTTAAAATGCAGCACTTTTTTGTGATCTAAGGATGGAGCTTGAACACGTGAACTTACAAATGCGTTGATGAACAGTTTAACCTATTAGTTTCAGTTTGGCTTGTAGCATAAATATAGAAAGGTAGCTCATTTCAAATTGGTCTATGAACATAACGCAATGTTATATTATTCATTAAGTTGACTCGATTGTTATACCGCAACAAGTTACCTTTGTAAGTACAGGAGCTATATATAAATTAATAAAATATTGATAATGATGGTAATAACATCTAACATTCAAGGTTATTTTCAATCGAATACTTGGTTACAGAAGTGATTGGATGTGTTTTTATTCTGCTTGGTTTCACCCAGTACATGCTATTTTAAGTATTTGCCGGCAAGCTCCAATACCAGTAATGTGGACTCCATTTATTGCTATCTCCTTCCTTGTTCCAGTTCTTTTCAATCGATCACTATTCATTTTATCTAATAAAATCACTTCTGATTGTCAGTTCTTATCTAGTGTCACTCTATTTCCACAAAATGTTCTACATATATTCACCTTATTGAACCTTCATTCTGCTGCCATAACGGCTCAATGGGGCAATACACTACAGGATGTGGTCATGAGCCGTACAGGTACAAAGGGTTCCAGATTTGTTCTTTTTTTTTCTGTGCTGAATTAGTGACTTCATCAGCAGTGATAGTGCTGGGAGCACTACAGTTACCCCTTATATTCCTCGGGGCTGGGGGGTGGAAGGGGAAAAAATAACCAGGATTACCCATCCTGACCAGTATCCAATGATCCTTGCTAGAAAGACATTAGATAAGAACATAATCAGGCACGGTTATGATGACCTCCCCTCCTCCCCTCCCAAAGTCAGATAACCCATAGAATCAAAATGGAGATGGCCACATTGGGGGGTAAGTACAGATTGTTTGATAATGCTCTGTGAAGCGCCTTGGGATGTTTTACTACGTTAAAGGCGCTATAGAAATGCAAGTTGTTGTTGTATATTGTGGGTGCCAATGAAACCAAACTCCAGCATAAGCATCCACTGTGAGGAAAGGAGGGGAGAAAATTGGGTGTGGGGACAGTAGATCGATCCAACACTATTCGGGCAATGTTCTCAACTGCCCCTAAGTGGGCATTCTAATCAGAAGCCCCATCAAGTTGCAGTATCGCAATGTAAAAAGTGACTTAATGATTTGATGTTTCTTTTATTACTATAGTGCACCTCAAGTGTTTCTCTGAGGAGAACTGTCTTATAATTGGAGTGAACCCCAGTTAGTTGTCACTTCATATTCAGTCACTTTGGAGGCTGTCAATCTGAAAGCAGTCACGGCAGGAATCCATTGGACTTCCATCAGCTATTGTGAAACTAGGACAAGTAACTAGGAACACCAATGACCTTACAATCGGCTTGTAAAACATTAACGGTTTATAACTAGTATCCACAAATCTTCAAATTGTCCATCATAAACACCGTTCTGAACATGAATTGCTTATAATATATCCTAAAAAAGAGTCTTAATGCTCTCGCTTCCTGATGCATAACATTCAGAGGTTATGGCTGTCATCCCAATGTTTGTACACAAACATGAATGAAAAGCGAACAATGATATAAAGAACCATACAGCAAAATGATATCCGTTGAGGAGGGGGACTGAAAATTAAATCGCTTTTGATTTTCTTTTCCAGGGGAGATAAGGAAAAAAAAATAGTATTCCTCAGAGTAGATATCACCAGGTGGTGGGAAAAGATAGTTCATGATAGAATAATCATACATGGGGTGGGGGAGGGGGGGCAATTTTGACTTTGGGGAATGAAAATTGGCAGAGATGTGAAGTGGGCTGCCAATTTGCTATCGTCCATTTTACACTATCGCGAAAAGTGACAATTACTGCCATGAGCTCTGAATGATTAGTGCTTGATAGGCTGAATGGACTTTCCTTGCTCCAGGCTGTAATATGTTCTTATGGCTTATCTTCCGATAACTGTGAAGGATAGTAACTTAAAGTGGCAAAACCCAAGGGTAGTGGCAAAAAAAACTACTCAACTCAGATAATTGAAGACAAAAATACATGAGGGAAAACGTCAATAGGAGAGTGAGTATACAATGACAACAACTTGCATTTATGTATCGCCTTTAACTTAGTTAAATGTCTCAAGGCGCTTCACAGGAGCAGTTATCAAACAAAATTTAACACTGAGCCACATAAGGAGATATTAGGACAAGTGACCAATAGCTTGGTCAAAGAGGTAGGTTTTAAGGAGCGTCTTAAAGGAGGAGAGAGAGGTAGAGAGGCGGAGAGGTTTGGGGGGGGGGAATTCTAGAGCTTAAAGCCTAGGCAGCTGAAGGCACGGCTGCCAATGGTGGAGCAATGAAAATCGAGGACGCGCAAGAGGCAAGAATTGGAGGAGCGCAGAGATCTCGGAGGGTTGTAGGGCTGGAGCAGGTTACAGAGATAGGGAGGGGTGAGGCCATGAAGGGATTTGAACACAAGGATGAGAATTTTAAAATTGAAACATTGCCAGACCGGGAGCCAGTGTAGACCAGCGAGCACAGCGGGGATGGGTGAACAGGTTAGGATACCACTCAAAATAACAGCTAGCTAATGTTAGTTATAAAGCTCCATCACAGTTTTAGATATCCCTATACAGTTAGCTGGGAGTGTATTACAAAGCTGGATCCCAATCTTGGGGTTTTCTTGACCCCCCCATGGTTGAATTGCCTGCCAACACTCCCTGACTAGGCTTTCATCTGAAGAATCAGCGCTTGGTTGAGATATAGGATGGCTGCAGCATGAGCAACCAATTTCAGGAAAGGAGTGGGGTGGGGGTTAACAGCTGAACAGATATACACTATTAGAATCTCCTACTCACGCGTTGGAAATGCAGCCCAGTGTGAGCCAACAAATTTAAGTGATGAAGGGCAAAGATTGGAAAGAATAAAGAAATGTCTCAAAAAAACATTTCTTCTTAAATATGCATGGTCGATGGAAAAATGGTTTGTCCTTTATGCATAGATGCATTAGTTCTCTTTGGGTTCAGGATTTGGCACATTTCTAATCCCTAGCAGATGCAGCAACAGTGCTGTAATGAATGCCGTGTATAATAGTCTGATCGAGGAGAGCTGGAATACAGTAGTATCCTTTATCAGTTTCCTTCCCAAGAGACACATTATTGCAAAACAAACTCTCACACCTTGTAAAAATAAATGCCTGATGTTCTAAGACTATATGAAACCTGTGAAAATACAATTTGCAATAAGATTTAGACATTTCACTTAGCTTTTTAGCTGAACTCTCCCCAACATAGATTGTTCTCCAGAAACACACTTTTTTTTTTACTTGTTATTGGAAAAAGGCAATAACCAAAACGCTCACGCAGAAAGAATTACTTTGTGAACAAGGGACCTGCTTAGAGTTCCATTATTTGGAATACCTGGAGTATGAAATTCCAACGGCGGCATCAGCAATGAGGCAGAGCGGGACTTCTGCCCACCTCTGGGCAGCTGCGCTGACCCTGCCCTGAATTGCAAGGTCGGCCAATTTACATAGACAAAGGTATGCAGGCTGTGTAAGTATAGCCTGCGACGCCTCAGATGCACCTGAGAGCGTTTTGGAGCTAACGTCTTTCAGGGTCTGCAGAATCTAACTGATCCTGTCAGTTCTGCCCTCCTGTTGATCAGTGGGCACGCGGACCCAGCACAAGTGGCATGGCTAGAGTCTGCCTTTGTGATGCCCTCCTCTCTCCCGATGCCAGCTCATGTGACCTCTCCAGGCAACTCCCTGGGATGCCTATTCATGTAGGTGTCAGGATACTGGACCAGGCTGCCCATGCGTCTGCAGTGGTGGTTCAGCCTGTCTTCCCATGGCTCAGAAGCCCTGATGCGATGACCACCTTGGTCCTATGAGGCTGATTATACCACAGCACAGCCAAGCACCACTGGCGTCCTGGTATCTTGGCTAACACCTTGGCGCAGTATCAGGATAGGTTTAAGAGCAGCACAGAGAGGCACCAAGGTTGGTAATAAGATGCAATCACTGTAAATATATATGTGCATGGTAAAATCACTTTGTGATATGTAGTCTGAAGAATGTCCGTTCTTTGTTTTTTGTGGTTGAGAGGATGTTTGCAGTTTACTTTACCATGCCTTCTTACTGAGCCTCTATCTCAGACTTCTTCTGAGACAACATCAAGGAAGTGGTGCGGTCTGTCTGCTCTGGTGGAAGGGTACCTCCTTTTGGTGTAATCTTATGCTGCTTGCTTTTCTAATTTACTTTCCCTTCTGCTCCTGTGCCGCCTCCACTATAAGTACATACCTGGGAATGTCCACAGTGAACCTCATATTAAGGGCTCTGTGACAGAAGAGTGCGAAGAAAAAGATTTTCCTGCCTGCAACTGCTGAAAGGCAGCCTGCAGAACCCTTCCTTAGTTGCACAGCTGAGAACAGATTTTTCTAATCGCTTCAGTCAAAACCGATGTTTCAGACCAAGTCTGTGGACATTCAAACTCGTGAACTGAACCACTCCGTGGTTTGACAAGTCACGCAGGTAATTTATCCCTCTTTTCTACAAGCTTAACTTAAGTCAGGTGTGGTTCTGGTGTAAATGCTGGAACTTGTGGGACAGCAGCTTTTGCCCTCGTTATCCTGCCATTTCCAAACATGCATCACTTGATGGAACGAGCACATCTCCAGCCAGCAGCCAATTCTACCAGAATTTAGCATGTATTTTAGAACAGCTGTGACACTGACATATCTGACTTACGACCCAGCGTCCTGTCCTCTGTGCAAGAACTACATCACTTTTGTACCAACATTTTTTTTCAGAATTTCAGGCCACAGGAATACACAATCCACATTTGTTTATTTAACTCAATTCTGAATTAATTAGCGTCACAAAGAAACGCCAATATTTGAGCTACTTAACAATTATTTTTATCCATTTCCTTTGAAAGAATGAAATGAAGGATAGCTTAATGGCTCATCTGGTTAAAGGAGTCACTCATACGGACCAGGAAAATCCCATGTTCAGGGTTTCACTTCTGCTGAGTTAGCTGATCTCAGCTGGGCAGCACTTTGCTTTGTTCTCCGAATGTGGGCGACGCTGGCCAGGCTGCCTTTATTGCCCACCCCTAATTGCCCTGAGAAGGTGGTGGTGGGTCTCCTTGGACCACTGCATTCCTTGGGATGATGGTGTTCCCCACAATGGTTTTAGGTACGAAGTTCCTGGATATTGGCACAGCGTTGATGAAGGAACGGCGATATATGTCCAAGTCAGGATGGTGTGTGACTTGAAGGGAACTTGGAGTTGATGGCGTCCCCATGATCTGGCTACACTTGTCCTTTCCTCACTACAGGTGGCTTCATTGCCTCTGGGTTAGGAAGGGGAGATCCAGCCAGAGGGGGTGAAATTGGACTTGGGCAGTAGCACCACTCCCTGGTTTGACATATCACGCAGGTAATTTATCCCTCTTTTCTACAAGCTTACCTTAAGTCAGGTGTGGTTCTGGTGTAAATGGCATCACTTGATGGAACGAACACATCAAGTACGATAGTGAATTGGCAGCTTGATTTACAACCAGCCCGATTTTCTTTTCCTGCCGATTCACGATCGCCCGTCTTGCCCGAGATCCTTATCCTGATTGCTATCCAATGACTCCTGCTGGAAGTGCATGTCTGGTCGTTGAATGAGGGTGGGATTGGGCTACCTTGTGTTACCAGTCATGGTTGAATAGTCTGTCTACACTCACTATCTACAGTCACACATGAATAATAGTCACTTGAGTGAGGTACCAGGGAGTGCCTGGAATCAGTGAAATCATATCACAGTGAGGACTACATGCCTTCAGGAGAGAGGAAAACTGACAGAAAATAGAGGAAGAGAAAGGAACTATGTTTTAGCTATTTTCATTGAAAGGACAAAATGATGTAAATATAACATCGTTGTTGCATTAAGCACATTGGTACATAAGGGATAAAAGGAAACAAAATATATTAATTAACCTTGTGAATACTGTGTAAATATTGATTTGTGTACATGCACAATCAAATTCTGTACCGATTTTAATTTGTGAGATTCTGTTAATATCCTTTGTTTTTCACATTGGACACCAAACATATCCCAGATTAATGCCAACCCATAATGCATGCGCTGTAATTGACTAAAAGGGCAAAGTTCTTTTTTCCATAAAATCAATTTCCATAATATTAGTTACGTTAATTGTCAACACAGATGGATAACTAACAATGTATTTGCTGCAAAACAATATCATTAGTCCACAAAACCGAGCTTTTATTAATTAGGGTTTCACTTATACTGTCATCAGATGTATTCTGCATTTTAAAAGAGAATATCCTTTGTGGTTAGATGCATACAGCACTCCAGTGAATACAGCCTCCGTTTAATGCTCTTGCCATTTAATTCTGGTGGTATTTTGGGAACCTCTTACTGCGAGGTCGCAAATGCAGGGCATTATGTACGAGTTATACTAATTTGTTAGGGCAATGAATACATTAATTTCATTAGCAAATGGCCTTAAAGCAATAATTACCAGTGTGGGTGTGTCAGAAGAGATCATGTTAAATTGTGGCTGTTAATTATTAAGATTTTGTACGGAGATACCCAGCTTTGACATCCTACCTGAATGTCAGCATTCAAACTCTGTTGTGCACTTCTTTTTAAACCGAGCTCCATTTCCTTGCTTTTTTTGCACAGCAGTCTGACATCACTGTGTATCAAATGAAGATGGTTGGCATCAAGAATTTAAAGAGAAACCAAAATAAACCTCTTAACAGAACTATTTATTTTAGTGGATGATTAACTCTTTAGCTGCTCCGAGTCAGATTTTCAGTTGCCATTGCAGCTGTATAATTCTTGCTGCATTACACTTCAGATGAAGACGAACGTGTTTGTGTAAACAAGCAGTACATGTGAGTGCTTACAATTGACCTTTATTGGCTTTTGAAACAGATGCATCCATGTCTATCTGCAGGAAAAGCAATCCACATATCGGCCAGTTCTTGGCAATGTCCTTGTATGTGCAAATTGCTGCCAAGTGCCAAAATTTTTTCCTTATCGAGTACAAACGTACAACAATGACAGACAGGAAAAGACTCACTGATCCATCCGGCCAGTCCCACATAACTACAATGCCTTGAGCATCACAATATATGCACTCCCCACCTCATCCGAAAGCCATGTAGATAACAGTTTAGCTGTACTGATCTACACAAGTCTGGTTTTAAGTAATCATTGCACAGGACAGGTTTCCAATCCACTGACCAGTGCAGCACTCACTTCAGTGTAAAATTCTGGTTCGAAGTAATCATGTTGTGAGGCTTATTATTGAATATCACAGAATCTTTGGGAGTGTTAGAATGTGCTATTGTAATAATATAGACAAAGGATGCAGTCATGGTCTATATACCAGAAATAAAGGTTCTGGAAGCAGGAGTCAAACACTTGCAGCTTTATTAAGGGTTAGATGAATGTGCATACTCACTACCAACACTGAGATTGCAAGTAATGCTTGTCTTAAATAAAGGAGTGGCATATGCAATTTTCCAATCCAAAGGCACAATTCTGAAATCCAGAAAGCTTTGGAAAATGATGACTAATACATCTGCAATTTACTCACCTATTCTTTGAATACTCTAGGGAGCAAACCATCAAGCCCCAGAAATTTTCTATCTTAAGTCCCATTATTTTCTCCATTATCATATTTCTGCTTCTATTAAATCAAATAAATTCCTTCCTGTGAATTATCTTTGTTTTCTTGTACCACTGGTATTTTGTCCTCTTCCTCTAATATGAAAACAGGTACAAAGTATTCATGTAACAGGTTTGCTATGTCCTTATTATCCATTATATAATCACCTACGTTCATCTTTAATGAGTCCACGTTTCCCTTTATCGCTCTCTTTCTCTTAACATATTTATAAAATCTTTTACTATTCGCTTTGCTATCTCTTGCAAGTTTCTGTACATAGTCCCTTTTTGCATCACTTATTACTTTCTTTGTATCCCTTTGTTGTTTTTATAGCTCTCCCAGTCTGCTGGATTTCTACTTTTCCTTGCATTTGTGCAAGCCTTTTCTTTTAGCTGAATAATGTCTCTTACCTCAATTGTTGACCATGGTTGCTTAACTGTACAAGTGGAGCCTTTGCCTTTTAGGGGTATTTACTAGATTTGTTTCGTACCAAATACTCCTTTGAATACTTCCCACTGTTTTCTGTAGGTTTACTCATTAACAGCTCATCCCTTACTTAAATTTAAAACCTTGGTTTGTGACTCTCACTTCTCCCTCTCAAACCTAATATCAAATTCAATCATGTTATGGTCATTATTTGCAAGACGTTCCCTTACGTCAAATTGTTAATTAATTCTGGTTCATTACTCATCAGTGAATTGAGAGTGGTCTTATCCCTTGTCGGTTCTAAAACATATTGTTCCAGAAAACTCTCCCAAGTACATTCTAGAAATGAATTGTCTTTACTACTTGATCTATTCTGCTTCTCCCAGTCTGTGTGAAAATTAAAATCTCCCATTATAACCGCATTGTTTCTGCTACATGCTTCTCGGATCCCCCTACTTATACATCCCTCCCACTACATCACTACTATCAGCAGACAACTCCTACCAGAATCTTACATCCTGCACTGTTCCTTAGATCTACTCATAGTGATTCCACTGCCTGTTCACCCTTACTTAAATCTCTTCTTTCGACTGCTGTATTTACACCTTTAATCAATATTGCTAATCCCTCTCCTTTCCCAATTTCCCTGCCCTTTCCAAAGATCCTATATCCTGGAATATTTAGCTCCCAATCATGCCCAGCTTGTGGCCAGATCTCTGTAATGGCTACTACATCATACTCTTTAAGCTGAATTTGTGCTCCTAATTCATTTGTTTTATTTCTCATGCATTTGTGTACATATCTGTTATTTGGATAACAGTCCCACCCTGCCCATGTGCCCTGATGATATATTTCTCATACTTTTTGACCGACCACACTTTTGGTTGCTGATGCTCTGTACACTGCTGTACAGGCAATTTAATATGTTTTTATTTTTCTTCACTCCTGCTTTATTTTTAACAGGTATTTTATTATTACTTTCTATAACCTTTTCTGTTGCCAGAGTATTTATATTATCTTTATTTCCTTTTGTGCTCTGACCTTTGCTCTTATCCCCTCTTTCTTTTTACCTCCAGGTGATTATTTTTTCCACTCAGACCCTCTTTCACCCCCCCCTCCCCCATCCCCTTTATTGGTTCAAAGTCCTTTCTACGATCCTATTTATCCTTTCTACACTCCTATTTATCCTTCCCAATAGGAATTTTATCCCAGGCCAGTTCAGGTGGAGCCCGTCCCAACGGTACAGCTCCTTCCTGTCCCAATACTGGTGCCAGTGTCCCATGAAATGGAACCCCCTCCTTCCCACACCAGTCTTTCAGCCACACATTTACTTTCCTGATCTGTTTATCCCTATGCCAATTAGCACATGCCTCAGGTAGTAATCCCAAAATTATCACCCTCGAGGTCCTGCTTTATAACTTAACACTGAGTTCCTGACACTCTGTTAGCAGGGAGAATTCTTAATTCTCAAACTGCCATGGTGGGATTTGAACTCAGGTTCTCTGGATTATAAACCCAGGCCTCTGGATTATTGGGCCATTAACATAAACACTACACTGCTGTACAAAGTTAGCTAGCATAGGGGCCAGGAAAGAAAATTGGCCAGTATTTCAGCAGTGAATGGGATAAAAGAAGCAGGAGGTAGGTCTCATGAACAAGATGATCCCAAAAAGAGCGTGAGGAAGATAGGAGAGAAACTAGAGAACTACGTGGGTTCAGACCTAGGGCAGGTGGAAGCCTGGTTTGCGGGGGGTGGCGTGGTGATGGGAGGGAGTTTTGGCTTGGTGGACAAGGAGGGGAAGCAACTGAGGCAGCTGAATGGATGGTTCTCAATTTTAGTGACATAGAAGTCCATGAGCTCCTCACACTAGTTGTTGGAGGTAAGGGTGGAGGGGGCAGGGGAGGAGGTATTAAGGTGACGGTTGGGAGTGGAGAAAAGAAGCCGGGGGTTATCTTTGCTCTCCAAGATGATCCTGGTGTAGTGGGCCATTTGGGCAGAGGAGAGGGAGGCCCTGATGTGGTCCATCCTGGTCTGGTGATGGATGTCTCAACTAGTTGTGCACCAGATACGTCAAGGCTGCACCCTTGAACTCAAGGGAGCAAAATTGGGGACCATACCAGGGAGAACTACCAGGGTGAGAGAGAGTAAGGGTTTTACAGGGGAAAAGGGCATCAAAAGGTGGAGGTGAGAGAGTGATCGAGCAGATCAACAGCGGCAGAAATATTATGGCGAATGGAGGGCCAAAGGCTAAAGTTAGAAGCTTGAAGTGCAGTTGTAAGTGACTGGGGGAGAGTTTCTTTTCCAGGGGCAGACACAAAAGGAAACCATATTATAGTATTGTATGGCAAAGGTATTTATTTTCTCTGTTAATGAGGCAGTCAAAACCATCCAATGTTATGATTTATGTTTATATATCATGAATAAGTTATAGCATCGCAGCGGTAATAAAAATACATCAAATGTTAGATGTTCAGTATCTTCTATATATCAGAGTGTTATTATAAGAGGGACTGCTGTATCATACACTGTATGAGGACCATATGGGGAATTTTCTACTATACCTTATTTCCACAGTTCTGTTACTGATTATATGATATGGTGAAATATTAGGACGGCTGGTTATTGGTTTAAACCACCAATAAAACAACTTCAGGACAATTTTTTTTTAAATGAAATAAGCACTGGGTAAATGGAAAATACTTATGCTGTCTACAAAAATAACCTTTTCAAATAATATTTCCGCTTCTCCGAGAGAATTACAGCTCTTTTGTTAGTTTGAGTACTTTCTTTTAGTGAGGAAATAAGCAAAATGATTTGTAAAATGTAAAAATTCTGAATGGCTGAGTATAATCAGAATAATAAGGGTTGATTAGAACTCCAGCCGGCCGGAGCATGCAGGCCAATAGACCTGATCCTTCCGGGGAGAGGCCGGGCCAATTTTGAGGACCGGGGCCTCGTTACCATGGTGACGGGGAGTTCGTGCTCCGAGCAAGCGCCCTGCTGCAGCTCGCCAGCTTGGGACTTTCGCAATATCAGGTGGCCCGCAGGCCAACTGGCCAGCAGAGAGGTAGGTCTGTACGGCGGGGGGAGAGCCCAGGTTGGCAGTGGGCCCACATTATTCTTGTGGAGCCCATAGCAGTACTTGTGCTCCTCCCGGCCCCATGAAAATAATTTTTCACTTACCTTTCTGCGGCCTTTCTTCTTCACCATCCAGTTCAGCTGAGCGGGTCATGCACGACACGTGCTCCGCCAAGTTGGCCTTCCAAATTGCATTGGGGTCCCATGTATGTCATAGGATCCCAATCGTTGTCGAGTGCTCGCTGACCAACATTGGCTCCTGGTCCAGGAAGGCCTCGATTTTTTAAATTCTCACTTTTGTTTTCAAATCCCTCCATAGTCTCACCCCTTCCTATCTCTGTTACTTCCTCCATCCCCACAACCCTCCGGAGATCTCTGCGCTCCTCCAATTCTTGCCTCTTGCGAATCCCTGATTTTAATCGCTCCACCGTTGGCGGCCGTGCCATCAGCTGCCTAGGCCCTAAGCCCTGGAATTCCCTCCCTAAACCTCTCCGCCTCTCTACCTCTCTATTCTCCTTTAAGACGCTCCTTAAAACCTACCTCTTTGACCAAGCTTTTGGTCACCTGTCCTAATATCTCCTTATGTGGCTCAGTGTCAAATCTTATTTGATAATTGCTCCTGTGAAGGGCCTTGGAATGTTTTACTACATTAAAGACGCTATATAAATGCGAGTTATTGTTACTGCTGAAAAATGAGACTCCCCCCTGGACCAGGTGGGCACCTGAGCTGCCCAGCAGAAGGCCTCAGTTAATATGACGGCAAGCGGGAATGGGCCTGCAAGTCCACCACTTCGATTTTAACATCGATGGAGGGGACATCATGGCCAAGCCCGGCCCTTTCTTCACCCACTGCCCGTTCACGCCTGCATTTCCAGCAGCGGTCACTGGATAGCTGTCAGGAGTAGAAACCATGCCAGATTTTCCCCTTTCCTCATCCAAGGATGCTGAGGCAAATTGAGCATTGCTATCCACCACTTCACCTGAGCTCGGCTAACTCACCGCAGACTGGGGATGGAAACCGGAACCTTCCCAGTCCACATTACTCAACTGCTCACTGCCGTAACCCAGCTGAGCCATCAGGGGAGCCACTATAAGCTGCTCCTGTTCAGGTTAGAATTATATATAATTAATGAATGGGTCATGCATATACTCCTGCTGTTTAGGCCCTAAGCCCTGGAATTCCCTCCCTAAACCTCTCCGCCTCTCTACATCTCTCTCCTCCTTTAAGACGCTCCTTAAAACCTACCTCTTTGACCAAGCTTTTGGTCACCTGCCCTAATATCTCCTTATGTGGCTCGGTGTCAAATTATATTTGATAATCGCTCCCGTGAAGCGCCTTGGGACGTTTTACTTTGTTAAAGGCGCTATATAAATGCAAGTTGTTGTTGTTGTTGCTGACTGAAGGTTAAACTTCTGGCAATCAATGTACCAGGTGGCAATCCTCTAGAATGCATGGAGAAACAGATTTATTCCATTCTCATTTTTTAAAAAAAAATCGTACTCCAAAAATGCGATTAAGCCATTGATTTAATTTTAATGTTATTTTGTTCTCGGCAGTGTGCTTAAAATGTCAGTGGTGTTGCATGCTTAATTGTTGTTACGTGCGCTGTAAGACTTTGACCTATGACCTGTTGAGGATATCAGGCTGCATCCTCCGTGCTTTGAAATGGTTGCTTATCGAGCATTCATATATAAAGCAGATATAGAATAACGCCTGATGATAGAAAATACATTCTCGCTCTTTGAAGTACAAAAAGGAATCGAGCGCTGGAAAAGGCCCAGTGTGGCATATGTGCATTACATTGTTTCTAATGAATAGGGCTTAGTTGCACTGGAATAGTTTACATTGATTGCATTAATGAATGCCTCCAGTAATTAGCTAGAGGGACATACTTCACTGCAGCTTGCTGCTACTTACATGCACCACAGTAGATTAGAACTAAAAGAAATATATTAAAGGGTCTGCTGAAATGTAATAGTTACTGGGGTTTAATTATTGATCTTTTCTGAGAAGGAAACCGTGTGTATCGGTAATCATTGACCTCAGTGACTGTGATCACAATAAATTCATATTGTGGCACTGCTAGCGTAGTTTCCAGATTGATCAGACACTTTAGTCTTGGAATGGTGTTGATCAATGGCTTTTCAGCAATATTACAGTCTGTTCCCTACATGAAGCCCCCAAATACTGGCTGCTATATCCTTCTGTTCCTTTTCCCGTTTCTTGGCATTTTTTTTGTGCCATCCAACATGTATAGAGGAGTTGATGGCATTCCATTCATTTTGGTAAATTTATGTGACTCCTATCAGGTATCCACTATTTCAAGGTCCTTTCTATGTGCGTCTCAAGGACTTGCCTCTAGAGGCAGCCAGTTTGAGTGCTTGACTGATTTAAGCTGCTCTCATCCTTCGATAGCAACATGGCCTGAGCACATCTTCACCCCCCCCCTTCCCCCCCACCACCCCCGGTGCCTTTTTATGAGATGCTGCCAGATGAAGCCTGGGGAATGCTCTCCTGTTCTCTTCCTCTCACTTTCAAAATGTTGCTAGTCCCCCATACAAACAGAGAGTGCTTGAGAAATAGGCTGATGCTGTTCAGATTCCTGCCCGCCTCAGTAAAAGGTCAGATTGTAGGGCAAGCCTTTAACAGAATTAGCCGTTTACTGTATAAACAATTGCATTTGCACAATACATGAGACTCTGCTTATCAAACCACAAAATAGCTTTGGGTTTTGTTTCATCTGTAATCCCTCCTTTGCCCTTCCTATGCTGCTGAACCAATTGGTGCTGGCTGTCTGTCTCTCTCTCTAAAGCCATCCATCCACCCATCCATAAACCTTCCATTTGTCACCTCAGTAACTCTAACAGCTTTATTCGATTTGCACCAAATTTGGTAAGTGACTTCCTCTCTTCATGCTGCATGTTGTAACGCAGGCATTGCTTTGAAACCATTTCCTGCTTTTAGAATGGTTTGAACAAGAAAAAAAATTTTGAATGTTGGTGAAGAACCAAAGTGACAGTCAGTTTGTAATGTTAGAGGCTTAAAGGTGGCCCTTCAGACTTCCTGAACTTTAATCTTAAAGTTCAAGGGCGTAATTATACTGCAGCCAACAGTCTAAGATGGCCTCCACCAGGATGCCTTACACAACAACTTACATTTATATAGCACCTTTAAAATAGTGAAACGTCATAAGATGCTTCACAGGAGCATAATCAAACACAATTTGACTCCAAGCCACATAAGGCGATATTAAGACATGTGACCAAAAGCTTGGTCAAAGAGGTAGGTTTTAAGGAGCGTCTTAAAGGATGAGAGAGAGGTAGAGAGGCAGAGAGGTTTCGGGAGGGAATTCCTGAGCTTAGGGAATTACACTGGCCCAGTCCAGATCCAGCTTCAGAGTTATACTGCAAGAAGAAAATACTTTGTTGGCATTCTACCAATTGCAGTTCTACATCAACAAAGCTGGAACAGGGCTGGAGTGCCCCCTCCACGCGGTCCCACGCCCCCTCCACGCGGTCCCGCGCCCCCTCCACGCGGTCCCGCGCCCCCTCCACGCGGTCCCGCGCCCCCTCCACGCGGTCCCGCGCCCCCTCCACGCGGTCCCGCGCCCCCTCCACGCGGTCCCGCGCCCCCTCCACGCGGTCCCACACTCATCGCCAAATGCCGAACTACTGTCGATCCATCTGGAATTCTCTCTGATTCCTGCATGGTTGTGGAGCAGAAACCATTTCACCAAGATGGAAAATGTGCCACACAATGAACTGTCAGCCAGTGGTATAATTACAACAATGGTCTCATTGGAAACAGTGTATCCACAATCAAAGCTTTGTAGCCACATTAACTTAAGATTCCTTTGTCAAATTTTTGCCTGTTTGTGTAGTGCTATAGTTACTGTTCTGACTCAAGAATTAAATTGTTAAGATATTCTCAGTTTAATAGCTCTGAGGTTTACACATTCCTCTTCTAATTCTATAAAAATCTTAAATAGAATCTTCCAAATAAAGATTTCCTATCTGCTATTGCATTTCGGTCATCTAATCTTGTCATCACCTGCTGTGAGATTTCAAAACCTCCTTCAATCCCATTCATTTTGCAGGAGTTTTGTGAATTTTTAAAAAAATTAATTCTCGGAATGTGGGTATCACTGTAAAGGTCGGCATTTATTGCCCATCCCTAATTGCCCTTGAGAAGGTGGTGGTGAGCCAACCTTCTTGAACTGCTGCAGTCCGTGTGGTGAAGGTTCTCCCACAGTGCTGTTAGGAAGGGAGTTTCAGGATTTTGACCCAGCGACAATGAAGGAATGGCGACAAATGTCCAAATCAGGATGGTGCGTGACTTGGAGGGGAACTTGGAGGAGATGGTCTTCCCATGCACCCGTTGTCCTTGTCCTTCAAGGTGGTGGATGTTGCAGGTTTGGGAGGTGCTGTCAAAGAAGCCTTGGCGAGTTTCAGTAGTGCATCCTGTGGATGGTACACACTGCAGCCACAGTGCACCAGTGATGGAGGGAATGGATGTTTAGGCAGTGGTTGGGGACCAAAAGTGGACTACTTTTTCCTGGAAGGTGTCAAGATTCTTAAGCGCTGTTGGAGCTGCACCCATCCAGGCAAGTGGAGAATAATCGATCACACTCCTGACTTATGCCTCGTAGGTGGCAGAGATGGTTTGGGGAGTCAGGACGTGAGCCACTCACTACAGAATACCCAGCCTTTGACCTGCACTAGTAGCCACAACATTTATGTGGCTGGCCTGATTTGGTTTCTGGTCAATGGTGACCCCCAGGATGTTGATGGTGGAGGATTCGGCGATGGTAATGCCGTTGAATGTCAAGGGGAGGTGGTTAGACTCTCTTGTTGAGATGGACATTGCCTGGCACTTGCATGACGCAAATGTTACTTGCCACTTATCAGCCCAAATCTGAATGTTGTCCAGGTCTTTCTGCATGCGGCCACGGGCTGCATTATTATTTGAGAAATTACAAATGGAGCTGAACATTGTACAATCATCTCTTTGCAAAATGTTCCTTACTTTTCCACTAAAACTCAAATGCTTCATGAGCAGGAGCATCAGCTGCTTGTAAAAATTACTGCCAAGTTTGAAGTTCAAAAGCATCTATGGGGGCCCCTCTGGGGTTTATTATAATGAGGATAATGATGAATATTATATTGCTGTATGCAAACTACCTAATATAAATACTTACACTGTTTGCACAAGAGATCTGCCAATTTTTATTTTACTCCACGCTGAATAAACTGACAGGGATCTGGTAAACTAATGGTGACTGACAGGAAAGCATTGTTTTGCAGAAAGTTATTTGAATAAAAAGCTTGGGGGTCCCCCTGCTATAATGTCACTTTGTGCTGTAACTGCAATCGAGAAACATTTTTAGTGACAGCATGTGTGTGTGCATTTACTTGTAGAAGTACAAGCAAAATCAGAGGAACATTAAGAAGTAAGCTGTGGGGTGTTGAGCTACGAATGCAGAATTGCTGGGTATATAAATAAAGCTAGAGATTCTATGATTTTACTGTGGTTTTGAAGAGTTTTCCCATTTTCAATCAGAAGCTTAGCATGGGCAGTCCTTGCGGTCTATTGCATTGGTGTTCTAACATGCTGTGCCATGGAGTGGTGAGACAAGGGTTACGCATCCCAACGTGATCTCCCAATCTCGGCCCTACAACCAGTGGGAGGTGCCAAATGAAAGTCTGGTACTTACCCTTGGGAACAGAAGGAACTTTGGAGGTTTGGTCACCATGGTTAGGTCTCCTATACCCCTGATAAGTGGCTACAAAATTGATTTCAAAATCGTCATCCTTAATCTACAAATCCTTACACGACCTCATTCCGCCTTATCTCAGCAATCTCCTCCAGTCTTCCATTCCAGTCCGTACCATCCACTCTGGTCCACTGCATCTCCCTCCTCTCTCCTATCAGTGACGGAACCTTCAGCTGACACATTTCTGTATTCTGAAATTCTCTCCCTAAACCCCTTTGCCTTGCTATATCTCTCCTCATCGTTAAAAGACTCCTCAGAACCTATCTCTTAGGAACTTAAAAACATAGGAACAGGAGTAGGCCATTCAGCCCCCCGAGCCCATTCCGCCATTCAATTAGATCATAGCTGCTCTGTATCTTAACTCCATCTAGCCGCGTTGGTTCTGTATTCCTTAATACCCTTACCTAACAAAAACCTATAAATGTCAGATTTGAAATTTTCAATTGACCTAGCCTCAACAGATTTTTGAGAGAGTTCCAGATTTCCACTACCTTTTTGTGTGAAGAAGTGCTTCCTGACATCACCCCTGAAAGGCTATGCCCCGTTGTTCTGGACTCCCCCACCAGAGGAAATAGTTTCTCTCTATCTAACTTATCAAATCTTTTAATCATCTTAAACACCTCAATTAGATCACCCCTTAATCTTCTATACTCAAGGGAATAGAAGTCTAGACTCAGCAAACTCTCCTCATAATTTAACCCTTTTAGTCCTTCAGTTTCCTCCCATAATTATATCCTAACTCTTCTTTAGTATGTGTTTCCCCCACCTTAGGAAGTTTTGCTATATTAAAAACATTATATAAGTGCAAATCATTGTTGTTATAGAGAGGCAATGGCAGAGGTCTAGAAACAGATCATCTGCTTTCCCTCTCAGTCTCATAAGTTCTTCCTGCCTTAAGGCAGCCATGTCGCAAACCATCCACAGGGAGAATTCCCATCTCTCTTTCATGGCCAGGAGTGCGCTATCCTCCAAAAGAGGCCTGTCATTCATACTGGACTCCTGCTGATGTCCTAGGTATTGGTGGTACCCAGTTAGCAGCTGGATAAACTGGAGCCCACTTAAGGGGATTTCTTATGTCGGAACTTTTTGCCAGTGAGGAGTTTCAAACTAGTGGACCTCAGCTGAAAACCTGGCACCTAACTACTGAAACAGATTAGGTCGGTAGCAAACAAATACTGTCTGTGGGTGGAGGCAAGTTCAGATTAATTGGGACTTTAGACTTGGTATGTGCTCATCCGTATTCCATATACTCAGCACAATAAATATTGATGCTTTACATTATAAATCAGTTCTTAACATCTAATCTTTTTTTGCATCTACACTGAAATGTTGCATGTCTGATCACTGCTTATCAACCTTGACCAATTATCCATCTGAGGCTTAACTTTATTGTGCCCATCAGACCTCTTCTGCACAGGACACTATTGTTTCAATTAAATAAAGTTGATTTTCTTAGACATTGTAAAATTTAATTTTGTGCCATACTTTTTTATTGGGCACTGTCCACGTCCACTTATCCAATTTTCTTGCTTACCGAGCAGGAGGGTCAGTAACCAGAGGACACAGATATAAAATAATTGGCAAAAGAACCAGGGGGAAGATGAGGAGAAATTTTTTTAGGCAGCGAGTTGTTGTGATCTGGAATGCACTGCCTGAAAGGGTGGCAGAAGAACATTCAGCAGTAACTTTCAAAAGGGAATTGGATACATACTTGAAAAGGAAAAAATTGCAGGGCCAAGGGGAAAGAGTAGGGGAATGGCACTAATTGGATAGCTCTTTCAAAGAGCCGGCACAGGCACGATGGGCCGAATGGTCTCCTTCTGTGCATATAATAGTTCTGTTGGGCTGGATAATTGATCATAGAATCATTCGGCCCATTGTGTTGTGCTGGTGCTAATTTCTCAACTGGAGCTATCTACACTATTCCCATTTCCATCCTGTTCCCCAGTGTTCCTTGATGTTTCACTGTATGCTGTGATCCAAGAGCAATTTGTCTCTTTCTGAAGTGGGAGCATCCATTTTGTATTCTGTACCTTACCTGAAGTCTCAGACTTGAAGAAGAGTCCCATTTGCATTACAAGCCCCACATGAAACCAAGACGAGAACCTTGAACATTTGAAGAAACCATTTTAAATTCTGCACGTTATCTGTATTTTGTGACCCTCAAAAGCTTGAATAAATGATGCTCACTTCACAAAGTGATCACGTTTTGCTCCTGAGTTGTAAAATATACATTATAAACCAACTGCCTGACATATCGTAATTAGTGTGTGCAATCCTTTAGATGTTTGGTTCCCTGATCAGGTTCAGCAGCCTCTGCCAAATGAGCTTTATTCTATGCATGCTCTCAATTAGAAAAAAGACTTTGTAACCAAAATCTGACTCACTTTAAGTGCTATAGGAACATTTCTATTATTTAACTGAATTGGATTACTAATGTAAATACACATCAATTACTAATTGTCTGGGCCTGTTCATTAACTGAATATTGAATTACCAATTGATTGGCACAGTAAATGGAGAGCCAGGAAAACAAGTGCAATTTTAGGGTGCAAGTGCCTCACATTATCAATGCTGGAAATCCTCTGCTAGTTTGCAGTTTGCTCTATAAACACGACTTCAGTCACACAGATTTTAAAGTTGTGCAGATTCCATCTGTTATCCTTATAAAATAAAAAAAAAATGACCAGATGAACGGCTAAAAATGAACAATTCTTTCAGCAATCTTATAATAATAATGACCTATGGTTAATTAATTGTGAAACACTGCAATCGTTACATTGATATAAAAAAAATGCGACATGGGTTGTTTGGAGAGCTGCCTGCAACAACAACTGGAGACTTATCAGGAATATTAAAGTGGATTGGCACATGGAACTGCAAAAGAAAAAAAATGCCTGAATCAGATGAACAATGCCAGGAAGCATTCTTCCTGTGTTTATTTAAATAAATAACGGTCAGCCTGTCATTACCTGATTAGCCTCCGTTGTCCAATAACATGGTTGCTGCTGGGAAAATTGTTCAAACAGCATGTGGAGCTTGTGACTCGTGACCCCTAAAGCAGAATTGACACATGAAGCCTTCAAAACAAAACTTCCTACAAGTACCAGGGAGCCACGAAAGGTCATTTGCTAAAGTTAACGAGCCCTTATGGCTAGACGTATTTAGAGCAGGTCAGGGCATGACACAGTGTTACTTGTGTCACATACGCTGCTGCCGTCGACCAGTATTCTAGAGGGAGTCAGGAGAGGGCAGGCCTCATGTAAATTGAGCTTTAACGGAATTATGGAATTGGTAAAAGATGAGGGCCTTGCTTCCTCCTTGTTTTTCAGATCAGCCTTTCGTCCTCTCCTTGACTTAAATTTACTCTCCATTAATTTAACAAAAGTTTTCAAGGTTAATTCATTTGGGATTATGAAGACTGTAGGATATTTATATTTAAAGGCATGTGCGTATTGGAGGCAAAAAAACTGCTTAATTCATTTTCACAGTGTTCCAAACGAACTTGTATTGCTCCTGAAATCACTAACTTACAATTTGAGAAAAAAATTTGCACGCAAATTGAACTGTTCTAATGACCTGATGTTTGTTATTTATTTTTGGCAGACACTATTTAGCAGTTGTGACGTCAGTGATTATAATTTTACAGTAGGGATATAAGGAAGACTGCAAATCTGAAATGAAAACACTGGTTGTGCACTTTCCAGCAATCAGTCAGAATCTAAGAAGAGAAAAGCTGGTTTACTGTTCTGGTTGTACAGCCTTTGTTAAAACATTGAGGCGTCTACACCCATAACATTTAACCATTTTCTTTCGCTTTACAGATGCTGATAGATTTGCTGCATATTTACACTATTCTGTATTTTCATTTCAATACAATTTAGAATCATAGAATCATACAGCACAGAAGGAGGCCATTTGGTTCATCGTACCTTTGAAGGAGCTGTCCAATTAGTCCCACTCCACTGCTCTTTCCCCATAGCCCTGCAATTTTTTTCCGTTTCAAGTATTTATCCAATTCCCTTTTGAAAGTTACTATTGGATCTGCTTCCACCACCCTTCCAGGCAATGTATCTCAGATCATAACAACTTGTTGCGTTAAAAAAATTCTTCTCATCTCCCCTTTGGTCCCTTTGCCAACTATCTTAAAATTATGTCCTCTGGTTACTGACCCTCCTGCCAGTGGGAACAGTTTCTCCTTATTTAATCTATCAAAACCCTTCATAATTTTGAACACCTCTATTAAACCTCCCCTTAACCTTCTCTGCTCTAAGGAGAACAACCCCAGTTCCTCTAGTCTCTCCACATAACTGAAGTCCCTCATCCCTGGTATCGTTCTCAAAATGTATCAGTTTTAATTATTAATTGTGAACAAGATATATTTTTCCAGTGCACCATAAACCATTCCTGTTTTTCGTTATCCTCACGAAATGTCCCATCTTGACAGCTTCTAAAGTAAAAAGAACAATTGGAATTACTCCAGGCCTACTCAAATGGTCATACTGAAAATGTCCAAAAATGCCTATTCATGAGATGTAGAGCAGATTAATAAAGTTACTTTATCCACTGTATTAAAAAAAATTCCAGTGTAGAATAGAATTTGCCTCATCTGTATTTGTTTGTCACTTTGGCTACCTGTCCCTGAATGTAAATTCTATCTAAATTCTTTGTTTTTTCTTTTGTGGGCATATAATTTAGTAGTACAGGTCGTTGGACTCTGCATAAAAGTAAATTGTTGCAGATTTCCTTTTTGGTTCCTGTTAAGAGGCACCATTGTGCTGTTTATGGTACATGTGCAAAGCAGGATCTGATTAGAACTGTTGAAAAACCTTTTTACTTTCCTGAGGGCTTGGATAAGATTAGGACAGTTGGAAAGTAATCTCGGCTTAAAGCTGGGCTAATAATTGCTTGCAATCAAAACAAAAGAAAATCATTTTACTTTACATCTGATTCCAGCTGCAGGTACTGTAGCAGAGGTTCTCTGGGCTTCACTAAAGCCTGTTATTATCATTGTATTGGGGGGATTTTCTGGAGTACGTTTGGAAAGGAATAGAATACGTCATACTGTCATATACTTTGCATTGCAATGGCTACATAAGAACATAAGAAATAGGAGCAGGAGTAGGCCATATGACCCCTCAAGCCTGCTCCGTCACATAATAAGATTATGGCTGATCTTCGACCTCAACTCCACTTTCCCACCCAATCCCCATATCCCTTGAATCCCTTAGAGTCCAAAAATCTATCGATCTCAGCCTTGAATATTCTCAACAACTGAGGATCCACAGCCCACTGGGGTAGAGAAATCCAAAGATTCACAACCCTCTGAGCGAAGAAATTTCCCCTCATCTTTGTGGGGTATGGGACTAAATTGGACAGCTCTTTCAAAGAGCCGGCACAGGCATGATGGGCCGAATGGCCTCCTTCTGTGCTGTAATATTCTATGATTCTAGTCCTAAATGGCCGACCCCTTATCCTGAGACTATGCCCCCTAGTTCTAGACTCTCCAGCCAGGGGAAACAACCTCTCAGCATCTACCCTGTCAAGCCCTCTCAGAATCTTATACGTTTCAATGCGATCACCTCTCATTCTTCTAAACTCCTGAGAGTGTAGGCCCATTCTACTCAATCTCTCCTCATAGGACAACCTTTTCATCTCAGGAATATATCTGGTGAACCTAGGCATTGCATATCTATCACAGTTTCTATGCTATACTTTTAGATATAGACTGTGCATCTGCCCTACCATTTCAGTTTAGTTTCTGGCTCTTATTGGAACAGTGCGCTATCAGTGCCAGTGTTCTGACTGGTACCTTGAAACTTCATGGAGGAAATACCAGCTTAGTGCTAGCACTATATAAAAAAATTACACACGAGTAGCATTTAAGGGGAAGCTAGATAAGCACATGAGGGCATGAGGGAGAAAGGAATAGAAGGATATGCTGATAGGGTTAGATGAAGAGGGATGGGAGGAGGCTCATGTGGAGCACAAACGCCAGCACAGACCAGTTGGGGCGAATGGCCTGTTTCTGCGCTGTAAATTCTATGAAATTCCTGAAGAGGATCTCTCATGATTTTATTTCTCTCTTATTAACGTTAGCTTGGAACCTCCAAGTTCTTTTTATTTCATTTTACATCACAATTTGTGTAATAAATTGAATAGCCAGGTGGCAAAGGATAGAAAACTAGAGCCTGAGCTTCAGTTGCTTCCAAGCCTTTATTCACAGAGCTCCACATTACCCTCGATAAACTCCCTCCTATAAATGGAGACAAGAGAGTCCCCAATTGATACCCACCACCTGAATACAATTAACACTAATTGATATAAATCATATGGATACAATTAACAATTTGTATTATTTACATTCCTATTTCTTTCCTTTTAAAATTTAAATCACTTCAAGACGTGTAACCAGTTCTCGAAGAGAACCTGCCCTTTGCCATTGAAGCTCTGCTGCACTAATTATACCCTTTTTAGTGGTTGATTAATAGTTTCACAATTACTAATTGATTGTACTGTGAACAAATGAACACTGGAAGTTGAAGAGTAACCATGTCATTGCGGATCACTGCTTCCTCTCTCTTAGATTGACTCTCCAGGCTAAGTGACTAAAAGGAAACTTATTTTAAAATTCTGGCCGAAAATTCCATGGGATAATAGGTATAAACATTAGAATGACTGCCTGAAATTCCTCTCTTCCCATTAAGTGTTTACCCTTGAGAGGTAAAGGACACCTTATACAAATGATATTCAGACCCTTGGCAGTCTAGCAGCTTAAATGTTAGAAGCATTTGATTCTCAACCAAAATATTTCCAGTTCCAGTCTCCGGGGTTGCCAGCTCCCTTTCTCAGTTGGATGGGATTTGCCCATTTTTGAGTGGGCTTTTGAATAGTGTGTTACACAGAGTCGAGTTATTCCATTTGTCCAAGACGAACAACTGATATCGACCCACTGGAATTGCGGTAAAAGAGAAAGAAAAGGAAAACTTTAATTTTGGTTTCAGTTCTACTTACAATATCCCAGTGCCTGTTGTTGGTGAATTTATGATGCTTTCCTTGCTCTCTACACTTTTCCGGTAATATTGTCATACTCACTATTGCTACATAGAATTTTACAGCACAGGAACAGCCTATGCTGGTGTTTATGCTCCACATGAGCCTCCTCCCACCCTACTTCATCTAACCCTATCAGGATACCCTTCTATTCCTTTCTCCCTCATGTACTTATCTAGCTTCCCCTTAAATACAACTATGCTTTATGCCTCAACAACTCCATGGAATAGCGAGTTCCACATTCTCACCACTATTGTATTTATTACCACTACCTAGAAACAGTCCAACCGATCCCTGACATTCTTGGCCCGGTCAGAGGCGGCCTCATTAGGGATCTGTTGATTCAAATAAATATTTGCTTATTGGAGCCGTTCTTCCAAATAGAATATGACTCTGTCCTGGTAATACCGGTGTGGTGTAATACCGGTGAGACCATATACCAGAAATAGGCAATAAATCTTCTTTGAGGTACATTGAACGTACAAACACAATGGACAGAAAAAGACAAGCTGATTCATCAAGCCTGTTTCATATTGTGATGGTGCAACTTATGCACACAATGACCTTCTTCCACCCACCCACCAACCAGCCACACAATCTCTTGGGAGAGGCAAAAAAAACCCGGAGAAAAGAAAGTCTCCAAACCGCAAAGGCGATCAAACAATCTACAGGAGACCACAGTAACTGGGAGATGCATCCCCCAATTCCCGAGTTACCTTTTATACCTACAGATATCAGCTATAGTGTCAACTGTGGCTCAGTGGTAGCCCTTTTGCTTCTGATTCAGAAGGTTGTGGGTTCAAGTCGAACACCAGATACTTCAGTACATAATCTAGGCTGACACTCCAGTGCAGCACTGTGGGAGTGCTGCACTGTCAGTGGTGTCATCTTTTGGATGAGACATTGAACCAAGGCCCTGCCTGCCCTCTCAGGTGGGCATAAAAGGTCCCATGGCACTATTTCAAAGAAGAACAGAGGAATTCTCCCCAGTGTCCTGGCCCATAGTTATCCCTCATCCAACATCTCTAAAAACGGATGATCTGATCATTATCACATTGCTGTTTGTGGGACCTTGCTGTGTGCAAATTGGCTGCTGCGTTTCCTACTTTACAACAATGACTACACGTCAAAAGTACTTCATTGGTTGTAAAGCACTTTGGGACGTCCTGAGGTTGTAAAAGGGGTGATATAAATGCAAGTCTTTTTCTTTCCTTCTTTGTTTTCTTTCTTCTTCAAAATTGCCCTTTGAGTAAGTGAAGTATTCACCAATTAAACATTTGCTGGCATAAAACCTCTGATTCAAACTCCAGTTGATGACAGTCAAACCGGTTCACAAAATTAATTGTCCTCAACTAGCTCTTAGTGGTCCTCAAACGAAATCTTCAGAAAGGTGGATGTATCTGACTTGCATGGGGTTCCATGAGTCTACCAGTAGAATCTTCAATTGAGTCTACCACCTATGTCTCCTGTAAAAAAAAATGTAATGATTACACAATGTGCCAAGGACAAGTAGGGTGGATATAGGCATAACCCACAATATCTGCACCATTGGTTAGCAAAGTTGCAAATTAAGATAGTTTTTCCTTGGACCAGCAGTCGAAGCTAAGGTAACACGCGTCTTTATTTGGGTTCCTTAATGTACTGACAGTGGAAGACTCTGTCTGTATATCAGTCAGGGTATTAAACCTCTGCTTTTAGACTTCAGCTGATAACTGAGTTCTCCTTGTCAAACATTCTATGATCCTTGGAATAAACACTAGTTGGAGAGTTAGAGAATGGTACAGTCTTCTTTTCCTAATGACAGCACACCAATGAAGACACACGTACAGTGAATTGCTATCAGGATATTAACAAGGCCAGTGTACAAGCCTTTCCTTTGCGCAACTTTTCAACTGAAAATGAGATACCGTAGCATTTTTATTGTAAAATGGGAGGTGCAACAAATTTGCAGGTAACAAATGGGATCAGGCATTTCACATGCTTTGCAAATTAGACCCTTATGCATGGTCTACATTCGTGATCTCAGAATGCATGCAAAATATGCAACTGATGTTCTTACCATTATAAATGTTGGATTCCTAGTCCTTTTTAATAGCTGTTCATTATTCACTACATATTTTATGTTTACCTTATTTGCCAGAAAGTCCATCAATCACAAGAATAAATAAAAGGACTGTTGTAAAATGTTAACTATGGGTTTTGAATGTGCATGACAAAAGACTGTTCTGTGCTGTAGCAGCTACTAAGGCCCTTACTGTTATCAAATGCTGTCGGCAGTAATCTGTAAAATTATAATCAACTGTGATGTGTGAATTTTGAATATATTCACGTTCTATATGTACATCAACCTGGATGTATAATGTCAAATGTAATAACTAGAGATGAATTATGGAAGAGTGGGTCATAAAGGATAGCACACTGGTCCCAGTGTGATAGCATATTTATACAACAAATGGACCTAATCACATAACACATGAGTGATGAAGTCTGGTTGGATTGATGAATTGTATGATTAATATATTATACTGGGACTTGTGCTAATACCATGTTTTTTTAATAAAAAGTGTTAATTTTTAAACATTCTTTGCAGAATATTTCTGAGGAGCACTCATTTATCTGCAGGTTTGGAGAACAGGTTGGCTGTGTCGTGTAAAACATTGAAATACTGTCAGTTGATTTAAATGTTAAGCAGTAAGGACATGGGCTGGTCTGGCGACAGAAATGATGGGCATGGAGGGAGCCCTGTGGCAGACTGGAAAATGAAGCAGTGATCTCGGGAAGTGGTTGGACAGCTGTGTTGAGGGCTACACCTCCAGCTGCTTGAGTTCCTGGAAAAAGAATTGGTGGCCCTGAGAGAACATGGGCAGCCTCGAGAAAGTCACAGTTACAAAGTATCAGGGCACGCTGTAGCATCACGATGGAAAATCAGTGGAAAGCAAGACTAATGAGGTCCATCTTTAACCTTGGTGCAGTCTTCCTTTTCCTACAGTACAGGTTTATAGGGATCTATGGGAATATGATGGTCTTTGAAGGATTGCAGTGGTTCTGAGGACAGAAAGAGAAAGAAAGTTACTTACTTACTTGCATTTATATTGCGCCTTTCACAACCTCAGGACTTCCCAAAGCACTTCACAGCCAATTAAGTACTTTTGCGGTGTTGTCACTGCTGTAATGTAGGAAACGCAGCAGCCAATTTGAACAGAGCAAGATCCCACAAACAGCAATGAGATAATGAGCAGATCATCTGTTTTAGTGATGTTGGTTGAGGGATAAATATTGGCCAGGACACCGGGGAGAATTCCCCTGCTCTTCTTTGAAATAGTGCCATGGGATCTTTTAGGTCCACCCGAGAAGTTTAACGTCTCATCCGAAAGACAGCATCTCCGACAGTTCAGCGCTCCCTCAGTACTGCCTAGATTTTGTGCTCAAGTCTTAGTTCTTGTTGCACCTGTGTGAAGGACAGCACCTTTGGAAATTACCACCCAGTTTTTCTGTTTGTCAAGGTCCCTTCTGATTGGTGCACTGGTTCACTATATCACAAGATAGTCAAATACAGTTGCGGTCTTGGAGATAAATGGGGCCCAATTTTCCTCCTCTTGTGTACAAAGGCAGATTCGGGGAAGAAAGGCCATGTGTAATTGCCCATGCAGTAATTAAGTTTGCAGTGCTAGATCGTAACAAAGTCAGACCACTGAATTCTGTGCCCAATGCTGTCATTCCATGTGAGAGGATAGTTGGCAGGGCACATCGAAATCAGAAAAGGCACTTTCCTCTCAAAAGCTGAGTTTGTAAAAATTAACCTAGTTTATAAAATTAAAACGACTGGGTGATTTGAACACCCCTCCAGATGGTAATAAAAAGAGAAAGATTTTGCATTTATATAACGCTTTTCATGTCCTCAAGAGAAACCAAAGTATTTTGCAGCCAATAAATTACTTTGAAGTGTAGTCACTGCTGTTATATAGGCAAATGCGGCAGCCAATTTGCACACGGCAAAATGAATTTAGGGACAACTGCCTGATCTTTTTCTAATCTTTTGCATGACCAAGTGCATGGGGCATCAGCTTAACGTCTTATCTGAAAAGACCTTACCTCTGATAATGTAGCACTTCCTCAATACTGCACTGAACGGTCAGCTTAGATGACATGCTCAAGCCTACAGTGGAGCTCGGACCACAATCTTCTGACTGAGCCAAGCTGACACTCAACAACAGGAGTCAAATTCACAGAAGCATGTGTACCTAAATATAGTCCAACTGTATAAATTCTCCTTTTCACTGGTAACGTCACCTCCAGACTGGGTTTGTTTACACTGGCCTATTCAATTTCTTCATTCATGACTAAAAGAAAGAAATAGCACAGTGGAGATGCTGACCTGCCCTGAAGATGTTTGTTCTGCCCCTCCCTGTTATCTGAACACTGGTTCCCTAGTGCCAGCATGGGTTTGGTGCAACAACGCAAAGAAATATCATTGTCACTGCGAGCTCTTACAGTAAAGGAACTTGGTATCAGTTCAGATAGCATGAGTCCAGGGCAAAATGAATCCCATTGTATCATTTATCAGCTTGTTCTCCATTGAGTAGAAACCATTAGCACACTAATTTAACCACACTGTGAGTCAACTGAAACCACAGAAGCTGCCTCTTTAAATAGACGCCCCTATTAAAACTTCTTTTCTTTTCTCCCCTCCTGCCCTGAAGGTGGTGACTCTTAGCAACAACAAGATGCATTGATATAGTGTCTTTAATGTAGTAAAAAGATCCCAAGGCACTTCACAGGAGTTTTATCAGACACAAAAAAATTGACACCGAGCCACATAAGGAGATATTAGAACAGGCGACCAAAAGCTTGGTCAAAGAGGTAGATTTGTAAGTCTTAAAGAGGAGAGAGAGGTGGCGAGGCTTATGGAGGGAATGCCATAGCTCGGGGGCAAAGGAAATCAGGGATGCACAAGAGGCCAGAATTAGAGGAATGCAGAGATCTCGGAGGGCTGTACTGGGGTGAGATTCCACAGGTGCCCGCGGCCTTCCAGTACCTCATCCAACTGGCATTCTTCATGCAGGAGCCTCGACGGTGAGTGTGGTGGGGGTTTCACAGCTGACCCTCGCTTCGTGCTCACCCGATGCACCCACACACATACACACACAACGGGGCAGAAATCGCTCCCGAAATAACGGTGAGCTCAACAGCGCTCTCCGTTGTTAGTGGCGAAATGGAGGAGCAAGTTCTGACGTTCGCAGATGGGCAGTGAAACGCAGAAATCCGGAACTTGCTCCTACTGATTCGCCGGCGATATGACAACTTTGAGTTAAAGGTATATCGCACGCTGCAATCAGAGAAATCATTGAAAAAATGCAAACTTGCTTATCTGCCCGGCTGGAAAGGAACTAATTACGCCACCAAACAGGTACACTTAAAAAACAGGTCTAAACTAAGTTTTAACAGCACGGTAAATCTTAATGACTGCCAAACAACTAAAAATTAACTTTTAAAAATGTGGAGTCTCATTACTCATTATTTTAATAGTTTTCGGTCATTAAAAAAAATTTAAAAATTAAAAAATTAAATTTTTTTTTTGCTTTCCCTTCTGTCTCTTTTATTTAATTCAATTATTTCTTCCCCTCTTTTTTTCGCTGTCTATAACTATTTTTACATTGATTTTAATGTTGTACCTTTCACTTCCTGGTTTAACGCTCCAAGCCTGCAGAGTCAGTGAACGCAGCTTGTCAAAAATGCTGCGATCTGATTGGTCAAGGGGAGAGACCGATCCTCTCGCTTCTCCCAGGGTCCTAGTTTTGCTTGAACTGACACTTGGCTTTTCTCCGCTTCCTATTCCAGGGAGCGGCTGATGAAAAGACTAGCGTTAGTGGGTTAGTATAAATCTATGGTTCGCCACTCCGAGCGATTTCTCCCCCAATACCCAGCACAGGTCCCCGTAGTGCTCAGGAGCAGCAACTCTACTCAGTTTTCCTCACTTCCCCTGCCCCCACCCCCTCCCCAACGACCTCATGGTATCATGTGACCTATTGTAGTGACCTTACTGTTGGCCAAGGTGAAATCTGCTAGCTCGACATGGACTGGGAAGGGGGAAGGGGGGTCAAACCTGGGACTTCCTGATGTGCATAGCCTACTTCCACACTAAATGGTACATTTACCCACCTGACCATTGGGAAGAAATGCCAACTGTATTTCTAGGTGTGACTTTTTGTCTTCATTCCGGGATCTGAGCATCACTGGCAAGGCCGGCATTTATTGCCCATCCCTAATTGCCCTGGAGAAGGTGGTGGTGATCCGCCTTCTTGAACCGCTGCAGTCCGTGTGGTGAAGGTTCTCCCACAATACTCTTTTTAGGGAGTTCCAGGATCTTGACCCAGCGACGATGAAGGAACGGCAAGATATGTCCAAGTCAGGATGGCATGTGACTTAGAGGTGATGGTGACTGTTCTACTTACGTCACATTTCTGAAATTGCGTTTAAGTCCTGCTAAAGGTCATCGTACCAATATATATTAGATAATAAATTTAGGCAATTCTCTCCATGACCACTAGGTGGGGTTACCTACAAGGTGCACGGTGACACTTAATGAATTATGCTCGGTGTGAAATCCCCTCCTGCCTCTTGAACCATGGAGCAGCGTTGGTGTGTCAGACTGTGGCTTGATTGCCCATTCTCCCAGCTGGAGGACGATGCAGTGGGGCGAGTGCCTTGAAAAGGAAAAATGAGAAACCTGATGATAATAAATAAAAGTGATAAATGGTAACAGTGAACAAAGATTTTGTTCAAATTGCCCAACTGGCAAAGCAAGTACTTTGTGGCAACTGTTAAAATTTAAGATTATTGGCACCGTTAACCCTTTCATTACAAAATTTCAAGGCTTTCTTCCTCTCATGCGAGGGTCTAGTGCCATGGGCACAGGCAGCTTTTTGCTACCTTGAATCCAAGTTGCTATTCTTCCTGTGCAAGCCCAAGCAATGTCAGCCATGGCTCAGTTGGTAGCATTCTCACCCCAGAGTCTGACGTTGTGGGTTCAAGTCCTATTCCAGAGATTTCAGCACATAATCCAGGCTGACACTCCAGTGCAGTACTGTGGGAGTGCTGTACTGTCAGGTGCTGCTTTTTGGATGAGAAGTTAAACCAAGGCCCTGTCTGCCCTCTCAGGTGGATATAAAAGATCCCATGGCACTATTTCAAAGAAGAGCAGGGGAGTTCTCCCTGGTGTCCTGGCCAATATTTATCCTTTAACCAACATCACTAAAACAGATTATCTGGTCATTATCTCATTGCTGTTTGTGGGACCTTGCTGTGCACAAATTGGCTGCCGCTTTTCCTACATTACAACAGTGGACTACACTTCAAAAAGTACTTAATTGTTGGTAAAGTGCTTTGGGACATCCTGAGGTCATGAAAGGTGCTATATAAATGCAAGTTCTTTCTTTCTGACAGCATTGACTGTCAATACATCACAGCCGAGCCTGACCCTCTCCTTATCCAATGTTCCCGCGTACACAAGTCCAGCAAAGGTCAATAGATACTAATCAAGAACAGGAGCCTCAGTCGATTTCTTGTTCTCCCCTCCTTAGCTTCAGGACACAGTGTTCAATTGTAGTGCCCCATCACTGCCCCAGCTAACAGCAGTTAACTCAGCACATATCAAGAATCAAACCCGACACAACCCTGGTCTTTATGGCTCAGTGCTGCACACGCAGCACCTTCACCCACAGAACCAGCGGGGAAACCATGATTTTTCTTTGCACCCACCCAGCGTCTACAAGAATATATATTTGTTAAAAATATAAAGCTGAGTTAGGGTTGCCAATCCTCCAGGATTGGCCTGGAGCCTCCAAAAATTGAAAATTAATCTCCTAGACACTGTTGCGAGCACTGGAGGATAAAATTCAGAGGGGCGTTAAAAAAAAGTGTTTTTTTTTCATTTTCTTTGAACACTTTTGTTTATTAGTTATAAAAATATTGGAAATGGGAGGGAAAGAGCTGTTTGACTGGGTGAGGCCATTGGAGGTGGGAGGTCATGTGATGAAACCTCCAGAAATACGCCCAGCCAGAGTTGGCAACCCTGGACTGAATGTTAGCAAGAGGTATTAGATCAGGCCTCGTGCAAAGCTCGTGATGTTTCGCTTCGAAGCTGTGGTAATGTGGGACGACAAAGTTTTCGATTAAAATGGCGAATGGCAAAGGAATGAAATCATGTCTGTGGGAATGGGGGGGGGGGGGTGGGGTTGGGGGTGGTGGCAGAATACATGATCACGAGGAAATGCTATCAAGGTTTGAGGAAGTTTTATTGTGGCCAAGGGGGAAATAAGATCAGTGCCAGGGGAAGGACGAGAACAGAAGCTTTGAAACCATATTTTCAGCATCAAAACCCCAGCTGAACGAATGAAGCCTCAAGGCTGTAAGACTTCATTACTGTCCCTAGCTCTGGTGTAACAATTCTGGTTCACACTGGGGGATGGGGGGAATCCAACAGCTTTAACATTCCAGTCTATAATAGCACAGAAATACAACTCTCCCAAGCCCGTAACACTATTTATGTGTAATTCCCACATTCTACTCACTCTATTGTTTGAATCTATACGTCAGTGCAGTAAAATTATATTGTTCCAATCACATGCACAACAATACTGCTGCCTCAATGATTATTAGCTGGTGCTTTCCCAGTACAGAAACGGAACAATCACATGTCTAAATAGAGAAACTCAATCGAGAAGCTAATATAAAACTTCAACATCGTAGCAGTCAGGTTTAAGAGTTTATTTAACGTGCCCAAGAATGTTTAAACTGGCAGCCTGATTGCATGAATTTCCTTGTCCTAGTAGCCCCATTTTCGCTGCTACCAGAGCATGGAACAACTGCTGTCAATTTATCAATGTATTGTGCACTACTGGGCACAGTTTGGGTTTGCCATTAGGACAGGTACCTCAATCCATCACAGCGACTCAGTCATTCCACATTGTCAGAAGACTAAATGGAGCTTACAGATAAATGTAAACAAATCTCATCAGAAATTTAAAACAGTTTTAAGAAACGGGGAGGCACTGCATCATTTGGAACTTATTTTTATGCAGCCTTAATTAATAAATGTTTTGATTTCTACCGCAGTTTATTTGGCTTTTATATAAAAAAAAACAAATTATTGTATTAACGTTTTGTGGCATTTGCACAGGGGAAATGGACATGGCAGTCACTCGAGCAACGGAAAACGACCTTTTACATAGGACATTTTCTCAGCCAGATTGCCTTCCGTCCCACACCAGCCCACTTGCAGTAGTCCAAAGGCTGCTGGTACAGCACTAGATTATGACTCTTGTTTCGCTCTCTTTGGATGTCGAGTGCATCTGTTAATTACTGATAATTATTTTACGATTTTGTTACAATTCCTGTCGAACTGCATCTGCTCTCACGTGCATTTCATTTGCAGCATGTCATGCAGGTGTGAAGTGGTATTGATTGAACAAAGCGGCAGAGATCAGCACAAACAGCGATGTAGGTTAATGCTGATGGGGGCTGTATTTTGTTCAAAGCCAAGTGTATCTCTGTTGGGGGCAGGGATGTAGAAGGAGGGTATGCTTACTTTTCATTTTTAGAGATAAGAGTATGCACTCTTTTTGGCAGCATGTCATCAGGGTTATACTGAATATACTCAAATTTAAAATTCTCATCCTCATGTTCAAATCCCTCCACGGCCTCGCCCCTCCCTATCTCTGTAACCTCCTCCAGCCCTACAACCCTCCAAGATCTCTGCGCTCATCCAACTCTGGCCTCTTGTGCATCCCCCACTTCCTTCGCCCCATCACTGGCGGTCGTGCCTTCAGCTGTCTAGGCGCTAAGTTCTGGAATTCCCTCCCTAAACCTTCTTGCATCGTCACCTCTCTCTCCTCCTTTAAGACACTGCTTCAAACCTACCTCTTTGACCAAGCTTTTGGTCACCTGTCATAATGTCTCCCTCTTTGGCTCCATATCAGTTTTTGTCTGATTACGCTCCTGTGAAGAGCCTTGGGACATTTTACTGCGTTAAAGGCACTATAGAAATGCAAGTTATTATTACTGTTGTTGAATATGCCTATTTGTTATTTTTGGAGACTAAAGTTGCAATAAGGATAAAATGTTGTGGGGATGCACTCGCCTCCTCTCGGTAGTGTTCTATTCAGACGGGACTTCCACCGCGACCCCAATCCAGGGGCCATTTGATATGCACAACGATTCCTAATGTCAATAGGGAGGCAATTCTGGCAGGATTCCTAATGTCAATAAGGAGGCCTCCAGTGCAGCAGAGGACGACGCAACACCTCAAGAAATGGTGACGGACCTTAAAGGTGCAAAAACGCTCCGAAGATAAAATGGCAAATTTCTTTTGGCCTCGACAAGGCCTAAGCAGGTAATGGAGGCTGAGGAGGCGTAAACTGAGCCATGTTTCTCCAGTTAAGGCCTTCCTGCTGCTATCCCGGGCCTATCGTCACCTTCCATGAGGCAGTCCCAGGGAGCGGGCAGGGCGGGGTGGGGTGTTGGCGACAGTGGGAAAGGGACAGCCAGCTTTGCTTCTGGCAAAGGTGGGGGATGGGAAATTGAAATCGGTGCAGTGAGGTGGCAGTAGGCCTCTCCGCACCATCGTCCAACCATGTCCGCCACGATCCAACCACCCCTCTCGATTTTGGACAGGAGGAAAACCCAGCCCTGTGTGTTACGTTTAGATCCCATCGACATATCTTCTACGTACATGTATACGTCGAGGGGGGGGGCGGGGGGGGGGGGGGGAGATCCTGATGTCTCCACTCCACCAGTGGAAGTGTGGTGGAACTGGGCCTAAGGCGACTGAAGGCATGATGAAAGCCGAAGGTGTTGAGGCAGCTTTTGAAATTGGGGAGAAAAGTAACAAGGCAAGAGGGGATGTTAGAGAGAGAATTCTAGCGTGTAGAGCTAAGATGCTGAAAGCTCTGCTACTGAAGGAGGAGAAGAGGGAAGGGATGGTGCACAGGAGGCCAGAATCAGATGAGGGAAGGGCACGAGTTGGGCTGGACTAAGGTTGCAATGGCAGAGAAGAGTGAGGCTGTGGAGAGATTTTCAAAACGTTGAGGGTTATGGTACTGGACCAGCAACCCGAGGTCAGGGGTTGAATTTCCGCCTGGGTTCTCCCGATTGTCTGTCGTAACTTTGGAGGAAGATCTGCAGAAATCCCGGAGAAATGGCGTGAACACCGATTACACGGTTTCTCTGGGGTTTCTGTGGATCTTTCACCAATGTTATGGTGAACCATCGAGAGAATCCCACAGTCCCCTGCTCCCCGGTAATAACTGAAGCATGAATTATATCTCACTATTCTGATAATTTGTGGATTAGCACCAGAGAAAAAATGGCCATTAACGCTGCCGGATTGTCATAAAAGCCCAAATGCTCGCTAATGTCCTTCAGGGAAGTGAAATTGCCGATGCAGTGTGGCCTACATGTGACTCCAGTGCCACACACATGGTCAACTCGAAATGCCCTCTGAACAGGCCTAGCAATCCACTAATAACACATTACCACAATAACTTTCATGATTCACGATTAAATAAATTACTTTTGAAATGTAGTTACTGTTATAACATAGGTAAACACAGCAGGCAATTTTGCATAAAATTAGTTCTCGCAAACAGCAATGAGATGAATGACCAGATAAACTGTTTTTATTTTTTGTTTGCGCTGGTTGAGAGATAGATATTGGCCAGTACACAGGCAAAACTGCCTGTTTCTCTTCAAATAGTGCCATGGGATCTTTTCCATCTGCTTGAAATGACAGAGTCAGCAGTTTAGTGTCTCCTCTGAAAGACGGCGCCTCTGAAAGTGCAGTGCTCCCTCAGTACTGTGCTGAAGCCTTAGCCTAGGTTATATGCTCGAGAAATGGAGGGTCTGACTCAGAGGCGAGAGTGCTACCATTGACTTGAACCGAGGCTGACACCTTGAGTTTAGCTGGATATTGTCTGCTAATTTGATAAGCTGATTAGTAACCGTTAGTAACCATCAACAAAACTGATTTCTATAGATGATTTGAAATATAGCAACTCTCTGTCTGTGAACCGAACGACAAAAGGAACCCTTATGTTCGCAAAAGGATAGCAGTTAGATTACATTAAAGATTTCTCAAGAGTGCTTTTGCAGCTGATGGAAGCCTTTTTACCTAACAAGTTGAATCGAATTAGAAATTCAGCATATACGAAAATCATGTTGAGAGCACCTCTTTGATGTTTACTCTGGTTTGATTTCATGATTTTTAAGTGTCCGAGTATGCTTTTACAGTAAATGAAGCTTAGATGTTCTACATGTTATGAATCCCATTGATCAAAAAAACTATATACAGCTCCATTAGTGCTTAAAAGGGTGATATAACACAAATGTAACCTGGTAAAATGCTTATTAAAGGTTCAGCTGACTAGATGTTTCTACTTTAGTGGAAAACATACATTATTCTCCTGGTAACTTATCCAGGGGAACGCTATCTAATAATCTATCCAGCTATCTTTTTTGTATGTAAGAGGTTTGAGACGTGCCTATCACATTTCAAGTGTGACACTGCCACACTTGCGAAATCCTGGGTAACCCATAAAAAGTATTAAAATAAGGAAAGGAAACCAACCATCTCCAACGTACAGAGAAACTTCAGAACAGAATGTACAGAAAATAGCTTCTAATTGAGTTCAGGAGTCACACTTAAAAATAGTCTATGAAAAGAGAAAGAAAGATAGTTCGACTTCTATATGACCCGATGCGTTACTCTGAAGTATTACTTTTCAATTGACCCAGGAAGGCACAAAATTACACTTTGCGGCCTTAAGGGGACACAGCACTTAAACACACAGCCACACTTAAGCAGCACAATGTTTGTTCCATGGTATAATGCTCCTGTGCTAATAAAACAGCACACCCTCCATGGGAGAATGTCTAGGTTGTATAAAAGCCTTGTGTCCACTTGTATCCATCACACTCCAGACATCACACAGCAGATATCACATGCCAGATATGACCTTGCTGCAAAACAAACATTAATAAAAGAGAAAGAAAGCCACCGGAGCCTGAAATTTACAAGCAATGGTAATTGCTCTCTGAATGACTTCAACTGTTTACAACCAGCTACAATTGCTCCAATTTGCCCATTTAGTGCAGTGGCCTTAAAAGGACAGGCAAATTTAGCAGCTAACCATTGGAACACTGCTCCAGGCCTTGTGCTATCTGTGAGCAGCACCACGGGAGATCCGCTAGTTATATATAAAAAATCTTGAATCTTATTCAGAGCTGTCACATTTCAGATGTCAAAAGTATATTTAAAAAAAGGACAAGGTGGTTATTTCATGCTGATTTCTTCTGAGTCACAAAGTTAGAATCACCTCCCCACCCTCTGTGAATCTCCCTCGCCAAGAGCAATTAACCTCTGATTGACCTCAACATTTACAGCAATTAGACTTTGTGGCTTTAAGGAGACCTTAAACACAGCTTCCTCCTTAACAAGAGAAATAATATGTTGTGCGTTACATGATGCAATACTCCCTTCATTATAAAACAGTCTATCACTCAACTTACCATGAGCAATGTCGGTGGAGATCTGCTAGATATTAAATATAATTTCTACACTTACTTTCATGAAACTAACCTGTTATTTCTCACTCGCAGCTTCATTCATATATGTTTGCCAATCCACCATATAAATGGTTTATTCTTGTCTTTTTTGGTGGACATGGTTTTATTCTTTTGCCTCTTCCTATCATTTCTAGTGATATTTGGATCTTTGTATGATGGGATTAATTCGATGATATCAATAACTTCTTCTCAGTATTGGGGTCACTGTTCAAAGCCCTTCAAAAACATTAACAACATACAATGTAAATGCTGCTCGATGTTAAGACAATTACTGTCCCAGCATCAACAACAAACTCAGAACTTGCATTTATAAAGCACCTTTAACGTGGTAAAAACATCCCACGGTGCTTCACAGGAGCATTATCAGACAAAATGTCACCTAAATGTAGAGTTTACAAGATGAGAGAATCTCGGCACCGATAAGCTTCCGGGGAGATGTAAGTTTTCAAATTGAAGATTAGGACAGATATTAGGACAGGTGACCAAAAGCTTGGTCAAAGAGGTAGGTTTTAAGGAGCGACTTAAAGGAGGAGAGAGAGGTAGAGAGGCGGAGAGGTTTAGGGAGGGAATTCCAGAGCTTAGCAATATTTCACAGTTCACATAATCCATATCAAGGCCTAGAGAATAAGAAAAAAAAGAAGGGAGTTCAATTTAAAAACAGTGCGCAAAAGGAAAGAGAAAATGCTGGTTCAACAAAGCAATGCCTCTCTTGTCTAGGAGGGCCTTCTGGCACGTTCCAATGGCTCTAAGGCAAAGGTATTAATCAGATCTTCAGCAAAAAGCTCTGTAATCCTCATTCACATAAAGCGCCCTTCAATTTGAAAACTTACATCTCCCCAGAAGCTTATCGGTGCCGAGATTCTCTCATCTTATAAACTCTACATGTAAGCAATAGGTGTTAGCCATAGCTTAGTGGTAGCACTCTTGCCTTTGACTCCGAGGCTGTGGGTTTAGGTCCCACTCTCGAGACTTTGAGCACATAATCCAGGCTGACACTCCAGTGCAGTACTGAGGGAGTGCTGCAATGTTAGAGGTGTCGTCTTTTAAATGAGTCGTTAAACCGAGGCCCCACCTGCCCTCTCAGGTGGGCGTAAAAGATCCCAAGGCATTATTTGATGAAGAGCAGGGGAGATTTCCCTGGTGTCCTGGCCAATATTTATCCTGCAACCAACAGCAATTCAAAAGACGATCTGGTCTTTATCACATTGCTGTTTGTGGGATCTTGCTGTGTGCAAATTGGCTGCCACGTTTTCTACATTACAACTGTGACTACATTTCAAAAGTACTTCATTGGCTGTAAAGTGCCTTGGGACGTCCTAAGGTCATGACAAACGCTAGAGAAATGTAAGTCTTTTCTTTCATTCTTTCGTGTCTCAAAAATCACTTAATTTATTGAAGCTGGGCCTGTATGGAGGCCACGCCTGGGAGAAGGATTGTTGCGACAGCCTTGTCATGTGCCCTGTAATATTCAATTTTATGTGAGGTAAATGTTAACCATTAGCTTTTTATTGACTACACTCTTGATTTCATTTAACTTCTTTAGCCCAGGTGCCATTATATTTATCACACATTCTGGATTTTGTTCATCTGCCACAAAAATCTCAGCACCACCTCATTCAGATGAATGGATCTTTGTGGGATATTGACTTAAAACAAAGCTGGAATAGTGGAAAAATTCTGAATTGTGCCAAAGGAAAAGGAACAAGAGTAGGGCCAATCATTGGGATAGAGTGATCTCAATCAGAAGGATGGACAAGGTAATCTTGTTGAAGAGAAAACTATCTCTTACTGACTATTAATGCTGAAGGTAAAGAAAAGTGACCTACCCAGGAACAGGACAACCACCAGCTTTAGAAGTACATCAGGGCCTAATGGGGGCTCACATCTAGTAGTTATGGGAAGGGTCTTATCACCATCATGGTCATGCATGAACTGAAACTCAGTCTGTATTTATTTTTTTAAAAGCTTCATAGTAAATCAAAACCACCTGTATTGCAACCAAAACTACTTTCAGTGCACTCCTAGGAAAATAGGAACATAGGAACAGGAGTAGGCCATTTAGCCCCTGGAGACTGTTCTACCATTCAGTGAGATCATGGCTGATCTGTGACCTAACTCCATATACCCACCTTAGCACCATATCTCTTAATACCTTTAGTTAACAAAATTTATCAATCTCAGATTTAAAATTAACAATTGAGCTAACATTAACTGCCGTTCCAAACTTCTATGTAGAAATGTTTCCTAACTTCACTCCTGAAAGTCCTGGCTCTAATTTTTAGGCTATGTCCCCTGGTCGTAGACTCCCCAACCAGTGGAAATAATTTCTCTCTATCCTGCTGTTAAACTTCGTCAACCCAACTGGAATATCTGACAGTTTCAATGGAGTATGGGGAATGTGGTTTTAGAATCCAATACATGAGGATTTTGGAAGTTCTAACAATCTGAGGCCTGAGAGGATAGGTGATCCATGCATCAACAGATTAAGAACAATTTTACTTTAAGTGAACGTGCCTTCAGTGTTAGTCACGCCCCATACCGTGGCTCAGCAAGTATCAGGCAACTAACTGCAACATTTCAGGGACTCAGACACCTCAGTTCAGTCAGAAGGAAGACTGTTGGAAACTAATAGTTTCTGATTGTTCAGGGAGTCTGTTGGTTGGAGCGGGTTCGATTGTCAGAGGACGCACAGGGAGCTAGGCGGGGTACAGAAGTACATTTTCAAAAAGTTAAAAGGTGGAAGACTGACCTAGCTAAGCAGCTGGGATCAATGGTGAGGCATGAAGGAATGTAGCATGTGGTGAGATACAGACAATAGGGGACATTTTCTTTCCACTACGCCAAGGCAATTGGTGAAGAGATCGGTTAAGGCAGGTCTCCACAGTGTCCCCATCACCCCCCCCCCCCCCCCCCCCGCCCCGAGCGCTGCCTCCGAGATTTCCTGGGCTTTCTTTGGTGACACACGTGGGCCTGCACCTGTACTGGGAGGAGCAGGCCCTGCGTTCTGATTTAGCTGAGGTCCCAACCCCTTGCCTAAGCTTCCTCTCTTTCTTTTTACGGTCATGGGGTACCCCAGTATAGAGACACCTGAAGGAAGTTGATGCAGAGGGTACAGGCCAAGTAGAGGCAGGCAAGTAACAAATTGATTACAAAGGTATTAAAGACTCTGATGGCTGCGGCTAAGAGCACAGCTGCAGTCCTCTCGGATGCATGGCAACGTCAGGGGGAGGCCTGCACCCGCGGTTGGGAGAGGAAACTCATAGCCAGCTGTTTACTGCCCCTTAACGCCTGATAATACCATTTAATTTAAGGGAAAGAATGTACAGACCTGAAATGAATACAACAAAATGCTATTTAAAGAGTTACCTTGTGGTTCAATAAATTGTGGTACAGAGCCATATAGACCAGGAAGATCTCAGCTTGGTCTTGCTGAGTTAGCTGGGGCAAGAACTTTTAAAAAGAGATGGTCAGTAAAAAAAAGTGTTCGATAAAAGGAAAGGAAAAATTGCAGGAAAATTAACACAGGGAAACAAATTGTAAAAACATATAGAACAGGATGAAAATTATCCTGGGAGAGTTCCAATAATTCATTTTGAAGGGGAAATGTAATAAAACAATCATTGTTTTGCATTAACATGGCAAGAAGCTTGTTAGAAAGGAAAGACCTGACTTGTGCTGGGTGGGACATCGTGGCCAGTATATCTTTCGTAATTCCAGGATATTCCCAACACTGATATCCACCCATCCCAACTGCCTGTCCAGATTTTTCTTCCATTATACTAACATAACATTGTGAGTTGGCTTGATCTGTAGTCTATTATTCTATTAGTGCATTAATCAAATAGTACTGTAGCTGAGTGGAATCAGTACAATATACTGTACTCCCGCACTCCTACCCTCATCTCTGATATTAAATATGAGGAGCTTTTGTTTCTAAAATTAAGGCATTTTGCTCAGCGTCCATTATTTCTTTCCCCTTCCCTGCCCTTCAATCCACCTAATCCCCTTCCCGATCCAACACTCATCCAACCTACACTTTGGAATTTCTTCTCTTTCCAATTCCCTTTCAGATTCATCTCCAGCAGGAAGTCTACCTCTTGCCTTTTTAAGCCGCTTCCACCCCCTGAACAACCCCACTTTCCCTTCTCAGTCCAAAGTCACCAACACCATTAACTTCTCCCTTTCTTCAGGTATTCAGAGAATCACAGAATCACACAGCACAGAAGGAGGCCATTCAGCCCATCGTGCCTGTGCCGGCTCTTTGAAAGAGCTTTCTGATTAGTCCCACTCCCCTGTTCTTTCCCCATAGCCCGGCACACTTTTCCCCTTCAAGTATTTGTTCAATTCCCTTTTGAAAGTTATTATTGAATCTGCTTCCACCACCCTTTCAGGCAGTGCATTCCAGATCATAACAACTCGCTGCCTAAAAAAATTTCTCCTCACCTCTCTCTGATCCTTTTGCCAATCACCTTAAATCTGGGTCATCTGGTTACTGACCCTTCTGCCACTGGAAACAGTTTGTCCTTATTTACTCTATCAAAACCCTTCATGATTTTGAACATCTCTATCAAATCCCCCCTTAACTGTCTCTGTTCTAAGGAGAACAACCCCAGCTTCTCCAATCTCTCCTCATAATTGAAGCCTTGAGTCCCTGGCACCATTCTAGTAAATCTCTTCTGCACACTCTCTAAGGCCTTCACATCCTTCCTAAAGTGTGGTGCCCAGAACTGGACACAATAGCCCAGCTGGGGCCTAACCAGTGTTTTATAAATGTTTAGCATAACTTCCATGCTTTTATACTCTGCGCCTCTATTTATAAAGCCAAGGATCCCATATGTTTTTTTAACTGCTTTCTCAACTTGTCCTGCCACCTTCAAAAAATTGTGTACATACACGCCCAGATCTCTCTGTTCCTGCACTGCCTTTAAAATTGTTCCATTTAGTTTATATTGCCTCTCCTCATTCTTCCTACCAAAATGTATCACTTCACACTTCTCTGCATTAAATGTCATCTGCCACGTGCCTGCCCATTTCACCAGTCTATCTATGTCCTCCTGAAGGATATTACTATCATTCTCATTGTTTACTACATTTCTGAGTTTTGTGTCATCTACATACATTGAAATTATACCCTCTATACCGAAGTCCAGGTCATTAATATATATCAAAAAAAGCAATGGTCCTAATACTGACCTCTGGGGAACACCACTGTATACTTCCCTCCAGTCTGAAAAACAACCATTCACCACTACTCTCTGCTTTCTGTCCCCAAGCCAATTTTGTATCCACGCTGCCACTGTACCTTTAATCTCATGGGCTTCAATTTTGCTAACAAGTCTATTATGTGATACTTTATCAAATGCCTTTTGTAAGTCCATTTACACAACATCAACTGCACTACCTTCATCATTGTATTGTTCTCATCTCTTTTAAAACTGTTGTCATCCCTCCTTAAAAAGTCTACACTTGATCCCTTTCCATGCAAAGTACGATCTTATCTTTATGTAGAATTATATAGAAATTACAATATAGAAACAGGCCATTTGGCCCAACCAGTCCATGCAGGTTTTTGTTCTCCACACAAGCAGTATCCTCATCCCCCGTGAGCTCAGTTTCCACAACCCCTCTCCTTCAACCACCTATCTAACCTATTCTTAAATGCTGACATGGTCTCTACTTCAATCACTAACTCCAGTAATGCATTCCACAGCCTCACAATTCTCTGTGTAAAAAATGTTTCACCTGTTTCCTGTCCTAAACCTCTCTTAAATTTAATCTTATATCTATGTTCCGTTGTTCTAGATCCCCCAAATACTGGAAACAGTCTGTTTCTATCTAGTCCCTCCCTAACTCTGTAACCTCCTTGAGCTTCCCCCCCTTCGGAATGTTGCGTTCCTCCAACTCTTGCCTCTCATGAATTCTGCCTCCTTTTGCCCCACCACTGGTGGCCGTGCCTTCAGCTTCTAGCCCTACAACCTGGAACTCCCTCCCTAAGCCGCTCCGCCTCTCTACCTTCCTCTCCTCCTTTAAGACCCTCTTTAAAACCCACCTCTTTGACCAAGCTTTTGGTCACCCCTCCTAATATCTGCTTTTTTTCGCTAGCCATTCATTTTTGTCTGGTTATGCTTCTGTGAAGTGCCTTGGGATGTTTTTCTATGTTAAAATTGCTATATAAATGTAAGTTGTTTTTGTACTCTGTCCCACCCGTTCGCAACCTTAAACACCTCTATCAATCATTATAATCTATTCTGTGTTAATGAAAACAATTTGCAAGCCTTTCATATTTGTACCATACCAGGCAGATTCCTAGTGAATCTATGCTGTAGTCTCTTTATTGTCTCAACATCCTACTTATAGTGTGGAGCCAAAAGCTGCACAGTATTCCAACTGTGGTCTTACTTAGGTTTTATATAGATTCACCATTACTTTCATATTCTTTACCTCTTGCCATAAAGCCCAGTATTCAATTAGCATTTTTATGGCCTTATCCACTTGAGTGCTGCTTTTAATATCTTGTGAACCTGAACTCTGAAATCCCTCCGCTCTACATCACCCAGCGTTTTCCCATTCAAAGTATAATTATTACTTTTTTTTAATCCAAAATGTACCACCTCATACTTACTGACATTGAATTCCTTCTGTCACTTGTTTTGCCCATTCCACTATCTTATCAATATTCTCTTGCATCTTCCTTTGGTCCTCAGAATTATTTACTGTGCCTCCTATTTTAGTATCACTAGCAAATCTGGACATGACTCCCTCTTGCCCTATATCTCTAACTTGCCTTTCTCGCCAAGGTTCTTGAATGCATCATTGCCATCCAATTACGTGTTCACCTCTGCTGTGAATAGGTTCACCTACCTGAGAAGCACCATGTCACATGATGTGATCCTAGATGATGAAGTGAACCACACATTGTTTAAATTTATGTCCTATAGTTACCGACACAATGATCAGTTGAAATAGTTTCTCCTTTATTTACTTTAACAAAACCCTTCATAATTTTGAACATGTCTATCAGATCTCCTCTCTACCTTCTCTGTTCTATTAAAAAGAGCTTCAGTTTTCCTAGTCTCTCCTCATAACTAAAGTCTCTCACCTCTTAGTGAATTCCTTCAGCGCCCAAAGCGGAAGATTTGCACCGCAGGATCCAATATGGTGTGCAGTGTGCATGCTCTTATTCTGTGCAGGTAGTGCACAGCATGCTATATTGGTTCGGGTGGCCCGTAGTTGTCCAGGGCACCCGCCTGAAACTGCCGTTGGGCCCATTGCTTATGCAAATCGGGGGCTTAATGCCCATTTCAGGCCCCATTGTGAAATTCATTTGAGACTGACCTCAGTATGTATGCAGCAGTCAGTTTTTTCAGGTGCACAGCCAGCAGTCCTTAAAGGGACCGCTGGAGGCTGCCACTCAATAGGTAAGTTTCAAGTTTTTTTACTTACCTTAATGTGAAGCCAGGAGTAACAGGAGTGCTCCTCCAGGCTCAATGTTAAAACCGTGAGCCGCTGCCTGCCACCGCTCGCCCCCTCTCCCGATTGCCTTCCCCCCGCACCCACCCACCCCCACCGCCTTTCCAGACTCACCTAAGGCCCTCAGCCAGCATCCATGCCGGACGAATTTGCTAACCCTCCGCAGTTGGCGAACTGCCTCTGGGGCCATGACTAGTGCCCTCAGCTCGTCAGTACGATTCTAATGAGGTCGGTGGACCAATTTGCCGTGGTCCTGCTGTCGGCCTCATTAGGTGTATACACTGCACCAAGATCGGGATCAGGCCACGACTGGAATATGATCCAATGACCAATGATTTGTGTAGGTTTAACATTACCTCTTTGATTTTGTACCCTATGCCGCCTATTTATAAAAGTTAGGATTCCAGATGCTTTCTTTTACAGCTTTGTCAGCTTGTCCTCCCACTTTTAAAGATTTGTGTATCTATACTCCTAAGTCTCTCTACTACTTTAGTCCTTTTAAAGTTATACCATTTAGTGTATATTTCCTCTCCTTGTTTACCTTCCCAAAATGTATTACCTCAGACTTCTCTGCATTAAATGTCATCTGATATCCCAATTTACTAACCTTTCTATGTCCTCCTGAATCACTCACAGTTAACCACACCCCATATTTTTGTCATCTGTAAATCTTGATATTGTGCTCCCTTATACCCAAGTCAATTTTTATAAATAGATAGATAGATAGATAGAGAAGCAGTGGTTCTAACATTGACCCCTGAGGAACATCGCTGTTTACATCCTCCCTGTCTGACAAACATCCATTAACCACTGCTCTCTTTCATAGAATCATAGAAAGGTTACAGCTCAGAAGGAGGACATTCGGCCCATCGAGTCCGCGCCAGCTCTATGCAAGAGCAATCCAGCTAGTCCCACTCCCCCGCCCTATTCCTGTAGCTGTGCAAATTTTTTCCTTTCAAGTACTTATCCAGTTCTCTTTTAAAGGTCATGATTGAATCTGCCTCCACTACCCCCTCCGGCAGTGCATTCCAGGTCCTAACCACTCGCTGTGTAAAAAAGTTTTTCCTCATGTCACCTTTGGTTCTTTTGCCAATCACTTTAAATCTATGCCCTCTGGTTCTCTTTTCTGAGCTTTAAGTAATATCCTATTCATGTCACCACTGGCATCCTGTGTGGATAACTTTGTTTTCTTCACTCTCTCTGCTGCCTTCAATGGTGTTGACTATTCCCTTATCCTCCACAACCTCTCCTCCATGGCCCACCTTCATAGCACCATACTCTAGTGGCTCTACTCCTAACCGACCCAACATAATCACTGCATTTCCTCAAATAGATTCCCCTCCCACACCTGCAAAGTCAGCTCTTATGTACTCCTGAACTCCATCCCTTGACCCTTCCTAGTCATCATCAACATACTACTCCTCACCACTATCATTCACAGGCATAGGGTTATCTTTCAGATATGGACTGATGACTCTGCAGCACCATTGACTCCAGGGCTATCTCTGTAATTTCCAACTGCCCATCCAATGTCAAATTCTGGATGACCCTTAACTACCTACAGCTCAACTTAATCAGGACTGAAGCCATTCTTGTCAGCATCTAAACATGTCTGGTGCTGACGTCATCGACCTCCCCGACTGCTGGTTCATGTTGAGCCTGATGGTTTCACAATCTCAGTGTGTGTTTGACCCTGAGCTGAACATTCTTCCTCGACTCTGATCCATCACCCGGACCAGCGCTTTCCACCTCCCTTAGATTATCCACTTATGCCTGTACCTCTTCCCCCTGCTGAAATTCTCATCCATACCTTCCTCACCTCTAATTTCTGTATTGAGCCTTCGTCATGCCATACAAAATTCTTACAGGGCTCGACAGGGTAGATGCAGGGAGGATGTTTCCCCTGGCTGGGGAATCTAGAACCAGGGGTCACAGTCTCAGAATAAGGGGTAGGCCATTTAGGACTGAGAGGAGGAGAAATTTCTTCACTCAGAGGGTGGTGAATCTTTGGAATTCTCTACCCCGGAGGGCTGTGGAGGCTCAGTCATTGAGTACATTCAAAACAGCGATCGATAGAATTCTAGATATTAAAGGCATCAAGGGATATGGGGATAGTGCAGGAAAATGGTGTTGAGGTAGAAGATCAGCCATGATCTTGTTGAATGGCGCAGCAGGCTAGAGGGGCCAGATGGCCTACTCTGGCTCCTATTTCTTATGTTTTTATGTCAGACTCCCTTCACAAACTCCAGATTCACAACTCTGTGGCCTGAGTCCTATTCCACACAGAGACCTCCGCACACCCATTCTTTCTGTGCTCCATCAAATCCACTTCAAATTCCTCATCCTCGCTTTCTAATCCTTCCACCTTATCTGGGCAATCTTGTTCACCCGAGTCTGCACTCTCTGTTCCTCTCTCTCTGGACGACTGTTTGTCCCTGAGCCACTACTTCAGTGAGGCATCCTGCCCTCTGGAGCTCTCTTTTCAAAACCACTTTATCGTGCCACCCTTTACCCTTTCTTCAAAAGTCTCATGAAAACCTATATTTTTCACCATGTCTTTGGTCTCCTATCCCCCCTCCCCCTCCTAAATTCCTTTACTGCCCGCTTGTAAAATGCTGTGAAATGTTCTTTTATGTGAAGAGTGCAATACAATTGTAGGTTGTTGTCGCAATAAATTCAGAAGGGTTAATGGCAGCTTGCTAGAAGCGAGTGAAGCTGGAAGGTATGCTTTTAGTGATGAGATACTGCAAGGGGTCAGAGTTACCTTAATGTGCTGGCGCTCCAACTCAACTAAATAGCTGTTAAATTCCTTACCTGGCTAGGGATTTGTTGTTCCATTACTGGAGGGCAAAAATGGGAGGAATTGTCTGGACTAAGTTGCAATTAGCTAGCACTGACTGAAGCTGGCACCAGTTAACTTGGGATATTGGAGTGAAAGGCCCATAATCAGCCATCGGTCATGTAGAACAATGCATAAAATTAAATTGACATTAATGAATAATTGTGTAATGAAAATGGAAGAGGAGAGTTAATTGCATGTTACAGCGAGTGTAATGCCCAGATAACCTTCCATTTAATGCTATTCTTAGTCCTGCTGCCAAGACTTTTACAGAGTCGTACTCAGCAGGAAGTCATTAAAGCTGTGAGTAGATAATGTAAGGGTTGGTGAAACCTAGCTGGCAACACTAAAACAAGAGTCCCTTTCATACCTTCTTTGTACACTGAGTATGTTGGTCTAATTTCTACACAGTTAAGTGGAAAAAAAAGAGGGCAGAGCATATTGCTGGTAATTCATTTGGTTTTGCTGCTTTCAAACTAGAATTGATGACAATTAGTTTTTTGTGACCTAGGCATTAAAAGTTGCAGTGCCTTTAATTCTTGGGCCTTTTACAAGGTTATGTTCAAAGCTTATTAAAATATAAATGCGCTGTCCCTGTTTTCATTCCTCTAATTATTTCAGCTTATACATTAATCTGTTAAAAGTTGTTTTGATTGTAGTGGAGTACAGTAAGCTGCTTAGTGACGGCGCTGCCTCGAAACCAGCAGTGTACACAAAGATCACTTGTTGGTAGGTTTTCAAATGTATGAATCTAGACAAGATCATTGGAAAAGGGATACTGTGGCTTTAACCCTTCACGCTCCTTTGCAGCTCCAATATCTGCCCAGTTTAGGCTTGCCAACCCTCCAGGATTGCCCTTCAGCCTCCAGGAATTAAAGACTAATCTCAAGGACACTGCTGCAAGCAACCCAGCAGAAAAATCATAGGCGCAATTAAAAATTGTGTTTTAAAAACATTTTCTTTGAATGCTTTTCTTTACTAGTTATACAAATATTAAACATGGGGGAGAAAAGGCTGTTTGACTGACAACGGTCAAGGATCATCCAATTGGGTAATGAAGAGTCTATTCACTTTCCGATTGACGTAGGAAGGCGGTGCATCACGAGGATCGACATGTCGGACGACCAATGATGAGAGTGTGGGGGTGGGGCGGTTGGAGAAAGGAGGTTGTGTGATGAAACCTCCAGGAATATGTCCTATCAGAGTTGGCAACCCTAATACAACTGCATGACATATAGAAATACTTTCCTGTAGAATTCCAATTAATGAATGGCATGTAAGTTGTCAGAGAATATTTATTTATCTGCACAACATTGAAAACAAATCGTAATTTTGACATATTATCCATTTTTGCATATGAGTGGCACTTGTAACATTCAGACAGTTACCCACGTGAACAACACTGTTTTCTGCCGGAAGAAGCTAGCCCATTTTGACTGTGATCTCACTGCTGAATGGACTTCTGGTTGAGTATTGCCACTCCCCCTCTCTCTCCTCTTTTAAGATGCAGATTAACACCTACCTCTTTGACCAAATGTTTAGTCACCTTTCCTAATATCTCCTTGTTTCTGATCCTTGTTTTCAAATCCCTCCATGGCCTCGGCCCTTCCTATCTCTGTAACCTCCTCCAGCCCTACAACCCTCCGAGATCGCTGCGCTCCTCCAATCCTGGCTTCTTGCGCGTCCCCGATTTTAATCGCTCCACCATTGGCAGCCGTGCCTTCAGTTATCTAGGCCCTAAGCTCTGGAATTCCCTCCCTAACCCATTCATCTCTCTACCTCTCTCTTCTCCTTTAAGACGCTTCTTAAAACCCACCTCTTTGACCAAACGCGTCCTAATATGTGACTCGGTGTCAAATTTTGTTTGATAATCGCTCCTGTGAAGCGCTTTGGGACGTTTTACTACATTAAGGGAGCTATATAAATGCAAGTTGTTATTGTTGATATTATATGGGGTGTGCTATTCAATTTGCATCTTCCCCTCTGCTTTCTGTCTCATGGTGGTAGATTTAGAGGCGAGGTGCTTTCAGCTAAGTGCAATAATTAAAGCTCTAACAGGATGTTCAGAATGCATTTGATTGTCAGTGGCCAAATAATCAGTTTTATAGCAGCTGTAATCACAGGAGGAAGGAATGCTTGACTTGCTGTTGATTGTTTTTACTCTGGGTGCTGGTAGTGGCCATGCGGAGGGGGTGCTTTTTTCTCCTCTGTGCCTGTGTAATTCTGGCTGTAAACAGAAATTTCTATATCAGCCTGATTGAAGCAAAAATCACTTATTCTTTCAGTGCTGACACTTTCTCCCAGCTTTGCACAAAAGAGGCTGTTTGGAGTCAGGAAATTGCTGCTTATTCTGACAGTGAGCACTAGACTGTAATGTCCATTAGGGAGGGTATGACCGGCAATTACTGCCACAAATGAATAGACAGAGTCTGGCTGTGTCTAAACAGTAGCAGTGACATTAGTGCTTTATTCTAGCTAAATTAAAAGAATAGCTTTGCAAAGGACATTACAAGAATTAATTAGTTCAGAGCTGAAATGGACTCGTTAATGACTTTATAGGTGAACTAAGGAGATGGTCTTCAGTGCAATTAGATATAGAGATGAGTTACGCAAGTGACTGAAAGCATGTTCCCATTTGCTTCCGGAGCCAGTCTGGAAATTCCAGCTCTGAATTCGAAAAGGGAACTGAAAACTTGCCACTCCAGATCTAGGTCATGTTTAAGTTGCAGCTTTAGTAGAGGCAAAGCAGTTTCACAGCAATGCTAAAGTGACAGTATGACTTTGGAACTCGAGATCCGACTTACTTTTGTGTAGCTGCAAAGTGGAAACCTTTGCGACGTAAACATGCCCCTTGTCTTTGTCGGGGACTCTGCTTTTGCACAAAGCTGTTTAGGTGCGTGTAATGGGGGAACGGCAGTGTGGTGACTTACTGCTGCTGAATATCTGTCGCTAGTACCCAATTAATAGGGCACTCCAGTGTGGCGAGGCAATGCCACTGTGCTGTTGGTCGTATCCATTTCATAGGATGCCAACATTGTGAGGAGATGCAATGAAATATGCTGCCCATAGCCAGGTAATGGAGATGCCAGTGCAGTGAGTTGCCATTGCTTGGACTCCCTGGACATTCTGCATATTTGATGCAGTTTGGTTTTTCAGGCTCATGCTGTGTTGCTGTAGATCTTGAATCTGAAAGATAACGCAGCGCAGAGTTGTGTGGATCAAATCTACTTTTTGTACAAAACATCCCAGATGCCAAACTCCATACGTTACAATGAGTGAAATGTCAGAGGCAGGTTGCAAACTCATTGTGATATCAAAGAGTGGAAGGAGGGAAGCTTGAAATATAAGGGCATATTTAATGAAAATCCAGAATTAAATTATGGCTCGGCCGTACCTCTTGCAGGAAATCAGGAGCACTCCGAATCAGGCCTTGCTGACCTACCCGGCTCTCAGATCCATGCTCCCCATCAAGTGAAGCTCCGGGCTGAGACCCTCACCTTGCAATATTTATCCTGCGTCACTCTTTCCACCTGGTTGGTACTGCAGGACTGATTTAAAGGCCCAGGTTTTGAGACAACGATGCCCAACCTACCTCTGCACGTCACTCTCCTGCAATTATACTTTGATCTGCTGTCGGACTGGGGGAGTCTGACTCGGGTGTACAGAAAACTGAGCTACTGTGTTTCAAAACAGCATCCTTCAATCGCCTACAGAAAAGTGGAGGCACCATATAGTAGACCCCTATGCTACCCTATCAAAAGTAAAATCTTCATCTTAAAACAAAAATGGTGCGTGGGCCAGAAATAGGCTCTGAGCTATCCTAGTACAGCATACATACTTGCATCATGATGTAAGCTCAATGATGCACTGAACCGGCTCGGTGAGTTTACAAAACGAGGTAGTGAGCTCCTTGTAGTGGGAGAAGAATTAAACCCCAAGAAAAATCTGGGCTTTCATCAGGTCAACGCAGACTGGTAGGTTGGTATTTGATAGTGCCATTGACAGAATGATACCGGGGCTTAGAGAATTATATTATGAGGACAGGTTGTATAAACCTGGCTTGTATTCCCGAGAGTATAGAAGATTGAAGTGTTTAAAATATTAAAAGGATTTGATAGGGTATATAGGGAGAAACTATTTCCTCTAGTGGGGGAATCCAGAACAAGGGGACATGATCTTATTAGAGCTAAGCCATCTGGAGCGAAATCCAGAGGCACTTTTTCATGCAAAGGTTGGTATAAATTTGGAACACTCTCCCTCAAAAGGCTGTGAATGCTACGACAATTGGAGCTTTGATGACTAAGGTAGATAGATTTTTCTTAGGGATATGGAGCAAAGGTGGTAAAATGGAGTTGAGGTGCAGATCAGCCATAATCTAATTGAATGACAGAGCAGGCTCAAGGGGCAGAATAGTTTACGCCTGTTCCTGTGGGTCCCACACAGTAGCAGTCAACTGCATTACTGTCATGTAAACAGACCTTCTATCTTTTTTGGGGTCAAGGTTTTGCATTTCCCTGTTGTAACTAGTCCTCTTGACTATATAAGAAAGAATAAAAGTCCCAGGTTCGATCTCTGGTCTGCGCTGAGTTAGCCAATCTCAATCAAGGTGGCAGTGGGGCATCCACAATTACTCTCTGTGCCCCAGAGCTGGGAAGAAGAAAAATTGACCAGGGTTCCCAACTCCTGACCATCACCGGAGGTTCACCCGAGCGTACACCAGATAAGGGTGGAGTTCGGCTCGGCCATGATAGACCAATGATTGAGTACCACCACAGGCACTTTCTGTCCGGCCTAGCGCAGGGTAACTTGGAGCTGAGGTGCTGGCCAACCAAAGCCGCTGCTGGTGGAACTGGACCCCAGCTGTGAAGAACTGCCTACAACAAGGTGGGGAGAGGTTGAACACAAAGTGGAGGAAATTGAAACAAAAGCTTTTCCTTTTTGGCTGTCAGAACCATTGCTAACTCTAAGGGGCAATTTTAACCTAACCTCATCCCCACCCCCCCAATCGGGAAACTGACAGGCATCGGCTGCAACGCTGGCTTTACACACCACCCGATTTTAATCTCCATTTAAGTCAATGGAGATTAATATTGGGCGGGGTATAAAACTAGCATTCCACCCGATCCTGTGGGCTTCCCAACCGCGAGTTAGGTCAAAATGACCTTGTTAAATGTTAATTGATGGTAAACCAAAAAAAACCCAGCAGTACGATATAAAATGATTCCGTGTGATTAAATTTATACTAGGATACTGAATATGGACAATGCAACTGAGAGAAACTGATTCCCCATTTAATGCAGGAGTTACTATCCCACTATTAAGACATCTTGAATGGGTGGACTCAATAATTGATCTTACTTTCAGAGCAGACAAGCAATTATATCATAAACACTGCTAATCCAAAAAGAGATTTGCAAAAGCAAAATGCTTCTTATCAGGCTACCTGATTTTTATGAGCAGAGAAATATCACAATGAAGATATCATCTGTATTATAGCTCCTGAATTAACACTGTACCCGTTCCCCTGCATTGGTTTAAATATTTATACAAATGTTTGACCATATTTTGAAACCACATCACGGTAATGAAAGTATTGTTCGGTATTATAATGCTTCATTGTGTAAAAGCTTACCTAAGCTTCCAGAAGCACGACTGTATAATCTGATCACATTTTTCATTTCCACACTGTGCTGAATAAACAGGAATGCTGGATTAACAATTTAAATTAAAATACTTTATGTACTGTGACAGATTATTTCGGACCCTGGATGAATAAATGAACCGTGACTGTTATATGTGGGAAACAAAATACTGCAAATCAGATCTAAGTAGTGGGTTGGCACTACTTATAGCAAAAGACACGATCAGACGATTATAGTATAATTCCCCCTACCAGTAATAGTACGGTTATGTTGTGCATAAACCATGCAGAAAAATTAAACTTTCCTCTATGCAAAAGTTTATTTAACTGCACCAGTATCTTCAGACTGATCTGTGTGTGATTCCTGCCTGTATTTCACTGTTTAAGTGTTGAATTTATGTTCGTCAATGCAAATCTGTTTGAGTTGGCTCTTGTGCCAGCCAAATAGCACTCACCTGAGCATGTCCAACAGCTGACAAGCATGTCTCAGGCCTCAGCAAGCAAATTGAGGCTGGGCTCAGGGCTTTATCCACTTCTTTTTGAACAGAATTTTTTTTAAGGAACAAGAACAATTTTACAGTCCCTTATTGTAAATATGATAAATTTTCCTGACGATGGCACCCCCTGGCATTAAAATGTCTGCTTCATCAGCCATTAACACCCGCTCCGACACACATTGTTTCATTACTAAAATATCCCTCAGGTAACGGCAGCTCATTTTTACCTTTATCAACTTATTCTTAAATGGTGTTTGTACAGGGTCATGCATTCCCTTTGGGAACACTCATGGTAAATCTAAGGTTCCATGTTATTGATGAGTATAATTAGACTTATTTTTAAGGTCATACTTGCAAGTGCTGGGATATAGGGTACAACATAATGGCATTAAATGTTAATTTATTTTGAATCTTTTAAAAAATCTTCCTCTTTTAATATCTTCTCATGTAGTCGAGGGGAATTGATACTGTTCTGGTATAAAGTAATCGAGGCTTTGTAAACACTAAGACGAAAGCCACTGTTAGAAAAATTATAACACCATGGGCCAGATTCTGCTGTGAGCGCCCACCGTCCATTAAATTTGCACTTGCCCATAGACTATCCCTGGGGTTTTGCACGGCAAGTTGCTGTCAGCGGGAGATCCAAACGGAGTGGCTCCCTCTACAGGGCATCTGGGACCTGTGTGAACAGGGCAAGCAACTGTGTATCTCCTTAACCGATCAGATTGAACATCTGTTAATGAGCAACACAGAGTCTGAACCAGGAAGTGTCAGTTAGAATAGCGAATTCAATGTCAAATCAGGTACATAAAGCGAAATAAAGAGAGGGAAAGGAAGAATGGATTAGGAGAGAGAGATAAAGAGACAGAAAGAAAAAGTTTAAAAAATTTATTTAAATTTTTTTTTAAATCTCTGTTAACAATTAAAAGCTGAAGGAATGAGACGCCACACTTGTAAAAGTTAATTTTCAGTGCCATAGAGGTTGTTTGGCAGTAAATAAGACTTACCACGCCATTAATAGGGTACTTAGACTGGAATGGACAAGCCCTAACTTTTTGTGGCGAGTTTAGTTTGTATCTACGATGTCACTACAGGAACTTCACACCGCTCAATACATTTGAATGGGGAGCCAGACAGCGAGATGCCATTTTCGCCCCTCCTTAGGGAGGGCAAGCGCATTTCGGGCAGCATTCCTCTGGATTTTCGCCTTTAACTGCGCATGTGTGCTCGCTGGAAGTTGCTGTCCGATTTGCAAATAAATAACAGTGAGTGCTGCTAGCCTCACCGGTATTTTCACAGCATTCTTACCATGAAGTTTGATGGATATAGAGGAAGCCAAAGGATGTCATTAGTAACTTTGACCGAGTCAAGCTAGATACTACGGGCAGGGCAGAAACCAGAATGAAAGGATTCACAGAGGGAATTTTGAAAAAATTGAGGTGACTGGGTGGCAATAACATTGTGCAAGTACTGTAGAGATGAAAGGGAGGTTAGATATTGGAAGGTAGTTAGAAAGGGCAGAGGAAACAAGAATGAGTCGAAAAGGAGACTGATGACAGTGGTCTCGAATAGAAGTGAAGTGGTGCAGGAGCAAAAGGAACCATTTATGATATCACCTAAAACTGGGGCAAGGAGAGGTTGTTGAATATTCAGGAGTTGGGTGGGGAGGGGTTTGAGAGAACCGGAGATGGGTCTCATCAAGGAGATGCACCTGGTAAGGGCTGGATAGAAAGAAATTGCAGAGTGATACAGGGTGAGAACTAAGATAGAAGAGAGAATGAGAGGGGATGGTGGAACGGTGGAGGAGATGGTTGCTGAGGTAGTAAGTGTAAAAGTTTTAATCTTTTGAGATGAAAAAGTCCATAAGCTCTTCGCATTTGGTGCTGTTGATAAGGACGGAGGAGGCGGGAGCTGGAGAATGTGATAAGTTATTGAGATGAGGAGTCTGGGATGGTTCTTACCCTCAAGGATAATCCAGGAGTAGGAATATTTAGTTGTGGAGAGGGAGGCAACATAGTCTTGAGGTGGTCAAGCCTGAAGATCTAGTGGTGGAGACCAGGCTGGTGCATCCTGTGAATGTTTAGGGTGGTGGATGGGGTGCCAATCAAGCCAATCAAGTTGGCGAGGAATCATTTGATGGCAAGATCAAAGGAGTGGGGAAGTTTATGTATGGGATGAGTTTGAATGGGGATGAAAGGGCGGAGATGTTATGGAAAGGGGGTTGAGGATGGGCACTGTATGTATCCTAATAGAAGCATGGAAACTGCTGAAGAATTGTATCTCTACAAATCTGTTGCTAGATTTTCCTGCAAACAAAGACAGGTTTAAAAATCTATGTGAACAGTGGCCCTTTGCTGATGAAACCTAGCATTTTACTCCATATAGGATATGTATACCAGCTAAGCATTAAACTCTCACACTGCTGCATACAGGCTCATATTCTGTAAAGGTCAAAGGGCAGTAGGCAAACTATATGACTCTGCTCTGGTGGCCATTCTTGTACTTGCTGTTAAAAGATATCCATTTGTCCAGCATTTGTTTTTATTAGTAAAGCCTGGAGACTATAAAAATGCTTCATTCATCACTAAGAGAAAGTGGATGGAATGAGCAGGTTATAACAACAAGCAGCACTTACTTTTGACTCTGTGCCGATTTTCTTCCTTTCGTGAAAGTGCTGTGTCATACCATAGATGTCGGACAGTCTCCAGGACCTCATCCAGATGGTCATTCTTTATCGATTGACCTAAACAGTGAGAGCTGGCAGGCTGTTCGACTGTGGGGACCGTCAGATCTGAGCCCGATCCTATCCTCACCTGATACCCGCACATACGCATTTCCAGCTGAAACCATTGGATAATGATGAGAAGCGGGAACGCCAACTGATTCTTCCTCCCACCGCGTCCCCACACCACCCCCACGCCCCCGCCCCCCCCAGCCGCCCATTCCTAATCCAGGAACTCTAAGGCCAACTGTAAAACCCCTACCACTGCTCCAGCTGAGATCAACAAACTCTGCACAGATCGGCAATCAAACCTGGGACTGTTCTCATCTATATGACTCTGCTATTCACCGTCTCTGCCCCTGCCTCAGCCCATCTGCTGCTGAAGCCCTCATCCATGCTTTTGTTACCTCCAGACTATTCCATTGCTCTCCTGGCCGTCCTCCCATATTCTGCCCTCTGTTAACAAGCTCATCCCAAACTCTGCTGCCCGTATCCTAACTCGCAACAAGTCCCATTCACCCATCACCCCAGTGCTCGCTGATCTACATTGGCTCTCGGTACGGCAAGGCCTCAATTTCAAAGCCCTCCACGGTCTTACACACCTCTATCTCTGTAACCTCCTCCAGCCCTGCAACCCTCTGAGAACTCTGTGCTCCTCCAATTCTGGCACTTGTGCATCCCCGATTTTCTTTGCCCTCTGTGCCTTCAGCTGTCTAGGCTCTAAGCTCTGGAATTCCCACCCTACACCTCTCCGTCTCTCGACCTGTCTCTCCTCCTTTAAGATGCTCCTACAAAACTTCCTCTTTGACCAAGCATCTGGTCACCTGTCCTAATTTCTCCTTATGAGGCTCGGTGTCAAATTTTGTCTGATAACACTCCTGTGAAGCGCCTTGGGACGTTTATGTTAAAGGCACTATATAAATGCAAGTTGTTGTTGTTGTCATGACAAGGTGAGCCATCGACGGAGTCTTCAAAAAAGGATTTTGAAAAGCGTTCCTTTGTCTGTTAAGCTGTGTGTTAATTTGGCTTCTAATGAGATCAACTTTTAGGAAAATCCAAGATTATAGCAAAAGAATAGACTAATCATATAAGCCCAATAATATTACATGTACCAGATGTCGTAATTTTAATCAATCAATAATTTTCAAACTCCAACTTTCAATATTAAATTCGTACCGAGGAAATGCTTTTCCTGACTTTATAAGCACAACTATTACTGTTATAACCTTTTCACACCTCTCTGCTCTCTGGCAGTAAGTTCCGATCCATCTGTTCACGTCTCTTTGACTGAATTTTTGTGGTTGTGATTCTTTCTGCTCTAAAAATCCTACCTACATTCAGTGCACAGTGTGGGGACTTTAGTACTGCAATATTGAACTCATCACTTTTAAAATCATTTGACTTATACTAATAAAACTCGATTTAAACCCGTGAGCTAGATATTTCTCCCATCCGCAGCCAACGGGTGGATATTCTCCACCTGAGTGTCATTTCTTTATCATTGTAAAGACAGTAACGTTTGTCTTTGGTCCAAAGATTTTCAGTGCCCCTGCTGCGAGGCCTCAGAAAAGATCCAACTTTTTATATTTTCAATGCTGTTTGTGCTGTCCCTTCGCTCCTCCTTCCCTTTGAAAATTTTCAGTTATAATGAGGAGGAAAAGCCCACAAGTGACTATTAAAAAAAAATGTTGGCCTCTCCAAGCTGTGAGGTTTCAAATTCAGTCTGAGAGAGTGAAAAACTCCAGAAGGCTGATTGTGTGGACAAAAATCACATTCTCCAAGTGTCCTTGTGGAGTCATAAGTCTAGACACCAATATCTCTGAATAATTTAATCTAACAACAAAACCTTGTTCTAAGAACGCCCTGTTTTGTTGAGATTATTTTGGATATTTGTTTAACAATGCTTCAGTGTATGTAGAAAGATATTAACGTAAATTACATGCAAAATAGGTTTATAATGAGGATGGTATATAGTAGTGCTAAACTCAAGCAAGGAAGCCAGATCAACCAAACCTGGGCCCTTTCCAGCTTATTTGCAAGTATCTGAACTTAACCCAATTTGGACCGTCTCAGGGTGCAGATGCATCCTTCGCTTGTTTAAAGAAAAATGCCTGGAAATAAAACATTGCTTTGTGTTTGAACGTTTGATGTCCCACCAAGTGCTAGCATTTCCATCATGTTGCTCGATGTCTATGGCTCAGGATGAAACATGAGAGCTTAGGTTTATTTTCAATGTGTTTCATTCTTTTCAACTTTTCTCCTCCTATAACTGGTGATCCAGTGAAGCAGAGGAAGATACAATTTGTGGAGCTCTGGGGGCAGAGACTGAGTCAGCACATCTCGCCCCTTTCAACCACAAAAAATATTTTAAAATTCTTCACTTATCATTGGTCCACTGGGAGACGGCCTAATAACTGCCAGCCAATGATGTGCCACTTCACAATCCCACCCACCCACCTGAGCTGCCAAGGTGCCAGGATCTTTTTTAATTCATTCTCGGGATGTGGGCAACGCTGGCAAAGTCGGCATTTATTGCCCATCCTTAGTTGCCCTTGAGAAGGTGGTGGTGAGCCGCCTTCTTGAACCGCTGCAGTCCGTGTAGTGAAGGTTCTCCCACAGTGCAGTTAGGTAGGGAGTTCCAGGATTTTGACCCAGCGACCATGAAGGAATGGCCGATTTATTTCCAAGTCAGGATGGTGTGTGACTTGGAGGGGAACCTGGAGGTGGTGTTGTTCCCATGCACCTGCTGCCCTTGTCCTCCTAGGTAGTGGAGGTCACGGGTTTGGGAGGTGCTGTCGAAGAATCCTTGGCGACTTTCAGTAATGCATCCTGTGGATGGTACACACTGCAGCCACGGTGCGCCAGTGGTGGAGGGAATGGATGTTTAAGGCGGTGGTTGGGCTGCCGATCAAGCGGGCTGCGTTGTCCTGGATGGTTTTGAGTTTCTTGAGCATTGTTGGAGCTGGCAAGTGGGGAGTATTCCATCACACTCCTGACTTGTGCCTTGTAGGTGGTGGAAAGGCTTTAGGGAGTCAGGACTCAATTCTGAAAAGGAGTGGAAAGGGAAGAGTTTGTTGGTTGAACTGGTGCTATTTCTTAATCTCTTATCCTTTGACTTTTATCTATGCCCAATCACCTTTAACATGTTTATAATCCGTTCTCCCCTCCAAAAAAAAAAGATTTGTTTTATTCTACCAACGGGGAGGAGAGGTGAAATACAATTCATAAATAGGGTGATTCCTACACTCGCATTCGGGAGCCTTGCTCGCAGTCAGATAATCGGGGCTACAATAATGTCACTCTATCTACGCCCCACATTCCTTGCAGGCAAATGTACCCACTGGGATCACAGAATCACCTGAGATGTTGCAAAAACTAGGGCAAGTGAGCACTTTTCTGTCCATTGCTCCCGTGCACTGGTTTGAAAATGGTTACTGATCCTAAGTATATGTATTCTCTTGGTGTGCTGCACTTTACACGATCATAAGATAAAGATGGATGAGGAAGGAACTAAAATGTATTGAAGGCCACATGGATTCAGAACAGGAAGATCAATACATTTTAGTTCCTCCATCCAGAAAGACCCTAAAGTCCCTTCATGGCCAGGTCCAACTAAATGATTCCAGGATTTGCATCTCCACCATGTTCCCAGAGTCCACTGACCACACTTTGTGTGAAGAAGAATTTCTTGGCATTTGACCAAATTTGCCTTTTACTAGATTGATCCTTTACAGTTTAGTTTGACATTATTTGCTAGATTTACTTTTACATACTGTTTACTATAGGGTCACTTTTCAGTTGCTTCCTTTCATGGCTGATAGGCCGTAGCTTGTCCAATCTTTCATCATAACTCCGACCTCTGACAGTAGAGATTAGCCTTGAAGTTCTTTTCTTGACTGAATCCAGTACCCGAATGTTTCCCTTGTGCCTCGGATGCAGTACTCCAGGTCAGGTCTGGTCAAAGCATTATACAATAAGAAGTTGCATTTATATTGCACACTTAACATAAAGGAACATCCCAAGTCAATTCTCAACTCTGTGTAAGGAAACCCAGTGCCGAGCCAGGAAGGGAGAGGGGTTGCTGAAAGCTTGGTTGTAGACATGAGTTTTGAGAAGGTTTTTTTTAAAGGTGTCACTTCTTCAAAAAGGTCAAGGAGGCTGGTCAGGCAGGATCTTCCCGTTCTGAATCCATGTGACCTGCTGTAAGTTACATTGTTATTGGACATCTACTCTTCAAGTTTCACCCTGGTATTGAGTAAGGCCATATTTTCAACCTTTATAGTTCTTACTGGAAGCATAATTTGGCAAGCAACATGTTGTTTATAATATTTTTGCCACATATCCACGATTGCACATTCCCTACATGCTCGTGCTTGGGCAAAATGGAAATGAGGCCCTAGATACTTGTAAGCAAGAGTTGCATTTATAAAGCAATTTATCGCTTCTTAGAGAAATGTACCAAAGAGCAGAAATTAGCAGAAGATTTCCTAAGCAGGTCAAAATATAAAATATCTAGCGTTTTACATTGCTAACAATGAATAATGAAATAGAATGTTCTCCTTACAGCAGAGAAGGTTAAGAGGAGATTTGATCGAGGTGTTCAAAATCATGAACGGTTTTGATAGAGTAAATAAGGACAAACTGTTTCCTGTTGGTAACCAGAGGACACAGATTTAAGGTAATTGGCAAAAGAACCCGAGGCAACATGAGGAAAAAAAAATTACACAGCGAGTTGTGATCTGCAATGCATGACCTGAAAGGATGGCAGAAGCAGATTCAGTAGTAACTTTCAAAAGGGAATTGGATAAATTCTTGAAGGGCAAAACATTTGCAGGGCAATGGGGAAAGAGCAGGGGAGCGGGACTAATTGGATAGCTCTTCCAAAGAGAAGGCACAAGCACGATGGGCCGAATAGCCTCCTTCAGTGCTGTATCATTCTATGATTCTATGAATGAGAAAGTAGATGATGACCCCTGTAGTCAAATAGCCTGCTGACACGTGCTGTTTCGACTTGTACACAATTCCTGGTCACTTAGACAAGAACTGTGGAGAGAGCCCGCTGCTTGTGGAACAATGCCCCAGCACGTAAACAATGCTTTCAGGAGAGGGATGCAAGGAATCTTACAACACCAGGTTATAGTCCAACAATTTTATTTTAAAACAAAATTGTTGGACTATAACCTGGTGTTGTGAGATTCCTTACATTTGTCCACCCCAGTCCATCACCGGCATCTCCACATTCAGGAGAGGGAGGGATAGGAGAAAAATTTGAGGGAGAAAATCAGTGAATAAAAAGAGTTGACATTTTTCCCAGGAGCATCGGTTTCACAAAATAACAATCAAAGGGGAAACTAGGACACCCATAATCCTTTGCAACAGCTAGCAGATGGCAAGGAGGATCACTTTGGGTTTCATTCAAAGTTAAACTGTGCCCTCTGTGTTGTGTATTGATCTAGAACTCTCCTTTTTTTATTATTAAAAGGAATGTTTTCTGTAATGTGATTTAACAATGGCACTGGAGTGAAGCTGTCACAATTGACACTTTTGTTTTAAAGCAATTGTCAAAGCAACATCTATTTTCTGAGTTTAGTAGTTTGTCTGAGATGCAGCTCTGGAGACTTGTGCCTACTGTACACAATGCATTCCTCTATGCAGGGCTAATGGCAAGCTAAGAATTGGGAAACCTCCTGTGGATTCATTTCTGAAAGACAATCCCATCCCTTTTTATTCAGTCCCTATAACTGTCGACATCCACCGCATTGCTGTTAACACTCCTACTTTGATCTCGCTGGCTTTTTAACCATCTTTAATTCATAGAGCTGCTTCCAGATTCCCTGCTGAAAAGCCTCCACCGAAATGATCACTTTGCTGCCTGTCCTCTTGCCTTGGCTGCAGTATCCCATTTCCAATTACAGTGTCTGTTTGTCAATTTCAGCTTCGTTTGTAAATTTCAAATGCTGGAAAGCGCTGCCTAGCTCCCCACTCTGCTGGATATGCAAGATACGGTTGTGACAGTCCGCAAGCTGGGTGAGAAGAACCCGCTGCTCCCCAGATCCTGGGCCCTGATACAGAGTCGCGGAAAGTTAGAGGCTGGGGTAATCTTAACCGCCCGAGATGTTAAGCGTCACCTGGGTGGAGCGCAGAGAGGAAAATCAGGCGATAACGACCGCATACCCGCTAAGTGACCCGGCACGATTTATTTTTTTTCCATCCATCCATTTAAATGGAAGGAAAACCAGGTGGCTCCATCACTGGCATGCGATACTCCCGGCCAGATCTCCCCACTCTGCGCTCTGCCTGGGGGTGTTTAAGGCCCAGACAACACAGATCGAAATATACCCAGCCCTGCCCACTAACCAGGGAAGATTGCCAAGATAAGTGCCAAGTCCACAGTGACCTGAATTAATATTGTTTGGGTTACTTAACCTATTACCAGATTTTGGATACTTTGGGTTTCAGCAACGTCCGCCTCTTCTTAGGAACAATGACTCTCCATGCACATACCATGCCAATTTCCCATTCCCCTCGCTGGTTCAAAAACAACAACAACTTGCATTTATATAGCACCTTTAATGTCGAAAAAATTGTCCCCACGATGCTTTCCAGAGGTGCAATTAGATATAAATGGACGCCAAGTCAAAGAAGGAGATATTAGGAGGGGTGACCAAAAGCTAGGTCAAAGAGGTGGGATTTAAAGAGAGCCATAGAGGAAGAGGGAGAAGTGGAGAGGTGGAGGGGCTCAGGCAGGCATCTCCAAAATGTAGGGCCTAGCTGGCTGAAGGCATGGCGACTAATCGTGGAGCACAGTGAGGAAGAGGATGCACAAAAAGTCAGAATCAGAGGAATGGATAGTTTGGGGCGGATTGTGGGGCTGAAAGAGCTTACATAATGGGGAGGGGTGAGGCTATGAAGGGAATTAAACACGAGGATAAGAATTGTAAATTAGAGGTGTTGGGGGACCTGGAGCCAATGTAGGTCAGCAATGACAGGGGTGATTGGTGAGTGGAATTTGGTGCGAGATAGGATATGGACAGCAGAGTTTTCGATGAGCTGAAGTTTATTGAGGGTGGAAGATGAGAGGCCGGTCAGGAGAGATTTGGAACATTCGAGTATGGAGGTGACAAAGGCATAAATGAGGGTTTCAGCAGCAGATGGACTGTTCCACATGAGCCTCCTCCCTCCCGACTTCATCTCACCCTCTCAGCATATATTCCTTTCTCCCTCATGTACTTATCTAGCTTCCCCTTAAGTGTATCAATGCTATTTGCCTCAGCCACTCCATGTGGTAGCAAGTTCCACATTCTCACCACTCTCTGAGTAAAGAAGTTTCTCCTGAATTCCTTGTTGGATTTATCAGTGACTATCTTATATTTATATCCCTGTAATTTGCGGATCACAAAGATAATTACAGCTGAAGTAGGGCACTTGGCCCAGCCAGCTCATCCTTCCCTACAAACCTACAGTTACATCATAGCATCCAGCTACCCTTTGAATGATTTCAGTGCAACGATTCCTTCCGTCTCTGATAAACCCCAGCAGTACAATGTCTGTAGTGAACTTATAGCAGACACTGAAACAGCGGCATTTATTCTGTGATCCAGTTTCCACGTTGACCCACAAGAAACTCAACTGAGGTTACAATGTTAAATCATCACCTTGCCCGTTTGCAACACTCAGCCCTTGTGATCAAAGCACAGTGCTGCACTTCACTGCTCTCTTTCTCAAATAGCCACCTTCTTTGTTCAGCTGATTTGCTGAGAATGATTATATCACTGCTGAAAGTGCTCACTTCTCTGTCAAAGGAACGAGAATGAAAACAATCCCAGCAATGGAAATTAAAGCTCGCAAAGACTATTTTTTTTCTGTGACATAAAACAGGAGGCTTTCTCTTTTTTTTGCGTGTGTGCTGAGTTCAGGATCCATTGTCGGTGACAGCCATCCTCCTCATCACCTTGATTAAACAGTAAACGTTTTCAAGTGTGTGCTCCTGCAGTGGCCTTATGGGTAAAAGCTAAGAAGTAGAGGCCAAATGGTCCCAGATTTGATTTCTGGCTTGGCTGATCTCAGCTGGGGAAGCTTTTGGGAGTACTGTTGGGGAGCTGGAAGCGGAGATATTCAGGCAAGCTCTTCTTCAGGAACACCATGCTTCAAGGAGGCATTCGACAAGGTGCCACATAAAAGATTATTGCTCAAGATAAAGAATCACTGGATTGGGGGTAATATTCTGGCATGGATGGAGGATTGGTTATCTAACAGGAAGCAGAGAGTTGGGATAAATGGTTCATTCTCGGACTGGCAACCAGTAGCCAGTGGTGTTCCGCAGGGGTCGGTGCTGGGTCCCCAACTCTTTACAATCTATATTAACGATTTGGAGGAGGGGACCGAGTGTAACATATCAAAGTTTGCAGATGATACAAAGATGGGAGGGAAAGTAGAGAGTGAGGAGGACATAAAAAACCTACAAGGGGATATAGACAGGCTGGGTGAGTGGGCGGAGATTTGGCAGATGCAATACAATATTGGAAAATGTGAGGTTATGCACTTCGGCAGGAAAAATCAGAGAGCAAGTTATTATCTTAATGGCGAGAAACTGGAAAGTACTACAGTACAAAGGGATCTGGGGGTCCTAGAGCAAGAAAATCAAAAAGTTAGTATGCAGGTGCATCAGGTGATCAAGAAGGCCAACGGAATGTTGGCTTTTATTGCTAGGGGGATAGAATATAAAAACAGGGAAGTATTGCTGCAGTTATATAAGGTATTGGTGAGACCGCACCTGGAATACTGCATACAGTTTTGGTGTCCATACTTAAGAAAAGACATACTTGCTCTCGAGGCAGTACAAAGAAGGTTCACTCAGTTAATCCCGGGGATGAGGGGGCAGACATATGAGGAGAGGTTGAGTAGATTGGGACTCTACTCATTGGAGTTCAGAAGAATGAGAGGCGATCTTATTGAAACATATAAGATTGTGAAGGGGCTTGATCGGGTGGATGCGGTAAAGATGTTCCCAAGGATGGGTGAAACTAGAACTAGGGGGCATAATCTAAGAATAAGGGGCTGCTCTTTCAAAACTGAGATGAGGAGAAACTTCTTCACTCAGAGGGTTGTAGGTCTGTGGAATTTGCTGCCCCAGGAAGCTGTGGAAGCTACATCATTAAATAAATTTGAAACAGAAATAGACAGTTTCCTAGAAGTAAAGGGAATTAGGGGTTACTGGGAGCGGGCAGGAAATTGGACATGAATTTAGATTTGAGGTTAGGATCAGATCAGCCATGATCTTATTGAATGGCGGAGCAGGCTCGAGGGGCCGATTGGCCTACTCCTGCTCCTATTTCTTATGTTCTTATGTTCTTATAAGGGCAACTCCCTCCTTTGCGACTTTTACCACTGAGAAGGACAAAAGCAGCAATGTCATGGAAACACCATTAGCTCACATTTGCCCTCCAAATCACACACACCATCCTGACTTGGACATATATCATCGCTCCTTCATTGTCACTGGGTCAAAATCCTGGCTTTTCCTCCCTAACACTATCATGGGAGCATTTCTGCCCGAAGAACTGCAGCGGCTCCAGAAGAAGGCCCATAACCACCTTCTCAGAGCAACTAGGGATGAGTAATAAATGCCAGCCTTGCCAGTGTTGCCCACATGCCAAGAGCAAATATTTTTTTTTAAATCTCTTCTGCAGTGCTGTCATTTTTTTTATTCGTTCATGGGATGTGGGCGTGGCTGGCGAGGCCGGCATTTATTGCCCATCCCTAATTGCCCTCGAGAAGGTGGCGGTGAGCCGCCTTCTTGAACCGCTGCAGTCCGTGTGGTGACGGTTCTCCCACAGTACTGTTAGGTAGGGAGTTCCAGGATTTTGACCCAGCGACGATGAAGGAACGGCGATATATTTCCAAGTCGGGATGGTGTGTGACTTGGAGGGGAACGTGCAGATGGTGTTGTTCCCATGTGCCTGCTGCTCTTGTCCTTCCAGGTGGTAGAGGTCGCGGGTTTGGGAGGTGCTGTCGAAGAAGCCTTGGCGAGTTGCTGCAGTGCATCCTGTGGATGTCATATTGCCTATGGCAACAAATTAGCTGTTTTGCGATGCAGTTGTTATGTTTTAGAATCAGAAATGTATAGATCCAGGTGTGATTAATTTAATGATTGCATCAACATCATCATCATCATCCTGCACACATCTGTACACAGCCAGGGTACAGTCCACTGCAAAGTACGTTACCATGGTAACATCACGCTTTCAAGTAGCTAATATTTTTCTGAGCCAGTTAATGAAAATTAAATAGGGCCTACACCTGGATTAAACACCCACCTGCTAATGTTGCCATAATAACCACCAGGAAAATGACAGATTATCAGTGTAAGAGGTGTAAATGTAGCCTTGCCTGAGCAACACTCTTATTCTGCTTTAGTTCAGAACCTAACATGTTTAACTTTTCAACACAACAGCCAGCTGCCTTAAGCAACTAGTATGGTACCGTTCCAAAAAGCGGCCGCGTCCTAAGGCTTCAGTGTAAATTATGTATTAGACTTGAAATATTCTGCATTTATACCACAATGACTACAGTATATAAAGCGATTGGATAACATTGTAATTTGGGCTTTCCGTGTTAGAAAGCCATAGACGCACCATGGTTATCATGTGCTGAGCACATGGTTCTACACCTGCATAAACATTTGATCCAGTCCCCATCCTACACTCCATAGTATCAAATGTAAGGAGTCGCACTATACCAGGTTATAGTCCAACAGCTTTATTTGAAATCACAAGCTTTCGGAGCTTTGCTCCTTCGTCAGGTGAAGTGAAGAGATGCATATAGGCACAGCATATATAGTCAGAGAACAATGCCTGGTGATTACAGATAATCTTTCTGATTGCCCTTTATCACACCTCGGCAGAGAGATAATCACAGCAATCAAAGGAGTGAATGTGTTCAAACAGGTTAGTCAGGGAAACATTACATCCAAGAATACTGAGGTGGGGTCACAAGGGGTCAAATGTAGCAGATGCTGGGGTTTGTGTTAAAAACAGAGAACTTTTTTTGCTGGAAATCGCAGCAGGTCCGGCCGCATCTGTGTATGGAGAACAAGCCAACTACGACTTGAGTCTGGATGACTCTACGTCATGTGGGGTTACATGTAGTGTGACATGAACCCAAGATCCCGGTTGAGGCCGTCCTCATGGGTGCGGAACATGGCTATCAATTTCTGCTCGACGATTTTGCATTGTCGTGTGTCTCGAAGGCCACCTTGGAGAACGCTTACCCGAAGATCGGAGGCGGAATGTCCTTGACTGCTGAAGTGTTCCCCGATTTGGAGGGAACCCTCCTGCCTGGTGATTGTTGCGCGGTGTCCGTTCATCCGTTGTCGCAGTGTCTGCATGGTCTCGCCAATGTACCATGCTCCGGGGCATCCTTTCCTGCAACGTATGAGGTAGACAACGTTGGCCGAGTCGCAGGAGTATGAACCATGTACCTGGTGGGTGGTGCCCTCTCGTGTGATGGTGGTATCTGTGTCGATGATCTGGCATGTCTTGCAGAGGTTGCTGTGGCAGGGTTGTGTGGTGTCGTGGACGCTGTTCTCCTGAAAGCTGGGTAATTTGCTGCGAACGATGGTCTGTTTGAGGTTAGGTGGCTGTTTGAAGGCGAGTAGTGGAGGCGTGGGGATGGCCTTAGCGAGGTGTTCGTCGTCATCGATGACATGTTGAAGGCTGCGAAGAACATGGCATAGTTTCTCCGCTCCGGGGAAGTACTGGACGACGAAGGGTACTCTGTTGGTTGTGTCCCGTGTGTTTGTCTTCTGAGGAGGTCTATGCGATTTTTCGCTGTGGCCCGTTGGAACTGTCGATCGACGAGTCGAGTGTCATATCCCGTTCTTACGAGCATCTGTAGGTGTCCATCGCGTTCCTCCTCGTCTGAGCAGATCCTGTGTATTAGCAGGGCCTGTCCATAGGGGATGGCCTCTTTGACGTGGTTAGGGTAGAAGCTGGAGAAGTGGAGCATCGTGAGGTTGTCCGTGGGCTTGCGGTAGAGTGAAGTGCTGAGGTGCCCGTCTTTGATGGAGATTCGTGTGTCCAAGAATGAAACCGATTCTGAGGAGTAGTCCATGGTGAGTTTGATGGTGGGATGGAACTGGTTGATGTTATCGTGTAGTCTCTTCAGTGATTCTTCGCCGTGGGTCCATAGGAAGAAAATGTGGTCGATATATCTGGTGTATAGCGTTGGTTGGAGGTCTTGTGCAGTGAAGAAGTCGTGCTCGAACTTGTGCATGAAAATGTTGGCGTATTGGGGTGCGAATTTGAAAGCTATTATTGAATCTGCTTCCACATCCCTTTCAGTAAGTGCATTCCAGATCAATACAAACTCGCTGCGTAAAAGAATGTTTCCTCATTCCGCCTCTGGCTCTTTTGCCGATTACCTTAAATCGGTGTCCTCTGGTTACCAATCTTTCTGCCACATGAAACAGTTTGTCTATCAAACTGCACAGATACCCCGATTCACCACAACTCCCTTGTCTCATTCTACCACTTTTCAGATTTACTTAATTTTCTCATTCAGTTTCCTCACCTCTCCTCCTTTCCTGGAGTGGTTGACTCCCTCACTGGGACACAATGGCACTACCCTTGCCCAGGTGCCTATTATTGATGCATGAGCCTTGGCAGTCAATGTCGGCAGACTATCCGACTATGGAGGGCGTTACAGCCAAGGCCAATGCTGCCCTTGGCTGGTGTTCTCTCACACACGTTTCCAGTTAAGGGTTTGCTGTATAGCGAGCAGGAATGGGAACCTTGACTAGTTTTCCCTTCCTTCCCTAACTGCAGCCCCTTGTCATTACTGAAGTCGAGATTGGATAACACTAATGTGTTCTGAGCTCTCTCACATCAGGATCGACAGGACAAGATGCAACTGTGGGCTTTAATGACACCAAATTATGAGCTGGTCGAGATGGCTCAATGACTAATTGCACCACATGGTGTGGTACTGAGCCGTTCGAATGTTCAGACCCTGACTTGTGCCAAAACACTACACCAGGCCTTAGGGTTCCTGAGCTTCAGGAGGAAAATAAAAGTCGGAATGTTTCTCCTGATCCAGAAAAATGGGTCACAGTAGATGTCCAGGACAGTCCCAGATTCGATCCCTGATCTGTGCTGAGTTAGCTGCTCTTTGTTGGAATGGCAGTGGGGATGCTACGATGAGTGTTAGTGCCCACCAACCCTTGCTGGGAAAGGTGGATGTTGGGTGAGACCAGGACGGGGCTCAGCTGTAATGCTTATTTCATGGGCAAATATCTGGCCCATGCTCACTCTTGAATATACCAGAGAGTGGCAGGTGCCTGTGGAACTGTACCTCAGAAAGGACTGAGCACCTACAGAAGAAGAAGAAAATAAGGGAGAAAACAATTGAAATCTTGCAGGTAGTCGGAGACCAGTACATTTATGTGAGGTGGTTGCTGTCAGTACTGTCAATTGTTGGTGCAATTTTTTTTTAATCCATTCTCGGGATTTGGGCAGTCGCTGGCAAAGCCAGCATTCATTGCCCATCTCTAGTTGCCCTTGTACAACTGAGCAGCTTCCTAGCCCACTTCAGAGGGCAGTTAAGAGGCAACCACAATGGCATGGGACTGCAGTAGGCCAGACCGGGTAAGGACGGCAGGTTTCCTTCCCTAAAGGACAATAGTGAACCAGTAGGGTTTTTACAACAATCCAACAGCTTCATGGTCACTTTTACTGATACCAGCTTTTTATTTCCAGATATTTTAAACTGAACTCAAATTCTCAAACTGCTATGGCGGGATTTAAACTCAGATTCCCTGCATTATAGGTCCAGGCCTCTAGATTACTAGGTCAGTGACATAACCACCATGCTACCGTACCCCAATAATTGTATTTACATTTTTAAGGTACGCCCAGCAGGGGAAAACCAAGGGAACAAACTGGAGCGATGTGATATGTGCTAATGTAACACCGTTATTTAAAAAGGGTAGTAGGCAGAAGGCTGGAAATTATAGGCCAGTTAGCTTAACATCTGTGGTGGGTAAAATTTTGGAGTCTATTATTAAGGAGACAGTAACGGAACATTTAGATAAGCATAATTTAATAGGACAAAGTCAGCATGGCTTTATGAAGGGGAAGTCATGTCTGACAAATTTGCTTGAGTTCTTTGAGGATATAACGTATAGGGTGGATAAAGGGGAACCAGTGGACATAGTGTATTTAGACTTCCAGAAGGCATTCGACAAGGTGCCACATAAAAGATTATTACTTAAGATAAAAAATCACGGGATTGGGGGTAATATTCTGGCATGGGTGGAGGATTGGTTATCGAACAGGAAGCAGAGAGTTGGGATAAATGGTTCATTTTCGGACTGGCAACCAGTAACCAGTGGTGTTCCACAGGGGTCGGTGCTGGGTCCCCAACTCTTTACAATCTATATTAACGATTTGGAGGAGGGGACCGAGTGCAACATATCAAAATTTGCAGATGATACAAAGATGGGAGGGAAAGTAGAGAGTGAGGAGGACATAAAAAACCTGCAAGGGGATATAGACAGGCTGGGTGAGTGGGCGGAGATTTGGCAGATGCAATATAATATTGGAAAATGTGAGGTTATGCACTTTGGCAGGAAAAATCAGAGAGCAAGTTATTTTCTTAATGGCGAGAGACTGGAAAGTACTGCAGTACAAAGGGATCTGGGGGTCCTAGTGCAAGAAAATCAAAAAGTTGGTATGCAGGTGCAGCAGGTGATCAAGAAAGCCAACGGAATGTTGGCTTTTATTGCTAGGGGGATAGAATATAAAAACAAGGAGGTATTGCTGCAGTTATATAAGGTATTGGTGAGACCGCACCTGGAATACTGCATACAGTTTTGGTCTCCATACTTAAGAAAAGACATACTTGCTCTCGAGGCAGTACAAAGAAGGTTCACTCGGTTAATCCCGGGGATGAGGGGGCGGACATATGAGGAGAGGTTGAGTAGATTGGGACTCTACTCATTGGAGTTCAGAAGAATGAGAGGCGATCTTATTGAAACATATAAGATTGTGAAGGGTCTTGATCGGGTGGATGCAGTAAGGATGTTCCCAAAGATGGGTGAAACTAGAACTAGGGGGCATAATCTTAGAATAAGGGGCTGCTCTTTCAAAACTGAGATGAGGAGAAACTTCTTCACTCAGAGGGTGGTCGGTCTGTGGAATTTGCTGCCCCAGGAAGCTGTGGAAGCTACATCATTAGATAAATTTAAAACAGAAATAGACAGTTTCCTAGAAGTAAAGGGAATTAGGGGTTATGGGGAGCGGGCAGGAAATTGGACATGAAGCTGAGTTCGGATCGGTCAATGCCCTGTGGGTGGCGGAGAGGGCCCAGGGGCTATGTGGCCGGGTCCTGCTCCGACTTCTTGTGTTCTTTAGATTTGTGGTTGGGATCAGATCAGCCATGATCTTATTGAATGGCGGAGCAGGCTCGAGGGGCCGATTGGCCTACTCCTGCTCCAATTTCTTATGTTCTTATGTTCTTATGATATGCCACAGCTACTGCTTATAAAACATGTTACTGTCCACTGAAAAATCCAGCCTATGATAAACAGTCCTCTCCGAGTAATCAAATAACCTTTATACATTGAAATGACACCCCATGAGGACCACTGTTTGCATGCTAATGTTTCCAGGATATTATTAACACATATATCCTGCACACAATTGTTGGAGGAGAGAAAAGAATAAAAATCAAAGATGAACCAAACATTAGTATTCTGAGTTGTAAACAGAACAAGCAACAGGTTCATTTCGAGCATTGATTTCTCCAACGCTCTCCTCTCTGGCCTCCACTTCCCCCTCCCTTCACAAGCAGAAAGTTCACACAAAGATATGGACAAATGAGGGAGGCCATTCGGCCCAAGTAGCTCACCCATAGAAGTCTATCCCCCTCCCACCACAGCATCCAGCTGCTTCTTGAATTGTTGCAGTTTTTGTCTCCACTACCCTTCCTGGTGTTACTCGCTCTTTAGGTTCATGGGCCTTGATTTACCTTTTTGCCACAAGAGTGACAGGACTTAGTTGGGGGCGGGATATCTGCCTACCATTTCCTTGTGCTCCTGACTCCGAACCCATTTCCTGAGGTCACATTAATTGAAATATTATAGGGCGGGCTCCAGGGCCATTTTCGGCACTCCTAGGACAGTTGCCTCAGGTGGAGGGGAAGGAAGATTGCCGCAGTATAGCCTGTGCAGCAGTGGCAGCTGAAGAATAAAAAGCAAAATTCACAAAAGTTGAAGTATTTAAAATTGTCTCTTTGACGAGTGCAATCGACTGTTCTGTGACTGGTTGCCTTAGACAGAGCAGACCATTCAAATTTAAAACTCCCTGTTGCAGCTCCCAGCAACAATGGATGCAAGAAACGTGTCGACATTCCATGTGCCCAACGTTGCTGAGATGGTAAATTATAAGAAATGCGTCAGGTGAAGTCATATCTTCATTTACATCCAATTGTAATACGTCATCCCACATCTGGACAGGTGTAGTTGACATCACATCCAGTGGAAACTCCTGAGACTGGCATCAGGCGGCAAGGAGCCAGTGGGATGGCTTATTTGGTAAGTCATCTCCAGCCATGAATCCCAGCTGGCACCTTCCACTCCTACAGGTCCAGATTACTGCTTGTCTCCCGCTCCCTCTGCTGTAAGGTCAAGAGGCCAATTCTTCAGCTGTTAACGCCCCTGTTCTTTGGCGCTCTCTCCCAAAACCAATTTGCCTTGCCAATGTCACAATTACTTCTTTTCTTCTCTTCTAAAGCCCCTTTAAAAAAAACTATCTCTTTAACTAAGCCTTTCAGTCCCATCCCCCTGCCTGGTGTCCTTCTCTCCAACTCTAAAGTGCTCTGAGACATTCTCCTACCTGAGGGATGCTGCACAAATGTAAGTTGTGGTTGATTTTGGATGGTAACAAGACACCACATTTGTCCAGTTCTTGAACAAGACCTTATTAATGCAATGACACTGCTGATAAGTGTTCAGGTCTTGCTGATTTGTTCAATAATGGCACGTTATCAGCATTTTGTCTGTGCTGCATGGACTGAAATTCCAATGTTGCCCTTTGCCAATGGAACACTTTTGATAATATTACACATTTTTGCACACTTTTGCCAAGTCCAGCACAGTATATCAGTGTTGGATCACTGAGCCTGGTTATAGGTAATTAGCAACCATGATCATATTTTTAGCTGGCAGACAGTGAGATATGACGTTCTCCTATTTTATAGAATATATGTGATGAGTCATTCTGATCTAATAATCTTTTGTGAAAGTTATTGTTGTTTGAAGCTCACTGTTTATGATATTTGATATATCACCTTTTTTTTTTTGCCAATTTTCTCTCCTCCTCTCCTGAAGTCTTTGACTCTTTGCTGGACTATGGTTCACCCTCCAGCTCCTCATACATGTAACCATTCTTTGATCTGTGAGCCTAGATGGCGAGTGTTAGTGAGTTATTCATCATTGCTGAGCCCAATCCTACACTCATCCAATGTCCATGTATGTGAGCTATGCAGAAAGAATCATTGGATGGTGATCAGGAGCAAAGGTTATTGTTCACTTGCCTTCTGCCTTCCCACTCATCACAACAGCACTGAGGCCAGTTGTAGCAGCTCTACTGTCACCCAACTGAGAGGAGGTTATGTAGAACAGCCCTGAAATTTCACCTTGGACCTTTTGGTCTGTCTTGGCCAACTGGGGAACTCTTGGGCGAGGATCCTAATCTCCCAGTCTCAATGGGAAACACCATGTTATCTGACACCAAAATCACTCCTTAATTAAACCTCCCTATGGATGAAACATTAGGCAAATGCTCAAAACTTTGTCTGTCTGGATGATTAAAAGTTCTGTGCCTGAAGAAAAATTGTAGTGTACGAGTTGTTTGATGGCAGAGTTGTGTGATTCATTGTACATTATATAATTGCAGAGTGCATGACTGTAGAGAGTGCATTCCTGATTGTAGAGAGTTTGTTTGATTGTAGAGAGTGTAGAGTACCTTAGCGCATTTCTGATTCATCACATGGTCACCACAGCCCTCCCCTGCCTACCTGTGCCATGTTAACTCCGCCTGTGCTCTGCTCCCATGCCCGTCTCCCAACTGCTCTGCTCACTCTCCTGGCCTACCTCTGTTTCCAGGCCCTCTCCCACCTGCCCCCATGCTTGCTCCACAGGCCATGCATAGTCTGACAAGACTCGGCCTTTGCTGCCCCTTGCTTCCCATGCTGCCCTCCCAAGGTCTTGCAGGTCTCTGCTCCCCTACTGCCAGCCAACATTGCGGGAAATAAACTACTATTAAATGTGCATTAAGATGATTCATGTCTTAAGTAGAGACATTTCTTGAATTTTTTTTAGATATTAATTTCCAGACATATCTTAAAGTACAACCTCTCCTTGTCCAAATGTATCTGATTTGCTAACTAGTAATTCCACTAACTAGAGGAGGTGAGCTAGAGTTCCCAACACAAGATGTATTACAAATGCTTAGATGGACTGACAGATACTTTATATTTTAATAATGGCTTTCAGATGTCCCTTGTTTCTGTTTCTTTCCCATGTACATTCTGTATTTTTCCACTAATGTACACCCCTTTTGCAAACCCTCACGGTAAAGAGAAATGTTAAACCCTTTTGTTTCTTCCAGTTCCTGTCAGAACCTTTTCCATAGCTGAACAGATGAGCAAAACAGATTCTTCAGAGACGATATTGCAGAGAGTTACATCCATCTGATTCAATTATAAATTAAACTGATTAACGAACCATGGCTCATTATGGGAATAAATTACTCAGAACTGTCTTTTGACCGAAAAGTGTGTAAAACAAAAAATAATGGGCATCCTTCACTATGTCAGATTACCATAAAGCCAAGCTGAATCATTGTGTGTGTGTGTGTGTGTGTGTGTGTGTGTTCCCTCCACTGTCCAGTGCTGTATTTTGGGTGAAAGTGATCGTTTGTAAATGATGGTGTTTAGGTTGCACGGTTTTAATTAGAGGTTGTCTTGCCGTAATTAGCTGCTTACATTTGGAGACACAAGGATGGTGACTGCTCAGCTCCTCTTAGGCACGAAGCTCTTGCTTCTCCAGATGACTCATCGCAGTTGGAGTAAATGTCAGCTCATTGAACCCTCGGATAAGTCCATGGAAATATGGTGATTCGACGCTCACTATTTACCATTTGGCACAATCTAAGCAACATTCCTGGGAAAGGTTACAAAACCTCGCTCGTTGATTTTGTCTCCAATGTATTAAAACAAGCTTTTGGAATTATTTGACAGTACGAGCCAAAAATGTCGAATACGCACACAGCAAAAGGCCTCACTATATACTGGAGAGGAACAGTTTTCTGCATTTCATGAAAACGGAATAGCAAAACTGCAGCTATCTGTTTTTACTAAGATCAGACTGGGGCTTCCTGATAGCTCCATGGGTAAGCTCACCACATGGTGTGAAACTGAGTCATGTAATAAAAAATTACCTGGTCTGATTCCTAACCTGCTCTAAAGTTAAGTGATCTCAGCCACAGATTGGTGGCATCACTACATTTGGTATCTTGGGCTAGGGAGGGGGTAGGGGAAATGAGCCAGGGCTTTTGTTCCTGATCAGTGCACAGTGAACCCTACTCTACGCGCGCGCACGTGTGTGTGTGTGTGTGTGTGTGTGTGTGTGTGTATAAGTGTGTAAAGAGAGTTGGGTTCATGGTTGAACTGCCCGTGAACACTGAATGTCTAGACTCACAGATGAAATGGGGAAAGGGTGGGAAAGTGGACTTGAGGTAAAAAAAAATCAGATCAGCCATGATCTCATTAAATGGAGGAGCAGGCTCGAGGGGCCGAGTGGCCTACTACTGCTCCTATCTCTTATGGTCTTATGTAGAATGACCACTTGGTTGAAGGACCAGCGGATGGCTGATGCTTGTGGCACCAAACCCCAACATGAGAGGAAGGAAAGAAAATGAAAAGATTCAAACTCAAAGGAGTGACTGAAGCCAGTTGATAGGGAACCAAATTAAAATGAGTAGAAATACCGGAGGACAATCTCCATTGGTTGCCATCTCTAAAGATAAACTAATTTACGATTTCACTACCAGAAGTTTTCCTGCTACAGTTAAGATGTCACTTGACACATAGAGCTCAGAGGAAGTTGCTACCCCTTAGTTATAAACCCAGGGATGATTCACCGGTAACTCCGCATTAATATAGCTCCCTCAACCTGTCGGGTTTAGTATCTGCTGATCAGCACCCAGTGTTCAAACAAACAGCAGAAAGCAGCACACAAAGCCAAGGATTGCTAATATCAATCTTATTTCTTTCGATTATTAAAAGTGGTTGTTGGTATTCAGAGTCTCTTTAACATCACCCTTTTGAATCTGATTGAATTATTGGATTGTACTGTTTTGTTGAAGCACGGCTAGTTCATCTGAATTTGCTGTATGGTTGTTTAATTTAGCCAGCTCGCATTGTAAGTTTTGGTTGGTTATGTGAACTCACTCATGTTGCTTTGACAGAAAGTAATTTATAATTGAATCTATTATACCTCAACGTGAAGTACGATACATAAGTTGTGAATGTGAAATTCAAGGCTATTTAACAATAGTTCTAAATGAGGAGCTACACCTGGTGTAAAGCAAATTCATTGGGAGTCTTTTTTGACTTTGGGCAATAGTGTAAAATGCGCAATATAGGCTCAGCCAAACAGCTCTCCCGATTTCCATTTCCATTGGCTTCATGGACGTTAGGTTATCTTTCCCTTTCTCTTTCTCTACTCAACAGGATCACTGTCTATTCACCCCTCCCGAATATTGATTCTCTCTCTCTACCCACTCAACTGGGTCAACAAGAAGGCCTTTCTCCGTCACCCATCAAGAAAAGTATCTCTCCCTTTCCCTTACTCCCTTGCACCCCTCAGGAGAGTGTCTCTCCATCTCTCTTCTCTCCCATTTCCATCAGCTATCTTGTCTCTCTTCTATTCGGGCCAACACCACTAAAACAGATTATCTGGTCATTTTCACATTGCTGTTTGTGGGATCTTGCTGTGCGAAATTGGCTGCCGCATTTCCTACATTGCAACAGTGGCTACACTTCAAAGGTACTTCATTGGCTGTAAAGCACTTTGGGACATCCTGAGGTTGCGAAAGGCACTGTTTAAAAGCAAGCCTTTCTTTTTCTTTCTATCCCCATTCCCCGGACCACGCTGATGAAATAAATAAATAAAGCCAGGAGTTAGTTCATCAGCGATGTACTCCTGTACATGCGCATATTGGGGGTATGTCTGGATGTATAAAGCGCATTCCTCTGCCATGCAGCCCTGGCAGGATGATGGCTCGTGGGAACTATGTCATTTGCATCAAAGATGGACTCTTGTGCCTGAAGAAAGAAGTACGTTCGAAAGCAAAATACTGCAGATGCTGGAAATCTGAAGTAAAAACAGAAAATACTGCAAATACTCAACAAGTCAGGCAGCATCTGTGGAGAGGGAGACAGAATTAACGTTTCAGGTCGATGACCCTTTGTCATAACTAGAAGAAGTTGAAGATTAAACAGTTTTTAAGCAAGTACAGAGCCAGGGAAAGGGGCGGGGAGAGGAAGGGAAGGTCTGTGACAGAGTGGAGGGCAGGAGTGATTAAATGACAAAAGGGATGATGGTTCAAGGCAAGGGGAGTGGTAATGGGACAAGTAAAGAAACAAAAGATGGGTCTAGAGGAGCTGTAAATAGCAACAGCAGAACCATTACCAGCACCTGCTGTCCGAAAAAATGGGAGCAGTGGTTATGATCTGAAGTTATTGAAATCAATGTTGAGTCTGGAAGGTTGTAAAGTGCCCAATCGAAAGATGAGGTGCTGTTTCTCGAGCTTCATTGGAACAGTGTAAAGAGGCCGAGGATGGAGGTCAGAGTGGGAGTGGGTCGGGAAATTAAAATGGCAAGCGGCCGGCAGGTCAGGGTCGCGCTTGCGGACTGAGCGGAGATGTTCAGCAAAGCGATCACCCAATCTGCAATTGGTCTCCCCAGTGTAGAGGAGACCGCATCGTGAGCAGCGAATTCAGTATGCTAAGATTTTTCTTGCTGGAAAATAATGGCTTAAATCCAATTGGGGAGAAAGTTAAAATTTTGGAGAGAGGTTTTGCACAATATGATTAGTTATTTTTTATTTTGCTATTCATCAAGTAGAAAAAAGAACAACACAGAGAGTTGACAAATGTTGTAGAAGAAAATTGGCAGATTAATCTGACAGTCCAAGCCTAAATAATGACCATGGCATCGATGGCAATCACAAAGGACACAAGAAGTTTGATCATATAAATTTACCTGAAGCGGTAAGTCTTCTTCTGCTTGAGTTCCATAGTCAGTGAATTAAAGAACGCTTGGTTCAATTAGCATCAATTGCTTTTTCTAGTTGCGCTGTAATTAAGGTTCTCTGTTCCTCTTAGCCTGATTCTATCAGGACAGATCTAACAGTTTTAGCTAACTTCACATGGAGTGCTGGGTATCTTTGGATAAATCAAAGAAGAAAGAAGGTGCATTTAGAGATTGGCTTTCACATCCTTTGGACATCCCAAAGAACGTCACAGCCAATGAATTACTTTTTGAGGTGCAGTCACTGTTATAAAGTAGGGAAAGGTGGCAGTCAATTTACATACAGTTTGGTCCCATAAACGGCAATTGGATAACTGACCAGATAATCTGTCTTGGTGATGTTGGTTGAGAGATAAATGATGGCCAGGACACCAGGAGAACTCATAGAATCATAGAAGGTTACAGCACGGAAGGAGGCTATTCGGCCCATTGAGTCCGTGCTGGCTCTATGCATGAGCAATCCAGCTGGTCCCACTACCCCACCCTATCCCCATAGCCCTGCGCATTTTTTCCTTTCAAGTACTTATCCAGTTCCCTTTTGAAGGTCATGATTGAATCTGCCTCCACCACCCCCTCGGGCAGTGCATTCCAGATCCTAACCACTCGCTGTGTAAAAAAGTTTTTCCTCATGTCACCTTTGGTTATTTTGCCAATCACCTTAAATCTATGCCCTCTGGTTCTGGAGCCTTCTGCCAATGGGAACAGTTTCTCTCTATCCACTCTGTCCAGACCCGTGATGATTTTGAACACCTCTATCAAATCTCCTCTCAACGTTCTCTGTTCCAAGGAGAACAATCCCAGCTTCTCCAGTCTATCCACATAACTAAAGTCCTTCATCCCTGGAATCATTCTAGTAAATCTTTCCTGCACCCTCTCTAAGGCCTTCACATCCTTCCTAAAGTGCGGTGCTCAGAACAGGCCACAATACTCTAGTTGTGGCCGAACCTGTGTTTTATAAAGGTTCACCATGACTTCCTTGCTTTTGTACTCTATGCCTCTATTTATAAAGCCCAGGACCCCGTAAGCTTTTTTAACTGCTTTCTCAATCTGCCCTGCCACCTTCAATGATTTATGCACATATACCCCCAGGTCCCTCTATTCCTCCACCCTTTTCGAATTGTGCCCTCTAGTTTATATTGCCTCTCCTCATTTTTCCTACCGAAATGCATCACCTCGCATTTTTCCGCGTTAAACTTCATCTGCCACATGTCCGCCCATGCCACCGGAGTGTCTATATCCTCTTGAACTCTATCGCTATCCTCCTCACTGTTCACCACTCTTCCAAGTTTTGTGTCATCCGCAAATTTGAAATTGTGCCCTGTACTCCCAAGTCCATGTCATTAATATGTATCAAGAAAAGCAGTGGTCCCAACACCAACCCCTGGGGAACATCACTGTACACCTCCCTCCAGTCCGAAAAACAACCGCTCACCACTACTCTCTGTTTCCTGTCATTTACCCAATTCTGTATCCATGTTGCTATTGCCCCCTTTATTCCATGGGCCGCAGTCTTAATAGCAAGCCCACCATTTGGCACTTTATCAAACGCTTTTTGAAAATCCATATACACATCAACTGCATTGCCCTCATCTACCCTCTCTGTTACCTCATCAAGAAATTGTATCAAGTTGGTTAAACACGACTTGCCTTTAACAAATCCGTGCTGGCTTTCCCTAATCAATCCACACTCGTCCAAGTGACTGTTAATTCTGTCCCGGATTATCGTTTCCAAAAGTTTCCCCACCACCGAGGTTAAACTGACCGGCCTGTAGTTGCTGGGTTTATCTTTACACCCTTTTTTGAACAAGGGTGTAACATTTCCAATTCTCCAGTCCTTTGGCACCATCCCCGTATCTAAGGATGGCTGGAAGATTATGGCCAGTACCTCCGCAATTTCCCTCCTTACTTCCCTCAGCAACCTAGGGTGCACCCCACCCGAACCAGGTGACTTATCTACTTTAAGTACAGCTAGCCTTTCTAGTGCCTCTTCTTTCTCAATTTTTAGCCCATCCAGTGTCTTAACTATATCTTCCTTTACCGAGACTCTGGCAGCATCTTCTTCCTTGGTAAAGACCGATGCAAAGTACTCATTTAATACCTCAGCCATGCCCACTGCCTCCATGAGCACATCTCCTTTATGGTCCCTAATCGGCCCCACCCCTCCTCTTACTATCCGTTTACTGTTAGCTCCCCTGCTCGTCTGTGAATTGCTGCCATGGGATCTTTTCCATCCACCTGAACAGTCGAAAAAAGGACACCACCAACAGTACAGCACTCTCTCAGTAATGCACTGAAGTGTCAGCCTAGATCATGTGCTCAAGTCTTGGAGTGGGACATGAACCCACAACCTTCTGATTCAGAGATAGCAGTGCTACTACTGAACCAGCTGGTCAGAAGTATATTCAGAGAGAGAAGAGGTTACAGACAACAGGCTACATGCCATGCTGGAATCAAACCCAACAATATACATAATTAGGTTTCTTTCAGCGAGCTCCACTCTACATATAACTACTAAGGCAAGTTAAATCAACTACATCATGCACAATAATCTTGTTATTGGTAGGCAAGCTACTTGTTAAAAACTATACATCAATACACCTAATAACAATGCACGGACTCTTTGTACCTGGCAACAGTTAGAGAATCAGAGGCAGGAAGAGATAAAAGGCAAGGGTGATATCATCTGATGCCTAGAGTGAGATAACAGCCTCCGATTCCAGGACAATTGCACAATAGGGGGGAGTTTTACAAAAATGTAACCTTCCCTGCCAGGAGTATATATTATGAATTCAGGCTCACACGATTATGTAGGGAACACCATGGGGCTCAATTGCACGAGTTTCCAATATGCACTCCCAACAGGTTCCTCCATATAGCCCCTTCTCTCAAGGACCATAACAGTGCAGGGCATATCTCATGATGTGGAGATGCCAGTGATGGACTGGGGTATCTCAGATATCTCAGAGTGGGTATATCTCAGATATCAGTGTCAGTCACAGACAATAGATCTCACTAGGGACTGAAGAACCTCTTGCTTTGTCCGTGTGCCCTGCTAATGGGCTATATAATACCTTATTTTCTGGCAATTGGGGTATTAGAAGGGCTGTAATCTCCATGGGAATGCTGTTCATTCTTGTTTCCCTGAGATTAGTTTGAACATTTTGTTTTGTCATTTTTAAGACCTCTATTTCTTATAGCATTAAGATTTCTTTTTCTCCCAAGCCACAAATGTTCATATTGGAGTCCCTGGACACTGAAGAGTCCCTGAAGGAATTTCTAGGGGTCTCTGAGGTCATCCAAAGTTTGGTATTTTGCTATATTGTTTTTCTAACACATTATTTTTATACTATGTACGAATAAAAGTAGCACTGATATCTTTTCAATGTCTAACACTATCTTTTGGAAGTTATAACAGGGACTCCCTGGGAATTTATAGGCAGCCCCACCCACACATGGGAAAGTTTGAAAACCATTGCCCTAATCCATTTCATCACTCCCTCCTTTAATATTTTGCATCCTGAAAAATGAACATAAAGTAATATGCTCCAGACACCTTCTCATCAATTCAAACAGAAAGAACATCAAATGATACCAGCCTTCCCTCATCTATCTCACTGACTGTGAACACTTTACCACACTGCCATTTTATTTTTACCAGTTCTCGAAACTTTAAACATTTGTCTTTTCTCCCTATGATATTATTAAGAAATGACCAACTTCAATTGAGAGACGAACATTCCATTGAACAGACTTACAATTGAAAGGAATGGGCCTATCCAGCCAGGAGTCTGACTGGAAAATACCATACCAATAATGGTTAGAGCTCCATCCACATAACGGAAAATCGGAGTTAATGGCCTCAATTTTAAAATGGAAGTGCGAGTACATTAAAGGCGGAGGGGGCAACGAAAATTGGGAAAATCCAGAGCAGGAAATGAACCCGTCTCCAACCCGCCGACTTCCGCGTCTCACAAAGATGCATCTGTTTGCGTGCGCCGTTCCTGAACCCGCAAGTCCCCCCGGCAATTAAAGCCGGCGGGACAATATATAAACAAGCAAATATACCTCATTGAGGCACTTAAAGTAGTTTATTTATTAGCTGGGTGGCTTTCCCACGGCTTCCGATTCACACCTGGTGAAACTCTCGATCGCGTAGGAAATGGTACGTTTTTATTATTCGGGTTTGCCGTGCGTCCATTGACCCCCCCCCCCCACTTCCTCAATACCATCCCGCCACCCTTTGAAAATTGAGCCCAATATTAAGCTGTTTGATCTGCTGGTAAGACTTCTGGTCTGTGTGAACTGTAGCCAGTTAAGATACCTGTCTCTAGACTTCCCTGCTTATAACACAAGGGACACTCTGTATCTTACTGCACATCATTTCTCTTTAAAAACAAGTTGGATATTGAAATTAGGAGCTCAAAATACAATTTAGTGAACAAATTAATCAGGATTATTATTCAAAGATTAATCAATTTGATGTCTTGGAGCACATTACAAATAAAGTAGATACTGGTGCTCACAATCATATAACACCAAGTTATAGTCCAGCAATTTTATTTTAAATTCACAAGCTTTCGGAGATTTTCTCCTTCCTCAGGCAAATGTTTCAAGATCTCCTTGAAGCCTACGCATTTATACATATTGAACAATACATGGTGTTTACAGACTGCCCCTGCAACTGCCCGTTGCCAAGGCAATCACCGTGTTCAGACAGAGAGGTGTTACCTGCAGAACCTCCGAATACACATTCAACAAAAAAACAAACAGGGAAAAAAAACAGAGAAAAAAAAAAACACAGAGAGAGGCAGAAACATCCGGAAGGCAGAGAGAGCCAGCAAATGACCCATTATATTAAAAACAGATAACATTTGTTCGCTGGTGGGGTAACGTGTAGCGTGACATGAACCCAAGATCCCGGTTGAGGCCGTCCTCATGGGTGCGGAACTTGGCTATCAATTTCTGCTCGACGATTTTGCGTTGTCGTGTGTCTCGAAGGCCGCCTTGGAGTACGCTTACCCGAAGGTCGGTGGATGAATGTCCATGACTGCTGAAGTGTTCCCCGACTGGGAGGGAACCCTCCTGTTTGGCGATTGTTGCGCGGTGTCCGTTCATCCGTTGTCGCAGCGTCTGCATGGTCTCGCCAATGTACCATGCTCTGGGGCATCCTTTCCTGCAACGTATGAGGTAGACAACGTTGGCTGAGTCACAGGAGTATGAACCATGCACCTGGTGGGTGGTGTCATCTCGTGTGATGGTGGTATCTGTGTCGATGATCTGGCATGTCTTGCAGAGGTTACCGTGGCAGGGTTGTGTGGCGTCGTGGACGCTGTTCTCTTGAAAGCTAGGTAGTTTGCTGCGAACGATGGTCTGTTTGAGGTTGGGTGGCTGTTTAAAGGCAAGCTTTCGGAGATTTTCACAAGCTTTCGGAGATTTTCTCCTTCCTCAGGCAAATGTTTCAAGATCTCCTTGAAGCCTATGCATTTATACATATTGAACAATACATGGTGTTTACAGACTGCCCCTGCAACTGCCCGTTGCCAAGGCAATCACCGTGTTCAGACAGAGAGGTGTTACCTGCAGAACCTCCGAATACACATTCAACAAAAAAACAAACAGGGAAAAAAAACAGAGAAAAAAAAAACACAGAGAGAGGCAGAAACATCCGGAAGGCAGAGAGAGCCAGCAAATGACCCATTATATTAAAAACAGATAACATTTGTTCGCTGGTGGGGCGCCTTTAAACAGCCACCCAACCTCAAACAGACCATCGTTCGCAGCAAACTACCTAGCTTTCAAGAGAACAGCGTCCACGACGCCACACAACCCTGCCACGGTAACCTCTGCAAGACATGCCAGATCATCGACACAGATACCACCATCACACGAGATGACACCACCCACCAGGTGCATGGTTCATACTCCTGTGACTCAGCCAACGTTGTCTACCTCATACGTTGCAGGAAAGGATGCCCCAGAGCATGGTACATTGGCGAGACCATGCAGACGCTGCGACAACGGATGAACGGACACCGCGCAACAATCGCCAAACAGGAGGGTTCCCTCCCAGTCGGGGAACACTTCAGCAGTCATGGACATTCATCCACCGACCTTCGGGTAAGCGTACTCCAAGGCGGCCTTCGAGACACACGACAACGCAAAATCGTCGAGCAGAAATTGATAGCCAAGTTCCGCACCCATGAGGACGGCCTCAACCGGGATCTTGGGTTCATGTCACGCTACACGTTACCCCACCAGCGAACAAATGTTATCTGTTTTTAATATAATGGGTCATTTGCTGGCTCTCTCTGCCTTCCGGATGTTTCTGCCTCTCTCTGTTTTTTTTTTCTCTGTTTTTTTTCCCTGTTTGTTTTTTTGTTGAATGTGTATTCGGAGGTTCTGCAGGTAACACCTCTCTGTCTGAACACGGTGATTGCCTTGGCAACGGGCAGTTGCAGGGGCAGTCTGTAAACACCATGTATTGTTCAATATGTATAAATGCGTAGGCTTCAAGGAGATCTTGAAACATTTGCCTGAGGAAGGAGAAAATCTCCGAAAGCTTGTGAATTTAAAATAAAATTGCTGGACTATAACTTGGTGTTGTAAAATTGTTTACAATTGTCAACCCCAGTCCATCACCGGCATCTCCACATCATCACAATCATATAGTTTACTTGGACTTTCAGAAAGCTTTTGATAAAAATCTCACATCAACAACAACTCACATATATATAGCATCTTTAGCTTTGTAAAACATCCGAAAGTGCTTCACAGGAGCGTTATCAAACAAGTTTTGATACCGAGCCACATAAAGAGACATTAGGACTGGTGACCAAAAGCTTGGTCCAAGAGTTAGGTTTTAAAGAGCGTCTTAAAGGAGGAGAGAGAGGTATCAATGACTTAGATGAAGGGACCGAGTGTAATGTATCCAAGTTTGCTGATGATACAAAGCTAAATGGGAAAGTAAGCTGTGAGGAGGACGCAAAGAGGCTGCAAAGAGATATAGACAGGTTAAGTGAGTGGGCAAGAAGGTGACAGATGGAGTATAATGTGGGGAAATGTGAGGTTATCTACTTTGGTAGGAAGAATAGAAAAGCAGAATATTTTTTAAAAGATGAGAGACTAAGAAATGTTGGTAGTCAGAGGGATTTGGGTGTCCTTGTGCACGAATCACAGAAAGTTATCATGCAGGTACAACAAGCAATTAGGAAGGCAAATAGTATGTTGGCTTTTATTGTAAGGGGATTGGAGTATAAGAGTAAGGAGGTCTTGCTGCAATTATATAGGGCTCTGGTAAGACCACACCTGGAGTACAGTTTTGGTCTCCTTACCTTTTTTTTTTATTCGTTCATGGGATGTGGGCATCGCTGGCGAGGCCAGCATTTTATTGCCCATCCCTAATTGCCCTTGAGAAGGTGGTGGTGAGCCACCACTGCAGTCCGTGTGGTGAAGGTTCCCCCACAGTGCTGTTAGGAAGGGAGTTCCAAGATTTTGTCCCAGTGACGATGAAGGAACAGCGATATATTTCCAAGTTGGGATGGTGTGTGACTTGGAGGGGAACGTGCAGGTGGTGTTGTTCCCACGTGCCTGCTGCCCTTGTCCTTCTAGGTGGTAGAGGTCGCAGGTTTGGGAGATGCTGTCAAAGAAGCCTTGGCGAGTTGCTGCAGCGCATCCTGTGGATGGTACACACTGCAGCCACAGTGCACCGGTGGTGAAGGGAGTGAATATTTAGTGTGGTGGATTGGGTGCCAATCAAGCGAGCTGCTTTGTCCTGGATGGTGTCGAGCTTCTTGAGTGTTGTTGGAGCTGCACTCATCCAGGCAAATGGAGAGTATTCCATCGCACTCCTGTCTTGTAGATGGTGGAAAGGCTTTGGGGAGTCAGGAGGTGAGTCACTCGCCGCAGAACTGCTCTTGTAGCCACAGCATTTATATGGCTGGTCCAGTTAAGTTTCTGGTCAATGGTGACCCCCAGGATGTTGATGGTAGGGGATTCAGCAATGGTAATGCTGTTGAATGTGAAGAGGAGGTGGTTAGACTCTCTCTTGTTGGAAATGGTCATTGCCTGGCACTTGTCTGGCGCAAATGTTACTTGCCACTTATCAGCCCAAGCCTGGATGTTGTCCAGGTCTTGCTGCATGCGGGCATGGACTGCCTCATTATCTAAGGGGTTGCAAATGGAACTGAACACTGTGCAATCATCAGTGAACATCCCCATTTCTGACTTTATGATGGAGGGAAGGTCATTGATGAAGCAGCTGAAGATGGTTGGGCCTAGGACACTGCCCTGAGGAACTCCTGCAGCAGGATATACTTGCCTTAAAGGGGGTGCAATGAAAGTTCACTCAATTGATTCCTGGGACGAGAGGGTTATCCAATGAGGAGAGATTGAGTAGAATGGATCTATACTCTCTGGAGTTTAGAAGAATGAGAGGTGATCTCATTGAAATGTATAAAATCCTTAGAGGGCTTGATAGGGTAGATACTGAGAGGCTGTTTCCCCTGGCTGGAGAGTCTAGAACTAGGGGTCATAGACTCAACATAAGGGGTCAGCCATTTAGGAGCGATGGAAATCGGGGATGCACAAGAGGCCAGTGTTGGAAGAGTGCAGAGATCTCGTGGGGTTGTAGGGCTGGAGGAGGTTACAGAGGTGGGGACTCCTATTAAAATAGAAGCCGTAACAATCCAGGGTAGGACATGGGACTGGTTAAAAAATATGAAATGGAAGGAAAGATTTTTCTTCTTTGGCATTCTTGCACATGCCTGGAGCACATTTTGGGAAATAGCACGTTGCCAGCCTGTGATTTTCCATCTATTCATTTTAGTGGATGGGAAAATTGCACCCTGGGGTGGACCAGGAATGCCAAAGTGG